>NW_028240948.1:600000-967334 GCF_964263255.1 Lissotriton vulgaris
AATCCATTTGTGGATGTCATCCCCTTCCCTAAAGGGGGGCACTATCTTATTCAGGTGCTTTTTATCAAAACTCCTTTCCCTATTGCTAGGTTTATTGCTGCCACCAGTGGGGACTGTCCCACTCAATTGTTGCTCTCTAGCAAAGGCAAGCCTTTCTTTGGCTAGGGCAAGTTCTTCCCTTTCAATCCTCAGATTGGCTGCCTTTTCCTTAGCTTCATACATTCTCCTCTGGGGAGATGTCATTCCCCTTTGAGAGGAACGTTGAGAGCCATTGGTATGAAGGGATCTGTTAGAGCCTCTTGATAGAGATCTAACTCGTCCATTCCCCATGTTAAGCTGACCTGAGAGTGGCCCCAGGGCTCCCCTAGAGTCCCTTTCATGTCTGCTTAAGTTGGTCCTGGTTAGTCTGACGACTTCTACCTGTCCCTGGTCTGCCTCACCCCTAGACTCCAAGTCATCATCCTCATCATCAGCATCATCTGCTTCCTGATGTGGAGGGTCCTGGTTATCAAAGGGTCCCTGTAGGGAGGGCATGTTGCCTTCTGAAGTAGAAGGGTCTGGGTTACCAGCCCTCCTTGCATCATGAGTCTCTAAGAGACCAATCAGAAAAGCAGTTGTGGGGTTAGACCCCTGCTTAATCTTCCTAGAGGTACATACTTGTCGTAACTCATGGAAGCTAAGCGCAGTATATCTTGAAGGGATGACCTGTGGAGGGTCAACTGACACAAGGGGAGACTCAGTGTTTCCTCCTGTGACCGACATACTGCTTCTAGTGTGGTGTAAGTGATGCACCTACCTACACTATGTGTTACCTACTGGTCCCTTGCTAGAGTTGCAGCCAAGGTGTGCTAAGCCTTGAGGAGCTACAACAGCTGGTTCAGTAGAACTCAGAGTATTCTAAGCTTTAGTTATATGTACCTAACAGTACTTATGTGATCTTTCAACAAGATATTCTTAGGATACGTGTGGTAAAACAACAGCAAGCTCAAATCCCAACCGCTGCTCACCAATGTGAGAAGGTGGCCTGATATGCAGTGCTCACTATTCTAGTGAACACTATGTATCAGTCCAGCAACCCTTATTGATGATTGGTTGTAAGTCAACCTTATAGACCAGCTATCCTAGTAGCGTGGATACGAGCAGTCTAAGGCTAAAGACTCGAGAGGGCGTGTTAAGCCAGCTGTTTACCACACATATACCCCTTGAATACCAAGTGAAAGGACACCACACAAGTGTTATGAAAATAAACAGTTATTTATTTAAAGATCACAACAGCCCTGTACTCTTTATGAGGACAGGGTACTAAGCACAAACCAAAACTCTTACAAAAATACTTAAGTTAGCACAGTATATACAAATGCCCGAGGGGCACGGAAAACCATATACTCTAAAAGTGGAATGTGAACTTCCTAGCAGGTAAGTAAAGTACTAATAGCTTTTGGAATCACTAGGACTTGACTAGGGAATCGTTAGATTACGACTAGGAGGCCTAGGGGACTCGGGTGCAGTGTGTGCACTCTCACGCGAGATGCGGGACAAAAGTCTATGGTCGCTAGAAAATAGAAAGTTAGTGTTCTCGGGCGAACCCGACCTGGTAGGGAGAAAACGAAAGTAGATTCTGACCCTTGGATAGTGAGGCTATGCTGGGGCACCGAAATGCCGAAGTTACCTAGCCCAGGGGCTGCAGCTGCATAGGTCTGAAAAGACGTCGGGAATCCTCGTAGACGGACCAGGAGCCGGAAGAAAAGATGCTGGCCGGTGACCAGTGAAGAAAGTTCAGTCGGATCCAAGCCTGGATCTTGAAGATAGATGACACCTGAAAGCAGAGGGGACCAAGTTCGAGACTACTAGCCAGTAGTCAGTGGGCACCAGGAGGGCACCGGATGGTAGCCACCTCGACAAGGTGAGTGGGTGACGCTTGACTCGAAGATCTCACGGACCAGGAGGCGTTGTCGGCGACCAGGATGGAGGATCGAGCTGTCCCACGAAGATAGAAGCTGTCGGCGTCGCTGGACCCAGGATTGGGCAACAAAGCCTTGGCAAATTCAAGCCCACGCGGTGGACCTAAAATGGCGTCTGGAGTGGACCAGGAGGGTCCGGGGTGCCTCTCTTGAAAAAGGAAGCAAGGGCCAGCCTGGAGCAACCAGACCAGCAGAAGAGTTGTCGTCGGGCGTCGTTCAGAGGGCCACAAGCCAGCCGGCTAGTAGCCAAACAACGCGGTGCACAGCAAACAGCAGAAGGGCCCCACGCAGATCGTGGAGATGCAGGGGGGCTGACCTTGGGTGCTGGAGCTGCGCAGGGTCGGGGCTTCTCGGACCCCAAAGCACTCACCAGTGGAGGACACGGTGGGCTTGCAGTAAAGATGTCGTGCAGTCTTGGCGATCGTCGGTCCCTTGAGGTCTCGTCGCACTCACGGTTCTCAGCTTGGCTGTAGAGGTGAGTAGAGGTCAGAGGTGCCAGGGAAGCCGGGTCTCGTCGAGCTGGGTCGTCGGATTCGTGATGAAGGACTTGCAGCAGACCGCAGTGTTCTTTAGGATGGTGCCTGCGGATGCAGGGTGACTACTCCTTAGCCACAAGGGAGAATCTTGAAGAAGAAATCGTGAAGTCCTTTCGAAGAAAGTGGTATCTTGATTCCAAAGATGATCTAATTTTAACAGGGGGCCCGCTCCCATCTTTATACTAAAAAAGGGGGCTGACCCGGTGACTAGGTCCTGCCTATGGGTGGGACTAGGTGGGGGGTGGTTACACCCCTCAGCCATGCCGGACTTCCCCAGGCCAGGGGCTGGTGTGCCCCTGGAACTGGTTCAGACCGGCCTATGCGTAGTGAGCACCGGGGTGCCACTCAGCAGTCACCTTCCTGTAAAGCCCTGCCTACCCAGGATACACAAAACCATGTCTGGGACGGTGCTAGCACCGCCCCTGACAGGAAACCCTTTGTCCAGGCTCCCCTCGCTGGAAGGACTCCCAGCTGCAGGGGGTCAGACTCGTGTCTGTGGTGGCAGCATCCATTTTGTGGAGCTGAGGCTTCAGTTAACTTTAACCGGGGTTCACAGTTACATACATGTCGTGTCCCTCTAGAAGGGTGGAATGCTAACCCCGTCGCCAGAATTGGCGAGGGGTTAGTATTCCAATTCGTATGACACCTTACTCGACATGTTTTGATAAAGCAATACCAAAGATAGCATTTAACCGCGAGGATTATAATGCACTTAAGAGTATATGGTATGCGATATCATGGAACAGCTATTAGGACTTGATTCCGCAAGCTGCAGGCAGGCTCAGCTCATGCCAGAGCACCATCTCACATGATTCCAAGCACTCTGCCTTCAGGATTGTCAAGGCCTGCCATAGGAGTGACTGATAGGAATCTGTGTGTCCATTTTAGGGTTAGGTATAGGTATACTATACCTACAGCAAAGGGTGATTACACGACTTTGCCCCAGCTGTCATGCAGCCAGTTGTGTCAAATTTAGGAGGCCAGCCAGGGGTGGCATAATACATGCTGCGGCCCCTGGCAGCCCTGGGTACACCCATGCCCTGAGTTACAGGGTCTGATAGGGTGGCCCAGTACCAATTGGAAATGCACCTAGGGTACATGGAATCCATTTTAAAGAGAGAGCAGTAGGCCTGGGGTCCTGATTGGCAGGGTCCCAGGTCGACTATGTCCAAAACCAGCTAAAACACAGGGCAAAAAGTTGGGGGCAACCATAGTCAGGATGTACCTTCCTACACCGCCATTGACGGAACACCATGTGTTTTTGTGTAAATGGAAGCAAAGACTGTACCCCAAGTGTCACAGTCCTCCAAGTGTGGTGCGACCCCCATTGGAAGGCAGATGGTCAGAATTCTGTGTTTCTCAATAGGGGTAGAATTCGGAAATACTGCCTCTATTTGAGTAATTTTCTGCGCTAACCAGAAAGGAATTTGTTCCCGTTTTATGAGTGTTTTACCAAGACATGATTGTATGTTCTGTGGTGAAATTTTATTTGTGTTCCCCTGATGAGGGGTCAGCTGTGGCACATTAACAGCTGTTTGGACTGTTGCAGTCCGCATTACATATTGGACTAACTGTCTATGTATTTTGATTAATGTTTTTAGCTGTGCTAAAAGTTCTTCTGTAGTATTCTGTATTGTGCCTCACAGGCACTAGTAGGTGTAACACTGTGTTATGGGCATTCTGGGGTTTGTTGTGGAATGTTGACGGTTTTGACAGTTTTGCCTGTTGCTGATCTATGTCGCTGTGTTACTCTTGAGCACAATAAAACCTGCTTTAAACCTCAACCTCGACTTCACTTATGGACTCAAACACTACAAAATTGTTGGCGACGATGCTCAAGAGTGGATAAGGAACCCACTGTATCACCTCTAATCCGTTTCGGACTCGTGTTACAAGAGCCGCGCGAGTGGAGCTGTGCTGGTAAATGAAGATAAGCTGGTGGCTTGGGAGACTGCAGAGGAGGGAGGGAAATCACAGATAAGTGATCCGCTTCACCTTTTGCCTGCGCTAGACGCTGTGTGTCCGCTAGATTGCGAAGGAGGAATATCAGTTTTCACGTGATTGGCAAGAGTGATGACACGCATGGTTGGCAGCGTGGTTTCACTTAAATGATGTCAAGTCGGCCATTTTATGCCGGTCTATCTACTTTAACGTTTCCAGGTTGAAAGGATGAATGCGCGTGGTTGGCAAATTGGCCCCACGTTGTTAAGGTCACGTTCCACGATTTCAAGACTATCCTTGAGTAGACTTCGTTGTTACCACAGCAACCATCATAACGTTGTCTGTTTTTCCAATATTGCCGGGCACGTCAATTTTGTTTTTACGCGTTAGCTGACAACGCTATCTGCAAATAATCTTCGCAGGATTAATGAGCATTTAAATGAAAGATTGCTCATTCAGAATGTACTTTTCTGCTATACTCTGTTTCTTGTTAAAAAATGACACAATTTTAACAACTGAATTCACTAATTGAATTTTATCTAACCCAAATTTCATCCACTTTGACACAGCGACAAGACAAGTTTTTAATTTGGGATTAGTTTTTCTCTTCTTCCGATTAAGCAGTACGTTATGCAGTCAGTTTCTCCTCCCCCTCCTTTTCTGGAGACGCCAGGGAATCCACCAATAATCTGGAGAAAGTGGTTTGACGCTTTTGAAACTTATTTGGGTGCAATTGGCGCGTCAAGATATCGCGATGAGAGGAAGAAGTGCCTATTGTTGCATTCATTAGATTTCGAAGGAAGAGAAATTTATAAACATTTGCCCCCTCTAGTAAGAAACGACGCAGAAGAAGTTGATGAATATGTTGAGACTAGGATGAAACTGGAGTTGAGATTTGATGTCAAGCCAAGTCTTGTTGTACTTAGGCATAAATTCTTCAAAAGAGAACAACTGTCAGGAGAAGATGTTGAAACCTATGTATCCAGTCTAAGGCAGTTGAGTGCAGAATGCGAGTTTGAGGGTTTCAGAGAACAATTGATCAGAGATCAATATATATATGTAAGTGCACCGACAAGTTGATCCAACAAAAACTACTTACGTTAGGAAACCCTACACTTGAAGAGACAATCCGTACTGCCAAAAGCATTGAATTGTCAAAGAAAGAGGTTAAGGAGCTTGAGAAGAAAAGTGATGAGACAGTTTCCATAGTAAGAGCTAAGGAAAACAAGGAGAGCAGATCAGTTCCTGGACAACAACGTTTCGAGAAGAATAGTTTTCCTAATTCCCAACGCTTCGAAAGGAATTCGTTTTCTAGAAGTGACATTTGCTATAGATGTGGAAATCTTTCACATAATAAGAATAACAAATTTTGTCCTGCAAGAAGTTCTATTTGTCGCAATTGTGGGAAATATGGTCATTTCGCGAAAATTTGTCAAAATCCTAGACAGGGAAATTTGTCTTTTGTCAATAAGTCTCAGGGTCAAAGCAATGTTACTGGGGTCGGAAATGTTTCAGAGTTTTATGATAATATGGGTAAAGGTCCAGATCCTATTAACACCATCCAAGACGACCTTGGGGAAATGGTTGTAGTAGTACAAGAGAATTTAGATCACATTAACAGCATCCAAAATGACATTAAGGAAATGGTTGTAGTTGTACGAGAGGATGGAGTCATCACTGGGGATCCTTCCGAATGTGTTGATCCTTATGAAGATTTCGGTGTGGGTGACAAAGTAATTTCCTTGTTAGTAGACTCAGGCGCAAGGGTAACCATGATCACCCAAGAGTTATTTGATGAAACTTGGCCTGAGAGAAAACTTGAACCTCCTGATAGAGCCCCTGTTTCCTATGAGGGACGGAGAATAGCTTTACTTGGGTATTTTGAAGACATCTTACAATTCAGGGGTAGGAACATTTTTGGAAATATATATGTTTCAATTAAAGGGTTGAATATCCTGGGTTGGTTTCATGGGGGTTTATTTCGGTTAATTCTAAGACCAGGTGCTAAAGAACAGGTTGGTATGGCTGAATCTAACGACTATGTTGAAAATCTTGCAGTGGTTGGATCTGATGACTATATTGAAAATTTAGCTTATAAGTTTCCAACTGTTTTTGGGAAGGGGCTTGGAATGATTAATTTTGTGATTAAAATCTTTAGAGTGAAAGAGGGAGCCATTCCTATTAAGCATAAAGTCAGGGGTGTCCCTTTTAGTGTAAGGGATAGTCTAGAAGCTGAATTGATCGATTTGTGCAAGAAAGGGGTCATTGAACCAATCGAGTCATCTTTGTGGTTGTCTCCTCTTGTTGTCGCCAGGAAAAGGAATGGTGATTTGCGCGTCTGTGTTGACTTGCGCAGCCTTAACAAAAAACATCTGGATTGACTCACATCCTTTGCCTAAAATTACTGATTTGTTGTCTCTTACCAGGGGCGCAAGATGGTTCACTAAGTTGGACTTCGCTTCCGCATACCATCACGTGGTGTTGAGTGAATCTTCTAAACATTTGACTGCTTTCGTTTCACCTTTTGGTAGTTTTCAATACTGCAGAATGCCGTTCGGCCTCGCGTCGGCGGCAGCAGTTTTTCAAAGAATAATGAGTCAAATGTTTAAGGATACCCCTGGGGTAATTGTTTTCCAGGACGATGTTTTAATTTTTGGCGAGAACAAAGAGGATCATGACATTTCCTTGAATCAAGTTTTGGAAATTATGCAGGATAAAGGTATTGTACTCAAAAGAGAAAAGTGTGTTTTCCTAAAAGAGAAAATGGAGTTTCTTGGACATGTGGTCTCGCACAATGGGGTAGAACCACGTCCCGGTTTGGTAAAAGCCATTGTAGACGCTTCTCCTCCTGCAGATAAATCTGGTTTAAAAATCTTTCATTGGGTTGAGTGAGTTTTACTCTAGCTGTATCAAGGATTATGCATCAAAAGTTCAGCCACTTACGAACATGTTAAAGAAGAATGTGCCAATTGCCTGGGACAAGAACTGTCCGGAAATTTTTCAATGGATTAAATCTCAGTTAGTGAGTGACAGTATTCTTAAAGCTTTTGAACCTAATAAAGAATGTGTTGTGACTGTGGATGCTAGTGGTTTTGGTCTTGGAGCTGTGCTCACTCAAAAGAGTGGTCAGGTTGACAACACCATTGCGTATGCTTCGAGAGTTTTGCGTGGTGCTGAGATGAATTTCTCTATCATTGAGAAAGAGCTTTTAGCTTGCTGGTGGGCAGTGAGAAATTCAACTCTTTTCTCTGGGGCAGTCATTTTATAATACGTACGGATCATAGTCCTTTAGTCTCAATCTTATCTGGTGAGAAGATTAAGGAGCATACCCCAAGGATTGCTAGGTTGTCAACAAAGTTACTTCAGTACAATTTTGATATTGTCTATTTACCAGGAATGAAGAATGTCAGGGCGGATTACTTCTCACGTTTTCCTATTTCTGGTAATGATTCTGACTTTGAGAAGGAGGATGATCAAGAAGATTGCTTTGTTGCTGCTTTAGATCTTGAAGGTATGTGTGCTGTCAATGAAGCTGAATGGAGAAGGGAGTGGTTGAGAGATAAAGTACTTGCTCAAGTCATCTTTTATTTGAAATCTGGTTGGCCCAAGGAGAAACATTTCTCAGTACAATTTCAGATGTTTGTTAAAATTTCTGATGAGCTCACAGTTGAGGATGGTATTCTTCTGCGTTGTGGCAGACTTATACCTCCTGAGAGTTTAAGGAAACGTCTCATTGATGGTGCTCATGAAGGTCTATTGGGGAAAACTTTCACTAAACGTAGGTTGCAGGATGTGTTTTGGTGGCCGCAAATGGATGTGTGTGTTGACACATTAGTTGATGGTTGTGTTATTTGTAAATCCTCCGATAAGAGCGACAAGGTGAGAACTCCCCCTTTGGAGCCTATTCAATTTCCTGAGAGAGCGTGGGAGAGGATTGGCGTTGATTTAGTTGGTCCTTTTAATCTCTTACCTCCTTCTTCACGTTTTGCCATTGTTGCCATTGATTACTACTCCAAATGGCCGGAGGTTCGGTTTATCAGTGAACCTTCCTCAGCTAATGTCATCCTTTTCCTAAAGGATATTTTCCTTAGGGAAGGGTTTCCTTCGTTTGTCATGACGGACAATGGTGTACAGTTCGTTAGCTCTGAATTTGAGTGTTTTCTTAGACAAGGTGGTGTTTCTCACAAGAAGAGTTCTTTCTATCATCCCCAAGCTAATGGCCTTGTCGAGAGAATGAACCGAGTGTTGAATAATTGTGTGCAATGGGCTATTGCTAGCAAGTGTGTACTTGAGAATGCTGTTCGTTCCATGTTATGGTTCTATCGCACCACAGAACATTCGTCAACTGGGGTTTCTCCGTTTGAACATCTAAGTGGGAGAAAACAACCTACCAAAATTTGTCCGGGTTGGATGTCCAAATGGGTCAAAATGAATGTTATTGATGGATTTGTAAGGGACAATGTTACCAGAGCACAATCGAAGCAAAAAGTTAACTTTGATGAAAGAAAAAGGGCTGTATCGCATAATATTTGTGCTGGTGATGTTGTTCGCATTAAGAGTCCTGTTCATGTCACCAAGGGAAGGAGTAAATTCTCAGAGCCTTTAGTTGTCGATAAGGTTTGCGGTAATGCTGTGCGGGTCAACAACAATCATTGGTGGAATATTTGTAAAGTTGTTAAAGTCAATGGTGAGAACGATAACCATAACCATTTGTCTGGTTCTTGTTCAGAAACCATTAATTCTGATAAAAGTAGTAGTGATGATAGCTTGTTGCCAGAACTTCGCAGGAGTTTGAGAGTGTCTAGGATTCCTGCCAGGTTCAGGTAGTTTACTAGCTTTCTGTTTTCTGTTGCCAGAACTTCGCAGGAGTTTGAGAGTGTCTAGGATTCCTGCCAGGTTCAAGTAGTTTACTAGCTTTCTGTTTTCTGTTTCCATGACCCGAGTCTCTTGCTTCTTTCTTTGTTATTTTTTTTCTTCATATCTCCTCTTTTCTTTTCTTTTCTTTTCGTATCTTTTCTTTTCTCTTTTTATGTTTTCATTTTGTTTTGTAGGATGGAGGATAATGTAGTATTCTGTATTGCGCCTCACAGGCACTAGTAGGTGGAACACTGTGTTATGGGCATTCTGGGGTTTGTTGTGGAATGTTGACGGTTTTGACAGTTTGTGCCTGTTGCTGAACTATGTCGCTGTGTTACTCTTGAGCACAATAAAACCTGCTTTAAACCTCAACCTCGACTTCACTTATGGACTCAAACACTACATCTTCTTTCGACATTTTTGCTATGTCCGGATGTGGTGTGTAGCTGGCTAGAACTGGCCACGTTGCTCCTGGTCTACCTAGTGGACCGAGCCTGGAAATATGATCATTATGTTTTAGGGCGCCTTTAAACCAGAGCAGATGCTCTTGGAATTTTAATGGGATTTCAATCTCCTCGAAAGGAGCGTACTCTTCCGGTGGATCATCTATTTTGTAATAGTGGAACTCGTGTGTTGCAGCATTTGCCGCTGGAAATTTTATCCAAGAATAGAATACCTCTGTCTGCCGATATTCGTGTGCCTCTATCACGAAGACGACGGTGCCACCTTGTGTGGTCAGTCCATTTTCTATAAGTTTTAATGTTATAGTTTTTCTTATGTTGAGCGGGATGATTATCGCACCCGGTTCATTAATTTCATCGGGACCCTGCTGAGTCGCATTTACTGCGGTATCAGCAGTTCCGTTGTTCCCGCCTTCTCCTGGCATTTTACTGTCAGGAAGGTCTTTTGTTGCAGATCAGGTTTCACGGAGGACAAAGATTAGGTGCACAATATTTTGGAACACTTTATCCATCAACGTTGAATAAACCAGAGCTTTACATAGGAATCTCTTCCTACTAAGTTCGGGCAGATTTTAACCTTTCACCCACTCCAGATGTCTATTGGAGTATTTACGGGAGAAAGGGTCTGTGTGAAAAAGCACGATTGAGTTACTCTAACGTCTTGTGTTAGTTTTATCGCCTTTCCAAACGTTGGGCGCCATGTAGTGTAGTTTCTTTCCCAGCGCGTCAAGGAGGAGGAGGGGCAGCGTCCGTGGGCTTCTCGCATCTGCTGGGCTCTGAAAGGGACAGCTGTTCTGCTCCTGTATTCTCTATTACCACCGCTGTGTTTGCTTAAGGCAACGTTGGTAATATTTATACCTTGTTTGACGTAAGTTTTTGGACATAAGACGTCAATAAAGATGTCACTAAGAACCGGTCGTTCTTACAGTGCTCATTAGAGTTCTATTACTAATCAAAACATAGCAAGCAGGGCTTTCCCAGGTTGCTGGGGGTTTTATCTGTTGAAAGAACTGTGTGTAATCTAGGAATCTTAGATAGTGGCTTCTGCTGTGTCATATACTGTAATGAGCTGCAGAGACGAGTTTCTGAAATATGGCTCTGATCGTTTATGCCATTATAGGGGTATGGATTAGTGGAGAAGCGTGGCTCAGTGGTTCGAGGCGGCAGACCCGGAAGCTGAGATCAACCGTGGACCAGGGTTCGATTCCCCGCCCCGGCGGGTCTCTGGCTCAAAATTCCACGGACTCGACAATTCTCGCTCTGGTGCCTACTCAACTCACGGGGTCACACTCTGCGACTCTGGGCAATAGCTTGCTTAATCTCCACTACGGCCCCTCGCGGCGGGATGCCTGGCTTTCACCTTGTGGACACCCTGCCGTGGTTTCTCACAGGGGAATACCAGGACGGGTTCCCTAAGCAAGCGCCGGGACGCTTACGGGCAGCTGTGCGCTTTACAAGTCCAGCACATTTACATTTACATTTATGGATTGATTATAGCCGTATAGGGGCATAAGGTCACAATATTGATCGGGGTCCTAGATATAACACAACAAGTTTGCTCCTATGGCCTAAGAGTTGGCCGAAAAGTTGCCAGAGATAAAGTCAGTGAATGATTTATTGACATTCTGTTTTGTTAGTTCGGTTTTAGTTTCCTATGCATACGAATAGGTTTTAGATTTTTTTGTCTTTAAATTAAAATGTTGGATTGCAATCTATTTTTAAATTGAAACACTTTGGTTTTACTTTTCGTTGTGTATGTTTAACAGAGTTTTTTTAATAAAAATATATTATTGCCATTAACAATAATGACAATGTGTATTGATCAAACATGTTTATTTCTATTTTTATTATCATTATTAAACATATAATATATAACACTTTCTTTATTATTATGAATACAAATTGTAAATTGCAGGCTTTTAATACTGTGTTTGCGCTTGGCAACTAGTTTGAAATTGCAACATTAAAACAATCACTTTCCCCTTCCATGTTGTGTACTCTAATTCTAAGCAGCAATGAACCCTAACACTAACCTTCTTATTTACACATGGCACTTAGCTTTCAGGAAAGATCTGAAGATGCACCTCTTTAAAAAGCACCAAAACCATGATGCAGTATTAGTCCACAAATATGCTAGGTCCTCTATTACACTATTACGGTGTCTTTGCCTTTGTCCCTGCACAGTGCTTTGCTTCTGTTTGGCTAGGTTTTTCCTATATAAATACCACATAGATACATACATCTCTCACCCTAACCCAGATACTGTGACTTACTCTAATTACTTTAATTCAATACCACCATATCCCTAATAGTGCCTATTATGCCATCCGTATCTCTTATCCTATCCTAGCCTTAACACCTTGGCTGCTAGGTGTTTTCCCCTCCTGTGCTGAGAGACTTTGATTTCCATAGTTTCATGACGAGCTCAGCTCGTCATCAGCACAGCTCAACCGTGCATCATGACGAGCTGAGCTCGTCATGAGCATGGAAAGGGTTAATCCTATCACTAAACCTAGTCCTAAAACACGTCAAGCTAGCTCTTACAGTATACATGGTCCTAGCTTGAACTCTAGCACTTATTCTTAACTTTACCCTTACTCTTACCACAACACTGCCTCTAATGCACACCGTACCCATGCCCTTACCCTACATCTATCTATAATACTTTCCCTTACTCAATTTAAATATATTTTACACCCACATTATTATTTTTTTATAGAGATTTATATAGCTCAAATTTGACCCGAGGGTACCGGGTATCATTGCGCTTTACACAAGCACCAGTTGTCTTACATGAGGACTCATTCATTTTTGTTAGGCACGGGGTGATTAAGAGATTTGGCCAGAATCACAGGATGTAGCACCTCCTTGCCGAGACTCAAACCCGGTTCCCCAGATTTGAGGTTGACCGCTCTAGCTGTTAGGCCAACTCCTCTCCCCATTTTCACCTACTGTGTTTTCTTAATCTCAGTTTTCTAATTTTTGCTTTGTACTCTACTAATTCAAAGTTTGTTTTTTCAATTTTTAGTTCAAAATGAAGATTTAACACCATTGATGAGTGGCCATATGGCCCTGGCATTCACTAATCCAATACATTTGGTGAATTTCCATCTGCTCCTGGCATTCACTGCCATTGATGAATCTCCATCAGGCTCTGACAGTCACTTATGCTTGGCCCTCTTGTCTTCCCTGGATCACCTGGTCACTCAAACTACTATAGGAAGCCTGACAAGGGACAGTACAAAGTCCCTCTGTACCCTTCGTTCAGAACCCATGCACGTCATTTGCTGGCTCTCACTCCATCCGACCATCACAGGGCTATGTCTACCGGAGGTCAATCAGGGCTGTCACTCTAGTTAGTGTCAACTTTTTTTCCCTGTAATATTTTTTTTTGGTAAATAGTTCTTCAGACAGTTAAACTGCACAAAATTAAGATACTTTTCTGAATCTTATTCGGAATCGACGAGGACCTTGGTGCTCATATCCTCAACACTCGGAAGCAAGTCGTGCACCGACGAACCCCGAAACGTTTAATGCGTAGCGCCCTACTACAAACCAACTTTGGTGGGGAACTTTGAGGTATTCAGCTAGGACCACTTGCATCAGCTTGATATTTCATTACAAGGTTTCTGGTTCCAACTTCTTCTGGAAGTACAAGGGTACTTGGTCAATGACTGCTCGGCTGGCACTGGATTTTCAAAAAGTATTATCAGTGAAGATTCTATTTAGAATGGAGCATCAGTGCAATCATTAGATTTCCTGATATACAAAGTAATAAGATTGTTTTATCAATGTCGATCTGGATTCAATGATTGTAAATCCAGAGGTTTTCTCTAGAGTTCATTAGTTTGGTTAAGAAAATATGTTCCATAGCGAAAAACTTCAAGTCTGCTAGCATGTGGTGTACAAGTTAAAATAATAGGCTACAGGCTGGTGAAGTTTCTTATTCATTTTTGCTGATTTGTGATTGCTAAATCATGTAAGTAGGTGTGTGGTTGACTTCTGGGCTCACAATAAGTGCCTGTAAATTGTGAATGCTACAATAAGCAATGACTGGAGGATTCGGGAACACCTTTTGTAGTTTTTCAGAAGTAGACACTATGGGGAATGGGTCCCAGGGGGACTCGGCACGAGCCGGTGTCCCCCTGGGGTATTTCGCGCAATGGGATTATCCTCATGCGACCTGATTGGATGTTCGGGCGGGTGGGAGGGCTGTCCAGGCGACATCAATCGATGCGAGTGAATGAGCGGTGGCTTCGTGTTTTTGACAGCTGAGAGGAATTCCTGTCAGCGTTTTAGATTGTCATTGAGTTGCTTTTTCTTTGACGGAGTTTCTGAATATTTGAGCCATGGCAGCAGAAGATATTGCCAGAGAGGCGATACGAGCATTGGTGGCTGTTGGGCGTACTGATTTATTACGGCCCGGTGCTATGGTGGAAACTACTGTCGAAGTGAAACGTCCTCGTCCCCAAGCAGCGGAAGGGGTGGGTCGCACTGTTGCTGCTTGCAGGTCTGTAGCAGGTAGTACCACAGAGACTTTGTGTGTGGAGAAAGTGCCAGCTGCTCGACCAAGGAGAGCGCGATCTTCGGGCAGGAGACGTCTAGGGAAGAAACCCCCACCCCGCGTTCTGCTTCAAGCTCAGTGTGTGGTGAGGGGAGGTCAGCTTGTATTTGCATCTCAAGCCAGGAAGCGGGCAGGGAGGCGAGGAGGTAGAGCCAGTTGTATGTTTGATACTAGAGTGCGTCATGTACCGCTAAGTGAAGAAGCTCTTTTCAGTGGGTTCGGTTCTGGAGTTGACAAAACGTCACAGGCGCCAGATGGGTCTGTTCTGCAATTAGAAACTGCATTGTCAGGAGGAATATCTAAAGCGTCTTATGCTGCACCCAAAGTAAGCAATAGGGTTGACATTGCACCACAGGTTTGCTTCATCAGTCAGAAGAATAACTTAGTAGACTATTCTAGTGACAGCGAGGATGAGGACTTTAAGCAATTGGAGGTGGTGGAATGTGAAGGCGCCATGGGTGGAGAACTGGCGTCGACTGAACCAAATAGGCAGAGTGCGTTTTCAGACTGTCAAGAGGTGGTATTACCTCAGCCTAGAGGCCCCCGCGGGCTTTGAATGACGCAGACTTTGGTTATGAGGAACCTCATTCTTCTGATGTTATGTATGACTGTCAAGCGGTTGAGGGTGTTTTATGGGATCAGCAAACCTAGGAAAATCATGGTTAGGGGGTGGGGGGTCGGGGTTGGCAGTCAAGGCATGGGAAGTTTTGATTTGTTTCCGGAATCTAGGCCTCCGCCTCATCATCCACGGGTGGATTTTGATTCTGGTTTTGGTCCACAGCAGGGGTAATGGGTTTGGGCAAACCATGCTGAGATGTGCAAAACACAATTTTCTGGTACTCCAGCGGTTCAGGTAAAAGGTAGGTATGGAGCGGTTCCTTGCTGGGGCGGCGGGAACTTTACGGCGAACTCTGGGCCCATTTCTGAGGTATAGAGTTCTTTTCCTGTCACAGCGAAGCAAAGTCCGGCTTTGGGGGCGGGGCGAGTTTCTCGAAGCGAATCT
Organism: Lissotriton vulgaris; assembly: GCF_964263255.1. NCBI lineage: Eukaryota > Metazoa > Chordata > Amphibia > Caudata > Salamandridae > Lissotriton > Lissotriton vulgaris. Next base: position 615,324 of record NW_028240948.1, read on the forward strand.
GGCGCGGATTTTGGGCCATCGACCAGGCGCTTTACACGGAGGCCTGTGTCTGAAGTAACCTATCATGATGTCGACATTGGTTCTGGCACTAGGCCAGGCACGAATTTTGAAAGTACTGAATTCCAAAATGTGCATGAGGATGATTGACGATTTTGATAAAGAAAATTAAATTTATCCAAGAGATTGGGTGTCTTCAGAGGTGGCGGCTGGTTTGGGCGGCCAGGTGTCGGGAGGGAGGGGGGAAGGCCATTTCACCTCTGCTAGTGTATTTCAGAGATCTGGAGCGGTTCTCTCGTCAGAACGTATGCAGCATGGCGGACATCATCAGAGTGATGGTCTGAAGGAATTTCATCAAAGGGCTTCACAGCTACCAGCAGGTAAGGCAGACTGGTGGGCTGCGTGGACACGGCCTTTGGCAGCCGGACCAGGTGTTGCGCCTGTGGAGGGTGGAAATAGGGTGTTGGCGAAAGGTGAATAGTTGATTTCAGGGGCACAGGAGACGCCACAGTCCACTTCGGGGTCTGGGGGTCAGAAGGACAGGGAGGGAGGGGTGAGCCCGGTGTCATCAGCAAGTAGCTCAGTGCGCAGTGAGAATCCAGGGTGTGGCCGCACTAAATTACCGTATATGGGGTTGGCTATGCCCATGGGCACTCATTTGTCACAGAGAACGAGGCAGAGGATTTGGAGCCACGATTATGTGGTTATTTTCCACCTTTTACATAGAGATCTACAAGCCAGGGAGGGGTCTAAGGAGGAGGAGCTGGAATTGTCCCACCGCCCCAAGGTGCCGAAAACTCTTGAGAATTGGACGGCTGCTTTCATTATTTATGCCAGTGTTTATTGTGAACGTTATCCTGAAAGGGCAGTTTCACTTTTTAAATACATAGATATCATCGTTAGGGCGCATTTACAGGCGGGGGGATATGCTTGGTTGAATTATGATGAAGAGTTTTGGGCTAGGGTGAGTCTATTTAATGATAAACCGTGGGGAGAGGTGGACCAAGAGTTGTGGTTACAATGGTTGTCGGGGCACCCCGCTTCTAACACGATTCATACGGCCAGTGGTTTACCAATAACTTATCGGCCCTTTCTGCAGCGTCCCGCCACAATGGGGCGGGTGGATTGGGGAGAGGACAGTTGCCTACTACGGGAGCTTGTTGGGGTTTCAATAGAGGTTCCTGTGTGCGCCAATATTGCAAGTTCAAACATGAATGCGCACATTGTGGGGGTAGACATGCCATCTTCCAGTGCTTTCCTAATCAACACCAAGGAGAACATGGGAGGGGACAGAGGGGGCGAGGTACACTGCCACCACTTATACCAAAAGGCTCCTACCCCAATTAAGCTGCAAGCGATGATGCGGTGCCTGGAGATGTACCCGGATAGTGAGGCGGCAGTTAAACTGATTTGGGGTTTTCGGTTAGGCTTTCGTATTGGGTATCAAGGTCCTAGAATGTTGCCCTGGGCTGATAACCTCAAATCAGCGAAGGAATTGCCTAATGTGGTACGATGCAAATTACAGAAAGAGTTGGAATTGGGTAGAATAGTTGGTCCTTTTTCGCACTGCCCCTTGCCAAATTTGATGGTTTCGCCTCTTGGAGTTATTCCAAAGAAGGCCCAAGGTGAGTTTCGGCTTATCCATCATTTGTCTTGGCCGGAAGGTCAGTCAGTAAATGACTTTATCTCGTCGGACGACTCGGCAGTGTCTTATGCGTCAGTTGATAATGCTTTGCAGATGATTCGCAAGGCTGGTGCGGGAGCGCAACTAGCAAAGTGCGATGTTCAGGCAGCTTTTCGTTTGTTACCAATACATCCCATGGATTTTGAATTGCTGGGCATGTACTTTGAAAATGCATACTATGTGGACCGTGTTTTACCAATGGGATGTTCTATTTCATGTTCACTGTTTGAAACTTTTAGCAAGTTTCTGGAATGGTGTGTTATTTGTCGTTCTGGGCATGCAGCAGTCTGCCACTATTTGGATGATTTTTTGTTTGTTGGTGAAGCTGGTACTGAGCAATGTGTTAAGGTCTTGGCTTGCTTTCAGGATATGGCAGGTGAGTTTGGAGTGCCATTGGCGGAGGACAAGACGGAAGGTCCGACATCGAAATTGGTATTCTTGGGTATAGAGATTGATACCGCAGCTATGGTGGCTCGTTTGCCCTTGGCTAAAGTGCAAGAGATCAGGTCTTTTCTACAAGAAATCATGGGCAAAAAGAAGCTACAACTACGTCAGGTCCAGAGGCTTCTAGGTTACCTTACCTTCGCATGCAGAGTGGATAGAGCAGGTAGAACCTTTTGCAGGCATCTTCGTTTTGCAATGGCGGGGGCTTCCTTGCCCAATCATCACATACGATTGACGAGCAAAATCAAAGAGGACTTGCTTATATGGTTGAGGTTTTTGGATGACTTTAATGGAGTGTCTGTCAATTTTGTGGATGAAGACACGGTGTGGCAAGTACAAATTTTCTCAGACGCTTCTGGAGCCCAGGGTTTTGGGCTGTTCTGGGAGGGACGGTGGTGTGCTGAGCTTCGGCCGGCTCATTGGTCGGAACAAGGTCGTAGCATCGCTTTCTTAGAATTTTTCCCGCTTTTGGTTGCACTACAAGTCTGGGGTGAGGAGTTTAGATATCGCTGTGTTTTGTTTCATATAGACAACATGGCGGTGGTGAGTCTGGTGAATGGGCAACGGGCAAAAGATGAGGGTTCTACATTTGTTGAGGGCGTTCATGTTGCGAATCCTTCAATTGAATATTGTTTTTAAGGAAAAGCATATTCCTGGGGTGAACAACTCAATTGCCGACGCTTTATCTCGTTGCAATTGGCAGAGGTTCCGGGAGTTGGCACCCAGAACAGACAGACACAAGACAGCGATCCCTTCGAACATTTGGGACCTGGGGGACTGAGGATTGCAGAGTTGGTTGAGCACTCTATAGCGGAATCCACGAGACGGAGTTACCAGCAAGCGTGGTCCGAATTTTTGTGCTATGCTTCGGATCGTGAAAAGGACGGTACAGCAGTGGAAAGTGAACAGTTTATGTTAGAGTTTGTATTATATTTGATGGACAAAGGTTTGTCCCATACGACGATTTCAGGCAAGCTTGCAGGTATTTCATTTTACAGCCAGTTATTGTTGGGGAAAGTGGTTCGGATAGGTTTCCTTTTGAGAAATGTTGAAAGGATTTGGGAAAAACAAATTGCATGCAAAACAGTTGAAGGATCCCATTACATTTGAGTTGTTACGGCGGATTTTAGGTGTCCTGCATGTTTGTTGTTACAATGAATGGGAATTGGTACGTTTTAGGTTATGTATGGTGTGGCTTTTCTTTGGAGCGTTCCGCATCTTGGAACTACTTGGGTTACGGAACCAAGTTGGGATTCAGACGTCGGATATTCACATCCTTGGGGAACACATTTTACAGATCAAGTTGAGACAGTCAAAGACAGACCAAACAGGGAGTGGGATGTTGGTGAGATTGGGAAGGAGTGGGGTGGTGGGTTGTTGCCCTGTGGAAGAGTGGGAATAATTTCTAAAGTCCGCAGTGTTTCGAGATGGAACAATATTTTGTCATAAGAAAAAGGATCAGTTGACTTGTTTTCAATTTTTAGCAGTCCTGAGAAAAACTCTGGCATTGGTGGAGGAAAATCCAAAATGTTTTGGTACGCACTCATTTAGAATAGGCGTGGCTACGGAAGCTGCTAAGTTGGGTTGGGGGAAGGAGGATTTACAACGCATAGGGCGATGGAAATCGAACTGTTGCTACAGATATGTGAGATTGTAATGTAATTGTTGCTGTGTTTATAGAAGTAATGTTGGTTTTTGTATCACAGGTCGAGTTCTGGATTTCCCTCGCAAAAAGAGGACTTGGATTGTTGGACATTCCATAGTTAAATGGGCAGCAATTTTTGCTGAACAGCAAATTTGTGGACGAGGGTTAGGTTTGTATAGCCAAGAACATGAGGTGCTATGGAAAGGTGTGGGGGGAATGAAATGGAAGGATTTATTTCCCTTGCTATCCAAATTAGCTGCGGCTTGGGGAATACCGGACTTGTTAATAATACACCTTGGGGAAAACGATCTGGTGGACTTGTCTGGATTAACGGTCATTAAACAAATGAAGCTTGATTTAGCGGTAATTAAAGCCAATTGGGTGGGTACGCGGATGTTTTGGACTGAATTTGTGTATAGACATCACTGGAGAGGTGCCAGAGTACATGCGGCTGTCGAGAAAGCTCGTCGCAAGTTGAACAGAGCTCTTAAAATTTTCTGCACAGCTATGGGCATAACGGTGCTGGCTCATGAGCATTTTTCCAGCAAAATGCTTCATTTATTTCGAAGTGATGGTGTACACCTGTCACAGATGGGGCAAGCATACTACCTCATGGAACTGCGTGATGCATTGGCTAACTTGTGGTGTGTGGATTTATGGTGTGCGCAGAAAGAAATATAAAAAAAAAAGAGAAAGGGCTTTGAGCAAAAGATGTGCAATGTAAGCACATTGGCGTCAGTTGGGTTGTGATGAGAGGTTGGGTGGGGCAGGAAAACTCGGAAGGTTTTCCTGGGTGGCGTGTTTTGAAGGGATAGGATAATCTAGAGCGGATTCATCCTTTCTCTATGGGGAGGGGTTGGGAGGGTAGGTGGGAAAGAAAAGGAAAGATGGAAATAATACTGGTTGATATGGAAAACAAGTTATGGATTGTTGGCAAAGAATAAAGCATTGGGGAATGGAAATGTATACAATTGGAAAAAGGTTTTGGGGAAATCGTACAAGGTATTGTTGAATATATATATATATATATAATATATTAAAAAATGTCTTTACCTCCATATATGCAGAGTTAGTCACTATAACATGAGCAAAATAGTATTGGAGGTGCTATTTGGAGGGGGTACTAAATCTATTGAACAATTCCTGACATGCAGTACACAATTCGTGATCTATGTCCTTGTCTGCCCATGTAACAAGACAGATGTGGGTAGTACAAAACACACAGCGAAGATAGGAGTATTGGAACACATAAGAGCCATCGATAACAAAGACCTACAGCTGGGCACTTTAAAGAACCAAACCACAGTGACCGGACCAAATTAGCATATACTATAGAACATGGATCACGTAATATCAGGGGAGGTCACAGAATATCTATCTTAAGAAGGATGGAATCCAGGTATATTATAGATCTTGACAAAAGGGACCACTGGACTGCAACACAGAAGAAGACCTTTAGGTACATTTAGGTGGCGAGTAAATATTTTAACCATATTTTCTTTAGATTCCTGGGGTTACCATTATTGTGCTGCCTTGGGTACTTCCTTTGTAATTGGAGCCCTAGGAGATATCTGTATCTATCTATGGATATCTGCCTTATCTGGAATTTTAATAAATCTTTTATTTTATTTTATTCCACAGGAAGAAAAAGAGGGGAATCTCGTTGGGGCCGGACCCCCTACTCCTTTTCTTTGAATTTCCCTTTGGGTGCTTGGAATACTTCCACAGGTAAGACCTCACTTTGTTTCATATCCTGCTTATCAGTGTCGATGTGTTAAAGAGGACATGTAGTAGCCCACTTAGGCACGAAATGTAACCCATAACTCCACAGTTGTACTAGACTTTTATGGGCACATTATTTAATATTCAGATTTTCATGTGTATATATATATATATATATCAGAGATTTATCCGATGGCATCGGTTAATAGACCTTGTGCATGAGACTGCCATGCATATCCTTTGTGTAGTTTCTTTTTGGGCTATATTATTGCAGGAATAGATGTCCACTATGTGATTTGCATACTTGATGTGTAACTTTATTCAGAGTACAGTCAGATTTCTGCCAGTCTTCATATCATGTGCATTATCACACATACTGCATAGATGTCTTCGATACCATGCACTGATGGTAACTTGCATCTATTTATAAGATAAACATAGGAGATACTATAGATCTTCGCATGAGTGACACTGATGTAATTTGGCCATTAACAACTAATCATCATTTGTTAATATTATATGTATCTTAACATGAGTGATATTGTGATGTAATTTGGCCGATGACAACTTGACTATCAGTGCCAATGTATGAGGCTCTTGTTACTTAGATTATGTGTGCCTTTGGTCCATTGATATAGAATGCACATTGGGGCTTTGCGGGGGTGGCCCACCGGAGGGAGGTTTGCCCCCCCCCGAGGTGTTTTGGGACCCCGGGAGAGGGGGGTGGGGGGGGGGGGGGAGGTAGGAGACTGGAGCGAGACTGTTTTGGGCTGGTTGGGCTGACATTGGGCTTCCCTTGGGCTAGTTTTGGGCTCCTTGGGCTTGTGGGGGTTTATAGCCGGCCATGTCGGGTCACTGTCCACCATTTTAGGGACAGTGACACGGCAGCCGGTGGTTAGGCAATGGCGTTTTTGTGTCTGTAGCAGTGATCTTGTGTCTCGAGCGTCAGCGGTGCGGGGCGGATCGCAGTGTTTTCTTGAAATGTTACCGGAGGCTTAGTGGTGCAGCATGGCGGCCGGCGCGATGGCGGATCCTCGAGTGAGGGAGGCCTTGCGCCTCCTTGATGAAGCCGGCCGCCTGGATTTGGTGCGGGACAATGTCAGGGTAAGGCCCCCGCGGCGCGCTGCCAATGGCGACAGTCCTTGCATGCTGCGAACCGCTGAGGTCGCGCGTGAGGCAGAGGCGGTGCAGGAGAGCGAGAGGCAGCGGGCAGTGGTGTCGGGGGGGGGGGTGGGGGCGAAGGGAAATAGGCGCAGAGGCTCCAAGAAGGCGGCGCTGGTGTTCGTGGGGGGCGCGGAGGGCCGGGGGGGGGGGTACGTTCAGTGAGGCTGGGGGTGGTGGGATTGTGGGGGTGGTGGGACAGGGAGCACATGCTGAGGGGGTGGCAGGGGAGGAGGGGGCCAGAGGGGCTGCCTGGGGTGAATGCTGGAGGGGGGAGGGGGTGGAGGTTGGGGTGGGCGCTGCCGTTGGTTCGGGGGGGCCCAGGGGGTGGACCAGGGGGGAGGGGGAGTATGTAGTAGGGGACAGCTGGGGGGGTGGGGGGGTCGCCTTTATTGAGGAGTCTGGTGTGGAGAGCGAGTTGGATTGGGGGTCATTGTCAGGTGGGGAGGGAGGCGTGGTGGGGCCCAGCAGACCGCCGTCACCGCAGAGGGCGTGGGCGGACGGGGGTGGGGGTTGGAAAGTGGCAGAGGGGCGTGGGGAGCGGCGGGGTGCCGGGGGGTTTGGAGGCGGGGGCTCTGGGGAGGTTGGGGCGTCCAGAAGCTAGGGAGGGGGTGCGAGGGGGTGTGGGCCTGTGGGGGGGGAGCGAGCGCAGGGGGAGGTTGGGGGAGTGCGTTGGGGGACGGGGAGGAATGGGGGTGACGGGGGAGGTTGGGGGGGCGGCCAGCGAGGCGGGGGGCATTCTGCAGCACGGGGAGGAGCGCGCTGTGGGGGTGGGGGTTTACGGGTGGTGAGTTTTCCCCGGCATGCTGGACTTATCCCCCCCCTTTTTTTCTTGGCAGGAGCAGTTGGCTGGGTGCTCGGGTAAGCAGCATGCGGCTCTGACCCACCGAGAGGATGGGCCGGCTCAGCCTTGTACGGGCGGTTGCGCTCCACCGAGGGACCCCTCACGAGAGCGTGTCGGATGGCGGGGGGGGGTAGGTCCCCGCCAGCCCCACCCCGAAGGGTCGAGACGGCCGCCGAGGGCCGGGATGGAGTGTTAATGTACCAGACAATGCGGAGAAGTGTGGCTCACTGGTTAGAGGAGTCAGACCTGGAAGCAGAGGTCAGCCCGGGACCAGGGTTCAATTCCCGGCTCTGCGGGGTCTTGAGTCCTAAAATGTCCATGGACTCGACAATTCTCGCTCCGGTGCCTACTCGATTCACGGGTTCTCACTCTGCGACTCTGGGCAATAGCTTGCTTAAACTCCACAACGGCCCCTCGCGGCGGGATGCCTGGCTTTCACCTTGTGGATACCCTGCCGGGGTTATATCACAGGGGAATACCAGGACGGGTTCCCTAAGCAAGCGCTTAGAAACCGCTTGGTGATTTGCGCTATATAAATTCCTGTACATTTACATTTACATTTTCAGGATGAGTGCGGGCGGATAGTGTGTGGATTTGGGGTTTTTAATGAGGACGTGTAGGGAAAAGGCGGGGCTTAGCAGGATGAACACTGTGGGGGACGGTTTGGAAAGTAGGGACCTGGAGTCAGAGGAGGAGGGGGAGATTCGGGAGGGGGTGGGAGAGCGGAGTAATGCTGTTGAAAGTGTCTTACAGGTACGCCCCCGGCAGGCAGCGCCGAGAGTGACGGCCCCCACCCCAGCGGAACTGGTTAGGCGGCGGGTTCCCCGTGCGGATGCCAGCCTTGACACCAGGTAAGGATGGTGGCAGAATGGGGAGTAGCTTGGGCACGCCTCATGGAGGCCAGGTGTCAGTGGGTACGGATGCAAGGGGGGAGGACTTGGTGAGGCTGGTCAAGGGCAGGTATGTGACAGATGCTGGGGTGGGTACGGACAAGGAGGGGGCGGTGGTGGAGGCAGCATCGGCAAGCGACGGGACAGGAGGGGTTGGGGGGGGTTGCGGCGAGTGGCGCGGGGACAAAGGAGAGTTGCGACGTGCCGGTCCAGAAGCTCCCGTATATGGGGGTGGCGAAGCCGCTGGGGGCACATATGTCCTTAGCAACCAGGGAAACAATTTGGAAGGGAGAGTATGTGGAAATCTTGAAATTGCTCCACAGGGAGCTGATGGCCAAGGAGGGTTCGAAGGAGGAAGAGCAGGAGCTGGCCAGGCGACCCAAGGTGCCCTTGACCATAGAGAATTAGTCGGCAGTTTTTCTGATATACGCCAGCGTATATTGTGAGAAGTATCCGGACCGGTCGGTCGCTTTATTCAAATACATGGATGTGGTGCGGCGGGCCCAGGTAACCTACGGCGGGTATGAGTGGTCTCATTACGATGTGGAGTTCCGGGCCCGCATGGCGTCAGATCCGGAGGCTAAGTGGGGGAAGCTGGATACGGATCTGTACCAGCAGACGATGAGTGGTGCGAAGTTTGGACGCACCATCTACATGGCCAGCGGGCTACCGCTTGCGCCAAGCACCTTTTCGGCCCGTCCCACCCATGGGGGGGTGGGGTCTGGGGACACCGCTGGTCAAACCACCGTCGGGGCCTGCTGGGACTTTAATAGGGGCGCCTGCACCAGGCAGGTGTGCCGTTTTCTGCACGAATGTTCCAAGTGCGGGAAAAGACATCTAGTGGTGCGCTGCTGGGGGGTCGGGGGAGGACCCGCACAGGGGCAGCAGCAAGCGACGGCTCCTGCAGGGGGAGGGGAGGTGGCAGAGGAGGGGCCGGTAACATGGGCAAAGGCTCATACACCGGTTAGGCTAGATCGAATCGAGCCTCTGTTAGCGGCCTATCCGCGGGCGGACGATGCGGTTGTGCTGTACCGGGGTTTCAAGGATGGTTTTCGATTGGGGTATGAGGGTCCACGGATCGCTCGGTGGGCTGACAACCTGAAGTCCGTGAACGCTCACAAAGGGGTCGTCCGGAAGAAGCTGTTTAAGGAGGTAAAGGAGGGAAGGATAGTAGGCCCCTTTCAGGAGCCGCCCCTGCCCGATTTGATCATTTCCCCGATCGGGGTTGTTCCCAAAAATGAACTGGGACAATTTCGACTGATTCAGCAACTGTCGTGGCCGGAGGGCATGTCAGTGAATGACTATATACCGGCGGACCTAGCGTCGGTGTGGTAGTTGGTGACAGAGGCGGGACACGGTGCCCTTATGGCAAAATGCGACATCAAATCTGCGTTACGGTTGCTGCCGGTACATCCGGCGGATCAACAGTTGTGGGGGATCCAGTTTGACGGTCTCATCTTTGTGGACAAAGCGCTTCCCATGGGGTGCTTGGCTTCCTGTGCATTTTTCAAGAGGTTCAGTTCCTTGTGCAGTGGGCTTTTTCCTGGCGCACAGGCTCCGAGGCAGTGACGCATTACCTGGATGACTTCTTCCTGGTGGGGCGGTCCGGTTCGACGGACTGCTAGATGCAGCTGGACAGTTTTACTGACCTTATGGCCTACCTGGGGGTTCTCTTGGCGCCAGAGAAGACACAGGGTCCCAGCACGGTGCTGTCCTTTCTCGGTACAGAGCTCGACTCAGCGACCATGGAAGCACGCCTACCGGGCGACAAGCTGGCGGTGATGGTGGCACTGGTGGAAGACATGCTAGCGAAGCGGAAGGTGACGGTGAGGGAGGTGCAGGTTTTACTGGGCCACTTGAATTTCGCGTGGTGCGAGCGGGGCGGACGTTCTGCTGGTGATTGGGGCTGGCGCTGCCCGGTTTGACGCTACTGAATCATCATGTCCGCCTGTCGGCGGGAGCGAAGGAGGACTTGCGCATGTGACTGGCTTCCCTGGGGCGCTTCAATGGGGTGCCCATGGCGCCGCCGGAGGACTGGGCTGGGACGTCACGATGTCATCGGATGCGGCGGGAGTCTGCGGCTTCGGTTTCTACTGGTCAGGGCGATGGTGCGCGGAGCAGTGGCCGATTCACTGGCAAGCGGGGGGGAGGAGTATTGCCTTTCACGAATTGTTCCCGTTGGTGGTGGCCGTTACGGAGTGGGTGCAGGACTTGGCGCACAAGCGGGTTTTGTTCCGGGTGGACAATGTCGGTGGTGCAGCTGGTGAACAGGCAGTCCGCTAGGGATCCGCAGGTGTTGAAGTTGATGCGCCTTTTCGTGTTGCAATGCTTGGAACATGACATTCTTTTTCAAGCCCGGCACGTGCCGGGGGTGGACAATGACATTGCGGATACTTTGTCTCGTTCACAGTGGCAGAGGTTCCATGGGCTAGCCACGGAGGCGGACGAGGTCAAGACGCTGGTGCCAGCGGAGCTTTGGTCGGTGGGAGACCGGGGGTCATTCAATTGGTGAAGGCGTCGTGGCAGCGTCCACCTGGAAGGCGTACGAGCAGGCATGACAGGAGTTTCGGCGCAGTAAGGCAAGGGGACAGGTGGCGGCGGGAGGAACAGCTGGTGCAGTTCATGCTCGGTTTGATGGACAGAGGACTGTCGTGGGTGACGATTGCGGGGAAACTGTCGGCGGTGGCGTTCATGGGGAAGCTGGAGTGGAGTTATGCGCCGTCGGCGGGGGAATTGGGGGCGCGTCTCTTGGAAGGATGGGAGAGGGAGAATGGGGGCACGGGTGCGTCAGTGGCGGCCGATTACGGAAGGGGTGCTGGGAGAGCTGGTGCGGCACTTACCGTCGGTTTGTAGGGATCAGGTTGAAGCATTGCTGTTCTCCACGCTGATGTCGTGGATGTTTTTTGGAGTGCTCCGGGTGTCTGTGCTGGTGGGGTTGAAGGGTGGTCCGGGGGTGCTGTGGGGGGACGTGGACGTGCCGGCCGGGAAGTGGCGGTGCGCTTGTGGCGCTCGAAGACTGATCAGCGTGGAGAGGGTACTTGGGTGGTGCTGGGGCCAGGGGGGTCGGCGGCGGTGTGCCCAGCAGGATGGGGGAGGCGACTGGCAGGGGGGAAGACACAGGGAGAGGTGGAAGTTTTTGGACGGGGAAGGGTCGGTAGAGTGACGGCGGCTCAGGTGCTGTGGGTCCTGCGGCACGCCCTACGGTCTATGGGTGAGGACCCGAAGGAGTTCGGGACGCATTCCTTTCGCATTGGGGCGGCGACGGAGGCGGCACGGCGGGGTTGGGGTAAAGAGGAGATCAAACGGTTGGGGCGCTGGAAGTCAGACTGTTACAGGACTTATGTCCGGATGCGTGGGGTAGGCATGGAGTGAGGATGGAATGGTTTTGCCCGCCGCTTACATGTGTGTCTTTGCAGGTGCGGTGGCGGGGCCAACGGCAGCGGCGATGAGCATTTACATTGTGGGCCATTCCTTTGTTAAACGAGCGGAGAGGGCCGAATGGGACAAGCACAGGAACCTTAATTTGGAGCTAGATGACGAGTTGTTTCGTTGTCATTGGCGGGGAAAAGGGGGCATGTGCTGGCACGAGTTGGTACCGGCATTGAACAATGTTGTGCAGGGGTGAGTTTGTCCAGATGTGGTGGTCATTCATTTGGGGGAAAATGATTTGGTGCAGTGTAAAGGAATAGCGCTGGTGAAGCAGATGAAATGGGACTTGTTGGAGATAAGGAAGCAGTGGGCGGGGTGTCATGTCATTTGGTCAGAGTTTGTCCCTAGGCGTTGCTGGAGGGGAGCGGAGAGTCCGGCGGCTATTGACAGGACAAGGAGGAAGATTAACAGGGAGATGCGGGGTTTTGTGACAGAGGGTTTGGGTAGGATGGAGCACCCGGAGCTGAGGTATGGCGCAGTCTATTTCTTTAGGGAGGACGCTGTACATTTGTCCCGGTATGGGATGGAGTTACATATTGTGCAGCTAAAGGAGGCAGTGGACCGGGCTATTGGGGTGCATAGGTATTCAAGGGTGCAGGTGTCCTAAGGGGGGGGTCAAAAGCCGTAGTTGGGCTTTCGAGTGGCGCTTTTTGCTAGTCGGGGGGGGTCAGGATATGAGGACTGAGGTGTTCCTGGACAGAGGGGGGGGGGGAGTGTACATATGATAAGTATTTAACCAGTTAGTCAGGCATTGTGCAGTTTGCATGTATGTGTATGTTCTTCGGGGGAAACCATGTTAGGGGTGGGGGTGGGGGTGGGGGTTGTTTGGTAGTGCGTATTTAGTTGGGCCTAGTTTTGTACAGCACAGGCCAAGGGTTTTTGGTATTGGTAGGGTGCACCTGCTTCCAATAAAGCGGCCTTCGTCACACCTTACCCCGTGTCTCTTATTGGTCTGTATCCCCCCCCCCTCCCGATGGGCCCCAATGGGGCTTTGCGGAGGCGGCCGACCGGAGGGAAGCTTGCCCCCCCCCAGGGTGTTTGGGGCCCCGGGAAGGGGGGGTGGGTCGACAGGCAGGAGTAGGCGTGGGCGGAAAATCCGTTCCGCTCGCGGATTTTGCGGATTTTCGGGAAATCCGCAATCCGCGAGATTTGCGAATTTCCCGCAAAATCCGCAAATCCGCGAGCAGCGGATTTTGCTCGCACTGCTCGCACTGTTAGCGTGAGTTCGCGCCCCGCGAATAAGTGCGAAATTGCAGAAATACGATCTTGGCAAAACTGAAAGTAACTACTTACCAGGTTCAAAAGTTCAGGCACATCATTAGTAGCCATTTCCTGTAGGGCTTCCTGAGGGGCCCCTCCAGAGTTCAGTTGCCAGTTGAAACTATTATGTGACCCTGCTCTGAACCTCAGAATAGTTACACATATGCCACAAAGGTCCTGAATTACAGCTAAGGGAGACAAGCAGGAGCCAGGCTGGAAGTTAAAATCCATTAATCAGCCCCTAATTCATTATTGTCAGTTGGGGCAGGGCAGGTGTTGTAACTAATTTTGCAACAATGAAAGCACTTAGCAAGTGCAAAAGATCACTAATCAGGGCGCACTAAGGAAGCAGGTGCCAGCTAAAAAAATATTCTGTGACACATTAATCAGCCCCAAATTAATTCAGGTCACTTGAGGCAGGGAAGGTGTGCTTTGCTTTGCCGAAAATAATGTACACTGGACAACCAGAGGGTGTAGTGATGAAACAGAGGGTGGCATGGGTGGGCCAGAGGGTGGCATGAGTAGTCAGAGAGTGGCAGTGGTGACAGAGAGTGGCAGTGATGAAGAAGAGTGTCCCAAACAGGCTGGACACGTAGAAACAACAAGTTCGCAAAACTTGCGACCCGACAGGTAAGTTCGCAAATTGCGAAATTGTAAAAACCCTCGCGAACTGGCAGAAACACGGGCGAACACAAAAAAAAAAAAAATCCGCAAATTCGCGGGAATTCGCGGATTTTGCGGATTGCGAATCCGCAAATCCGCAAAATTCGCGGATTGCCAATCCGCAAAATCCGCTCATGCTTAGGCAGGAGACTGGAGCGAGGCTGGTTGGGCTGACATTGGGCTTCCCTTAGGCTAATTTTGTGCTCCTTTGGCTTGTGGGGGTTTATAGCCGGCCATGTCAGGTCACTGTCCACTATTTTAGGGACAGTGACGCGGCAGCCGGTGGTTAGGCAGGGGCGATTTTGTAACACCCACCCTCCCTATAAAGCGGTTCTGTGGGGGGCGGGCCATGGCTCTGCTAGGATTTTGTGGCCAGGTGTTAGTGGGGGGGGCTAGGTGTCTGGTAGAAAGGTTTTCTGCTGGGTGTTTTCTTGGGAGCAGGTGTGTCCAAGGACAGGTCGTAGGGTTGGTTTTGTGTCTCTGGAACAGGTGCTGGTTTGATGGTTACTTAAAGGCTCTTTTTCCTAGTCTGGGCGGGGGTGGGGGGTCAGGATATGAGGACTGAGGTGTTCCTGGACAAGGGGGGGGAGTGGGGGGGGGGGGTGTACATATGATAAGTATTTAACCAGTTAGTCAGGCATTGTGCAGTTTGCATGTATGTGTACGTTGTTCTTCGGGGGGGAACCATGTTAGGGGTGGGGGTGGGGGTTGTTAGGTAGTACATATTTAGTTAGGCCTAGTTTTGTACGGCACAGGCCAAGGGTTTTTTGGTATTGGTAGGGTGCACCTGCTTCCAATAAAGCGGCCTTCGTCACACCTTACACTGTGTCTCCGGTAGCCGGAGGCTTTCCCCCCCGGGGAAGTTTGGGGCCCCGGGAGGAAGGGAGGGGGGAAGAAATGAAACGGGACACAGGAAGGGACATAGGCTTGGTTGGGCTAGTTAGTAGGGTTGGGCTCCTTTTGGGCTTGTACGAATAAAACCGGCCGTTTTGGGTCACTGTGCACCATTTCGTGGGACAGTGACCCAGCAGCCGGGGGGCGTAGTTGTAGCGTTGTTGTTTTGTGGAGTGATATCGTTGTGAGGGTTGTTTACGGCCTGTTAGCGGTGGTGGTTGTGTAGCGGTGGTGAGCGGTGCATCGTCTAGTAAGACTGGTGTGTGCCGGGCGGGGGTTTCGAGGGCTTGACTGTGACGGAGCGAAGGCGGAGAGTACCTGCTGAGTGATGGCGGCGGAGGCGATGGCGGATCCCAGGGTGCGGGAAGCGTTGCGACTCCTGGGGGAGGCTGGCAGGACGGACCTCCTGCGCGACAATGTGAGGGTAAGGCCACCGCGGCGCGCTGCAGTTGGCGCCGCGGCGGCGGTGGCGGCGTGCGAGCCTCCGCGGTCGCGTGCGAGGAAGGGGGAGGGGGCGGGAGCTGGGGGTGGAGCGGCGCGAGGCGGCGGTCGGAAGGCGGCTGGGGCGCAGAAGAAGGGAGGAGGCACAGCGAGGGGGCGCGGTAGCCGGAGGAAGGCGCCGCTTGTCTTTGCGGAGGGGGCGGGAGGCCTGGGGGGGCGGGGGGGAGAGGTACCATACGCGAGGGGGGGTCGGGAGGTGCGGGGGGGAGACAGGGCCCGTCAGGGGACGAGGGAGCGTGCAGGCATCACAGGCCACGAGGAGGAGCACTAGGCTGGGGGGGATGGTGGGGGGAGACGGGGGGCAGGCGGTGAGAGAACGCGAAGGTGAGGGGCACGTGGTGGGGGGGAGCAAGGGGGGTGCGAGGGGGCAATGAGGGTGGGGGGAGTGGGGTGTAGGAAAGGGGGATCGAGGACACGGTTGGGGAGGGGGGAACGGGGGGGCAGGGTGAGTCAGGGGGGGTTCGCCGGTACTGATAGAGGAATCGGAGGAGGAGGTGGGGGACGGGGATGGGGGAGTGGGCGGTTTGGACTGGGGGTCTTCAGGAGATGAGGACATAGTGGCTCCCAGTATGACGGGTTCGCCACGGGGCGCAGGGAGGGGCATGGGGCAGAGAGGGGGGGCGAGGAGTGGCTGCGGGGGGCGGGGCGGGGCGGTGGGGATGCCACGAGGGTCGGGGCTGGATGGGGGAGGGGGAGGGGGGGGTGCGGCGGAGGAGATGTTGGGTTCGGTGGGGCGGTGGGGGGTCGCGGAGGGGGACCGAGGGGAGGTGGGGATGGTTGGGGGCCGAGGGGGAGCGGGTGGGAGGGACGGGGGGAGGCAGGGGGGTGGGGGGAGGGGGGGGGTTTCCGGCGCGGCGTGGGGGGCATTCGGCAGCAGGGGGGAGAGGTGGGTGGGGTGGCGACGGATTTGGTTTTGCCCCGGCATGCTGGACTTCCCCGTTTTTATCTTGGCAGGAGCAGTTGGTAAGGGGCTCGGGTGAGCAGCATGCGGCTCCAATCCGCCGAGAGGATGGGCCGGCTCTGCCTAGTACGGGCGGTCGCGCTCCAACGAGGGACCATGTGCGTGCGGATGGCAGGGTCATAGGTCTCCAACGCCCCCCTCCCGATGGGTCGCTCCGGCCGCCGGGGGACGGGGATGGAGCAACAATCTGGCAGGCAATAATGATTACCAAACTGGGGACAGGAGAATGGAGAGTGTGGATTTGGGGTCGTTGATGGCAGAGTGTAGGGACAAGGCAGGTCTGAGCAGGATGTCGGCAGGAGCGGTCATGGGGGGCGGGGATGGGGAGATGGAGTCGGAGGAAGAAGAGAACTTCGGGTGGAAGGGGGGGGGGACCTGTAATGTTGTTGGCAATGTTTTGCAGGTATGCCCTCGGCAATCGGTGCCGCGAGTGACTGCCCCCCCAGCAGACCTGGTTAGGCGGCGGGATCCGGTGAGGACGCAAGCCTTGACGCCAGGTAAGACCAGTACGGGGTCGGGGAGTGGCTTGGGCAGGCCTCATGGAGGCCAGGCGGGTGGGGGTGCGGATGGCGGATGCCAGAGGTCAGTGGGGACGGATGCCGGCGGAGGAGACGAAGTGCGATTGGTGAAGAGCAGATACATAGCGGATGTGGGGGTGGGTACGGAGGCGGTAGGGTGCGCGGCGTCGGGGAGTGCGGCGACGGGGGAAGCGGCGAAGGCCGGCGGCGTCCAGCGCCGGGGCGAAGGAGAGTTGTGAGGTGCCGGTCAAGAAGCTGCCGTACATGGGCGTGGCGAAGCCACTGGGGGCTCATTTGTCGCTGGCGACTAAGGAAAAGATATGGAAGGGGGAGTATGTGGAGATCTTGAGGTTGCTTCACAGGGAGTTGATGGCCAAAGAAGGGTCGAAGGAGGAGGAGCAGGAATTAGCTAGGCGTCCGAAGGTGCCTGTCACTATTGAGAATTGGTCGGCAGCTTTCCTGATCTATGCCAGTGTGTACTGTGAGAAGTACCCGGATAGGGCGGTCGCGCTGTTCAAGTACATGGACGTGGTGCGACGGGCACAGGTGACTTACGGAGGTAATGCTTGGTCGCATTACGATGAGGAGTTTCGGGCGCGCATGGCGTCGGATCCGGAGGCAAAGTGGGGGGAGTTGGATGCCGACCTCTACCAACAGACGATGAGTGGGGCAAAGTTTGGCCGCACCATTTTCACGGCCAGTGGGTTGCCACTGGCCCCGCCCCTCTTTTCGGCCCGCCCCACCCGTGGAGGGGTGGGGGCGGGGGGAGCTGGAAGTAGTCAGAGCGTCGGGACCTGCTGGGATTTCAACAGGGGTTCCTGTCTCCGGCAGGTGTGCCGTTTTCGGCACGAGTGCTCCGCATGTGGGAGGCGACACCCGGAGGCGCGATGCTGGGGGCCTGGAGGAGGCCCAGCACAGGCCCAATACCCGGCTCCCGGGCCCAGCAGGGGGAGGGGAGGAGGTAGGGGGGGCAGGTACCCTGGGAAAAGGCTCGTACACCGGTTAGGCTGGATCGGCTAGAGCCGTTGTTGGAGGCGTATCCGCGGGCGGATGATGCGGCCGTGCTGAGTCTGGGCTTATGGGAGGGGTTCCGGTTGGGGTACGAGGGTCCGCGGATCGCTCGGTGGGCGGAGAACCTGAAGTCCGTGAACGCGCACAAAGCTATCGTCCGGGAGAAGCTCTTTAAGGAAGTGAAGGAGGGGAGGATGGTGGGGCCTTTTGCAGAGGCGCCGTTGCCAGATTTGATCATCTCCCCCATTGGAGTGGTCCCGAAAAAAGAGCAGGGCCAATTCCGGCTGATTCAGCATCTCTCGTGGCCGGAGGGCGCGTCGGTGAACGACTTTATCTCGGCGGAGTTGGCGTCCGTGTCGTACTCGTCCGTGGACGTCGCGAGGAGGTTGGTGACGAAGACGGCGGGTCCGGGGGCGCTCATGGCAAAATGCGATGTAAAATCGGCTTTTCGGTTGCTGCCGGTTCACCCGGCGGATCATCAGTTGCTGGGGATTCAGTTTGATGGGCTCATCTTTGTGGATAGAGCGCTTCCTATGGGGTGTTCCGTGTCGTGTGCCTTGTTTGAACGATTCAGCTCCTTTTTGCAGTGGGCTTTTTCCTGGCGCACAGGCTCTGAGGCGATTACGCATTACCTGGACGACTTCTTCCTGGTGGGTCGGCCCGGTTCGACGGACTGCCAGCGCAGTCTGGACAGTTTTACGGACCTGATGGGTCACCTGGGGGTTCCGTTGGTGCCAGAGAAGACACAAGGGCCCAGCACGGTGCTGTCGTTCCTCGGGATAGAGCTCGACTCAGCGGCCATGGAAGCGCGCCTGCCGGAGGAAAAGCGGGCGGTTATGGTGGACTTGGTGAAGAACATGTTGGCCAGGCGGAAAGTGTTGGTGCGCGAGGTGCAGGTGTTGCTGGGACATTTGAATTTCGCTTGCCGCGTGGTGCGCGCGGGGCGGACTTTCTGCCGGCGGCTGGGTTTGGCGTTGTCCGGTCTGACACTGCCGCATCATCATGTGCGGATCTCGGCAGGCGCGAGGGAGGATCTGAACATGTGGTTGGCGTTTTTGGGGCGTTTCAATGGCGTGCCCATGGCACCCCCGGAAGACTGGGAGTGGGATGTGACGATGTCATCGGATGCGGCAGGAGTCGGAGGCTTTGGGCTTTACTGGGCGGGCAGATGGTGCGCGGAGCAATGGCCGGAGCAGTGGCAGGCAGGGGGCAGGAGCATCGCATTCTTGGAGCTGTTCCCGTTGGTGGTGGCTGTGACAGTGTGGGCGCAGGAGTTGGCGCATAGGCGGGTGTTGTTCAAGGTGGACAATATGTCAGTGGTGCAGGTAGTGAACCGGCAGTCTGCAAGGGAACCACAGGTGCTGAAACTGATGCGTGTTTTCGTCTTGAGGTGTTTGGAACACGATATCTTGTTCCAGGCTCAGCATGTGCCGGGAGTGGACAATGACATTGCGGATGCTTTGTCTCGTTCTCAGTGGCGGAGGTTCCATGGGCTAGCCACGGAGGCGGTGGCGGTCAAGACGGAGGTGCCAAAGGAGCTGTGGTTGGTGGGAGAGCGCGGGTCGTTCAGTTGGTGAGGTCGTCCCTGGCAGCGTCCACATGGAAGAGTTACGAGCAGGCCTGGATGGAATTTCTGCGCTTTGGAGCGGTAAGGCAGCGGGGCAAGTGGTGTCGGGAGGAGCAGGTGGTGCGTTTCATGCTGAGGTTAATGGACAAAGGCTTGGCGAGAGTGACCATCGCGGGTAAACTGGCAGGAGTGGCCTTCATGGGTAAGCTGTGGTGGGGGTATGCACCTTCGGCGGGAGAATTGGGGGGGCGACTACTGGAAGGTTGGGAGAGGGAGAGAGGGGCTCGAGCGCGGAAGAGGCGGCCGATTACGGAGGACATGTTGGCAGGCCTGGTGGGCCAGTTACCGCTGGTGTGCAGGGATCGGGCGGAGACGGTGCGGTTTTCCACATTGATGTCGTGGTTGTATTTTGGAGCTTTTCGGGTGTCGGAGTTGGTGGGTTTGAGGGGAGGTACGGGGGAAGTGGAGGTCGGAGGCCGGGAGGTTGCGGTGCGGCTTCGGCGGTCCAAGACTGATCAGCGGGGGAAGGGTACGTGGGTGTTGTTGGGTCCGGGGGGAACAGAGGCGGTGTGTCCGGCGGAGTGGGGGAGACGGCTGGCAGAAGGAGGGGTGCAGGAGGGTTCGGAGGTTTTTGGCAGGAGAGGGGGGGGACGTGTGACGGCGGCACAGTTGTTGTGGGTCCTGCGGCACGCCCTGCGGTCTATGGGTGAGGACCCCGGGGAGTTCGGAACGCATTCATTTCGCATCGGTGCGGCGACGGAGGCAGCGCAGAAGGGCTGGGGGAAGGAGGAGATCAAACGGCTGGGGCGATGGAAATCAGACTGCTATAAGTTGTATGTTAGGTTGCGAGGGGTAGTAGTGGATTAGCATGGATGTTTGGGCTCGCTGCTTACATATGTCTCTTTGCAGGTGCGGTGGCGGGGCCTACGGCGGCAGCGGTGTCCATATATGTGGTGGGCCATTCGTTTGTAAAAAGAGCGGAGAGGGCAGAGTGGGAAAAATGCAGGAACCTCAATCTGGAGCTGGACGAGCATTTGTTTAGCTGTCATTGGAGGGGCAAAGGGGGCATGCGTTGGCACGAGTTGGTGCCGGTTTTGAACAATGTTGTGCGGGGGGGGTCTGCCCAGATGTTGTGGTTATTCACCTGGGGGAAAACGACTTGGTGCAGTGCAAGGGGCTGGCGCTGGTGAAACAAATGAGGAGGGATTTGCGGGAGATCAGGAGGCAGTGGGCGGGGTGCTATGTCATCTGGTCAGAATTCATACCCAGGAGGTGTTGGAGGGGAGCGGAGAGACACGGGCATTCTGTGACAAGGAAGGCGTGGGGAGGATGGAGCACCCGGAGTTGAAGTATGGGGCGGTCTACTTTTTCATGGAGGATGGTGTACATTTGTCGAGATATGGGATGGAGCTATATATCGTGCAACTGAAGGAGGCGTTAGACCGGGCCATAGGGGTGCGCAGGTATCCAAAGGTGCAGGGGCCCCAGGGGGGGGGTCGAAAGCCGTATGGGGCTTTCGAGTGGTGCTTTTTCCTAGTTAAACGGGGGGGTAGGATAGGAGGAAGGAGTTTTACTGGCTGAGGAGAGGGAGTGTACATATGGCTGATGTTGAAACAGTGAGACAAGTTTTGGGTAATTGATAATGATGTTTATGTTGTTGGCGGGGAACTGTTTAGGGGAGGGGGTGGGGGTTTTTTGGTCAGGTACATGTATAATTAGTTAGGCCTAGTTTTGTACGGCAAAGGCCAAGGTTGGGGTATGTTTTCAGGATGCACCTGTTTCCCAATAAAGCGGCCTTTATCACACCTACATCTGTGTCCGGTCGGTTCTTCCCCTCCCCGTCTCCCGATGGGCCCCAAGCTGCAAACCTGAGCACAGAGATACAGGGTGCTACATAAGCTTCGGATCTCAGCTCTGCATTGGAAAGTGAGTCGGATTCTGAAACAAATAGATTAAGTGCTGGGCAACCGCTGCAGAAACTCTCCTTGGCAGAAGAGCTTGATTTTTTTACGTTAAGACAGAGGTCAAACATTACGTCCCAGGACTCAAAATGCCAAACAAAATAAAGGATAAATAAAAGGCAGCGGGAACGACCCATAAGTTGTTGGAAACAAAAAAAACAGCAGGAAACACAGCCGGCAGGTGGAGGCGCAAGTAGAATCCATATCACACAATACGAACACAATAATCAATTTATCACAAACAACTCTAAACCAAGCAGAAACGCAGAGATTATCACTAGGTCTGTTTTGTCCAGAGAGCAACTCTTAACTATTCACAAACCAGAATGGGTGTTTATAAATTTGTTCGCAAACTAAAGCTCACAAAATACTACAGCCATCACACTTCCCAGGATATATCCTCTCAAAGTCCAAGCATTTTGTGAGCCTCGGATGTACAGCCACTGTGTGAACTACAGGAGCTACAGAACGAAAATACAACAAAGCTCATGAAACATGAGCAAGCTAAATGGTGGGAGCATAAATCCCTTCATACATATCTGGAGGTGGGCAGGATTCCAAGGGGACTAGGAATAATGATCACTCCAAGCTTCGAAAATCCCAACCCAAAGATGCTTAAACAATGGGCTGAATGTAACCTCGAATCAGTTACGAAACTCGTGAAAATACAACAAATATCAGTGAAGTGTCTACACAATCCATTATAGTTCAGCTCAACACTGTTGGGTCAGTTTCTGCCACTTTTAAACCAAAATAGACGTTTCAACAAATCATGCCAAGAGACTCTTATTGACATATTTAATGAACATGTAATATCTCAAGGCAAAAAATTAAATCATCAAGTTCAAAGAGCGCGCAAAAAATACAACTACCGGGATTGTAAATATCATCAGTTGGTTGATAAATTACAAGGCAATAATTAAATTGCTAGCCAAAATTCCGACAAATGGGGTAATGTTGTAATCTGGCCCAAACCAGATTACATGGAGGAAGCCATGAAGCAACTGAATGACCGGGACAATTATAAGAGAAGCAACATTCAGATAGCTCGTACTACATACAATGATTACCATTCCAAAAAACTAGCATGGAAAAGTGCAGGCCTCCTCGGTGTAGATGAATATAAATACCTTGAAGCCGAATTTCCAGTTATGCCGCTAATTTTTTTTTATCCCAAAAATCCATAAAAGTTTTACAAAGCCACCCGGTAGACCAATAATTTCGGCATGCAAAAGTCTTTTGGAAACCACATCCTGCTACATTGACTATTTCCTGCAACAACATGTTCAAAGACTATCTTCATACATTCTGGATACCAGTGATTTCCTTAGACATATACAGAACTGTCCATTGGAAGATTATCTTCTAATGACACTGGATGTTACAATGCTCTTCACAAGCATCAACCACAAAGACTGCATTAAAGCCTTGGAACATTTTCTGGGCACCAGACCAATTTGGTTATTTCAACATAACAAAATGTTGGTCAATATGACCCTTTTGGTTCCAGTAACTGGAAGGAGAAACCACCTGAAGGCCATTTGGACAGAAGACTATGACCATAGTTGACCCCAGGAACAGTGGGGCTCTCCACAGGACCAGGAACGCTTGTCCCCTTACACCCTCAAGGACTAGTTGGAGGAGAGAAGCAACAGAGGTGATTTAGGAGACAGGGTGGCACAGCAAGCCATTGGACCCAGCTCTCCGCAAATGTGGCCGAGAGCACAAGATGGAAGGATATAGGGTTTGATCTTTGACACCCAGAACCCCCCACCGGTGAGGCCCTGGGCGCGTGGAGCTATGCCACCTGAGTACTTCAATACTCTGAGGTGTGCCAGGGCTCGTCGCAAGAACAGGCATGAGTTTTTTTTTTTTTTTTTTTAACCCTGTGAGTGGGCATGCATGGGGTTCCCTCCTCAGAGCTTTGAGGGCACGGGGATCCCATCCCGGGTTGGATTTCATTTACTGGGTCCCAAATCCTTACCTTCTCGGCCTCAGCACTTCAAAAGAACTGAGGAGCGCTGTCGTGCCACTGACAGTCCAAAGAGGGACCCAGGATCACCAACTCTGGTCCTGATGTGCGTACCAACAGGGGGAGCACCACTGTTCTCCCCAGAATGGAGTAGGGGCCCAGGATCCCCATCTCCAGGCCCTGACAGTCAAGAGGAGGAAGGGTGAGTCCTGCCACACTCCCCCGAACGGTGGTGGACCTGCCCTGCTCCCCTTGCCGGTGTCTGGGTGGTGCAGGCGGCCACCACCAAAGAGCAGCGATTTTCTCCCAGGTACAGGACGAAAACTGCTGGCTCCCATGGCTGCACAAGAAAGTGCCTGCATGGATAGCTGGCGGGGCCCCTAGTGTTTAGAGGCCAGCAGAGTGCCCGGGTGGGACTGGGCGGCCCCTCTAGAAGAAAAAAGTAGATGCCGCACAGAACATCTAAAATAAGCGTCCAGAGCTGCCCATCAAACATGCATGCTTCCCGGTGAGGGAACATCCCATAATGCCCTTCGCGCTTTAGCTTGGTAAATGTGGTGGCCCCAGGAGGGCAGGGGCACCACCGTTGACCAAAAAAAGTGTGAGGAGGCTGCAGGAATGCATCAGTGCCCCCTCTAAGGACCTTGGCAAACGTACTGACCCCAAGTCTGGAGAGCCTACAGAAGGGTGACCACCATAAGCGTTGCTTAAGTTCTTAGTCCCTCCCAAGGTTGGAGCCGGAGCTCTACAGCTGGAAGTGCAGCGCTTTCTAGGGTCTGAGTCTGGCTGCAGGTTCTGTGGCATAATGGTTGTTAAAGACTCATAAACATGCTATATGTTGAAAAATGCATTATTTAAAAATAATTGTCATAATGATTGAAAAAATACCTTATTGAAAAGTTATTCATGATGGTTTGACAATGTATTATTTGAAAGTATTATTCATCATGATTTTAACCAGTGCTTCATCCAAAGATGTTATTTACAATGATTTATTTAAAGGGTTGTTAATGCTGATGAGAACACATTTCTGAGAGGCTGCAATGATTTATTAATGATAATAGGAGCACCTGATTGCAATGCTTGATTATCCATAATAAGTGCGAGAAGGGTGTAATGCTTTAAAAGTGATAAAGCGAGCACATGATTGCAATGGCTGATTATTCATAAGTGCAGAGGGATTATGGTTACTGAAGTCAGTGATGGAATGAAGGATTATCCTGACATCTGATTCTGGTCTTGAAGAGTGGTGACATAGATCTGATATAAGATGACACCTCCATAGATGGTTATGTGCTGTACTGTACATTGGGGAGAGGGGGGTACCGTGAATTTTGGTCATGACCCTTTAGGAGTCAAATGTAATATTGCCAAAGGTATTTCCAGCAGCCTCATGTATATTTGTAAATTAATGTGTTGAACTGAGCAGTCTGTGTGTAATATATGTACTTTTACTTTATATTCGAAAAGCACAGACTGAACAATTATCTATGGAGTATTAATATTGCGTGCCAGCGAATGGCGATAACTAACTAGCCAAAGCAAAAAGAATTCCCTTGACTCAGCAATTCAAATGTTTGAATACAGTAGTTAACTATACATTAAAATATTGAATGCTAGTTTCAATACATTATAACAACACTTTTTGTTCACATTCCATTATACAAAAGATAAAACCGCATAAAGCTTCACAATTACGACACAATAATACAATTCTTGCTTTGCTAAAAAAACATACAGTACATGTAAATCACGGGGAAAATGATTATCAACAAATTACAATTATGACCAGCATAATAGAGACAAACACAAATGTAAGACACAACTCTTGCCAAATACAGATGCACATCAAATTGGTCTCAAGAACACTGCAGTTACTACTATTACTTATGTATAATTAAGTGCCCATAACAGGTCTAGATTGTAAACACATACAAATTCTACCCTCCGGATAAAATAGCTAACAATAGGATATTGTATGTCTTTCTTAGACTTGTGGAGTGCAGAGCTCATTGAATGAATAAGAGCGCTACATCTGCATATGGTCAGAAGATTCAATGCCAAAACAAATGATCTGAGCCAATGGGACGCCTTGAATTCATTTATGAACAAGGTGAGACAATAAAACTTGGGTCCGGAGGGTAGGATTTGTATGTGTTTACAACCTAGACCCGTAATGGGCACTTAATTATACATAAGTAATAGTAGCGATCGAGTCTAACAATGGGTCTGTTCTATATGTTTTATGTCCTGCATTAGTTAAAGCGGTATATTAATCGGAAACAAATAACGAGTGAACGCCAAAGATTTTATCAAACCAGTATAAGTCCTAAGGACCAAAAGCACAAGTCCCAAGAAGCAAGGTACTTTCTCAAAATAGTTAAACCGTATGAAATTACGTATTGGACAAAACAGAGCGAACATGTGGCGGGGCACTCCTTATGAATAATCGATTAGAGGGTGATGGTTAAACCCAAAGGGAATTGATCAATACAAGGGGAAACTGCTAATATTTCTGTCATACGTAAAAAAACGGCTTACTATTGCCCATAAAAATTGTGGAGATTGCAGACAGTGCTAACAAATTAGAATACAGAGGGTGTCAGTGAATTGTTCTGATGAATTCAATATGTACAAATCTGGTCACTGATTACATATATTTGTTTCACTTAGGGGAGAAAAAAGCAATTGAAATAATACAGAGACAGAAACATTGTGTCATGATGAAGATGGTAGGATAAACTTGAAGCCA
The DNA here is from genome assembly GCF_964263255.1 of Lissotriton vulgaris. Lineage (NCBI taxonomy): Eukaryota > Metazoa > Chordata > Amphibia > Caudata > Salamandridae > Lissotriton > Lissotriton vulgaris. The sequence continues at coordinate 641,200 of NW_028240948.1, forward strand.
TCGAAACGCGTTGACGCTGTTGAAAGCATAATCTAAGGACTGACACAAACAGGTTAAATACTGATTGGAATAATCTATTAACTGCAGTGTTCTTGAGTCCAATTTGATGTGCATCTGTATTTGACAAGTGTTGTGTCTTACATTTGTGTTTGTCTCTATTATGCTGGTCATAATTGTAATTTGTTGATAATCAATTTCCCCATGATTTAAATGTACTTTATGTTTTTTAACAAAGCAAGAAATTGTTTTATTGTGTCGTAATTGTGAAGCTTTATGCGGTTTTATCTTTTGTATAATGGAATGTGAACAAAATGTTTTTTATTATAAAGTGTTGTAACGTATTGGATATAGCATTCAATATTTTAATGTATAGTTAACTTCTGTATTCAAACATTTGAATTGCTGGGTCAATGGAATTATTTTTGCTTTGTTTACAAGTACCTTATTTCCCTTGATAGCTTTAAGGGGTCCCTCTCTATTATCATACCGATAACTAGCCCACACCACCTCCCTTGAGTCGGCCTTGGACTGCTCTACTCAGTTACCCTGAGAGAGTCAAGCTCTACAATGGGGTATTTGGTTCCCAGTGGATGTGAATGTGAACCCATTACTTATAGAGGCCACGCAACTAACAGCCTGTTTCCTTCTTTACAAAGGTCCTGTAGATGTTCTTTAAAAGTGTCCTCATTGCAACAGATATGTCTTATTCAAAGTGGCTGGCTGTAGATGATGCTGAGGTTAGCAATGCATGGATAACACAAAGTCCTCTATAAATACTGATGAGTATCTGTTAACTTGTAAGATCTGCTATGATTTTCTGTTCTTGAATGCAGAGAAGCAAATACAATGAGTCGTGCATGAGGAGGAGGAGGAAAACCGAGAAAGGTTGTAAGAGATCGGATAATTAGTTGAGGGGGGGTGGGAGGAAGTACCACCTCAAAAAATCATCACAATCACTGTCCTGATGTACCACAAAAATGACTAAATAAGCCTGTGCTGAACACCCTGGTAGCCTAGTAAAAAACAGTCAGTCTTAACTTAGAAGCAATGTATATAGTATTGATGCTGTACTCAAACAGTAATAAAGTGAAAACACAAGAAATATCCCATACCAATTTAGAAAAAATAGAGCAAAGTTTAAGAAAAAACTGAAACCAAAATAACAAAAATTCAACATATAGAACCAGAGTTATGACTTTTTAAAATTTGGGATACCACCAAAAAGCTTTAAGTACAGTTATCTAGTTGCACTTGACTAGGACAAAATCAAAAGTTTAGATTGACCGCGATATAACATGGCGCGGCTAAAGAGACCAGGTTCGTCATGTTGAAAAGGTTTACCTTCAAACTTAGTCTCTTTAGTAACAGTCAAAAATCCTCAGACGAGGTCTAGATGAAGGTGTTGACTCTTGGTTGGAAAGCTCGGGGTGGGAGAAAGGTGAATACTGCACCCAGAGAATGTCCCTCTCTGGGCGCATACTTCTTGTGCCTTTACCTGGTGAAGATTTCAAACTTGATACTTAGTCACTTTTTTGGGGCTCGGATTCCAGCGGGGCAAGACTGCAGGCTGTACCTGAAGAGGGCTCCACAAGGCTAAACCTATCCTCAGTGAGGTCCCACTGAATCAGGTTTGCTGCTATAAGGAAGAACGCAGCAGGAGTGGCCTGGATCCTTGGCCCACCGGCAGTGCATCTTCGTCAGATCAGCCTGGTCCCAGTGCCTTGTCTGTTCTCAGTGCAAAAAAAGTTGCTAGGTTTCAGGTTTCGGTGAACTTCAAGAGGAGGTTACACTTTGACACCAGCAAGGCTCCAAGACCTTTAGAAACAGCACGACTCACTCCAGCAGGGTCCCTGGGCAGGTCCAGTTTGAGCTGGTTAGTTGGGTATGAAGTAAAAAGGCTACTTGTAGCTTGTTAATGCCCTTTAGCCCAAACAGAAGGTCAGCCTTATGATCGAGCTGTCAAAAACTTAATTCCCAAAAATCTGAGATCCTTTTTGTGCCACCAAATCCTCTCTGGATGCTAACATTTGGTGGCCATTGGCATTAGGTGCCCCTCACTCCCAGGCTACCGCTTTTAAGGAACTGTGTAATAAAATTGGATTTATAACAATTATTCAAATAATTTTCACATATATTCAAAAATTGTGCTTTGTGTCCCCAGTGTGTATTGGAACCAAAAAACAAAAGAGAGCGACCTTGTGACAACAGTGATATATACAATTTGGTTTCCTTCATACGAGAAACGACCAGTTACAATAGTAGTTATTTCTCCAAACACTGTATACAAGGAACAATACTGGTGTAGTGATTCGTTTCTCTTAAGTCGACGGCGTTTCGACCCCTTTGCGGGTGTGGGGTCTCTTCAGGACCTAATAATGTAGGGACATCTGAAAGTTTAAACGAGAGAGTGGCATCAGCTCCCAATTAAGGGGAGCATGGGTGTATCATGTTGCGAGAAATGAAGGTCCAAGACATAACATGAATGGTTAAGGAACAGTATGCGCAGCCACGTGCATTCAGTGAAGAACACCGGTGTATGAATAAAATTAAATATAATACTCACACTGGATCCTGCCGGGTGCTACATGTGTGAGGAGAAATAAAGAGTTAGTTAGAGAAGTGGTAATAGAAATGGCGGCACTAGTCTTGGGGGGGTGTTGAACGTTGCTTACCTCAGTGTGAGGCAGGAGAGCAGTATTAGCATACAACCCTCATGCATTGGTTGTTTATAGCTACTTGGTGTACCTTTCTGCAGATTTTTTATTGTGGGTACCATCCATTGAGACTACAGCTCCATAAACTCTCGAGGAGAAGCACTGTTAGCGGGCAGCAGCATTATCCTCGCTCACACCTGCTTGCCAGCCTCTCCTTTTCTTTCCTGCCTCACATGGAGGTAAGCAACATTCAACACACCTCCCCATGACTAGTGCCGCCATTTCTGCTACCACTTCTCTAACTAACTCTTTATTTCTCCTCACACATGTAGCACCCGGCTGGGGCCATTGTGAGTATTCTATTTACTTTATTCATACACCGGTGTTCTTCACTGAATGCAAGTGGCTACGCATACTGTTCCTTAATCGTTCAGGTAACGTCTTGGCCCTTCATTTCTCGCAACATGATATACGCTCGCTCCCCTTAATTGGTAGCTGATGCCACTCTCTTGTTTAAACTTTCAGATGTCCCTACATTATTAGGTCCTGAAGAGACCCCACACTGGCAAAGGGGTCAAAACGCCGTCGACTTAAGTGAAACAAATCACTACACCAGCATTGTTCATTGTATACAGTGTTTAGAGAAATAACTATTGTAACTGGTCGTTTCTAGTATGAAGGAAACCAAATTGTATATATCACTGTTGTCACAAGTTCGCTCTCTTTTGTTTTTTGGTTCCAAAACACACTGGGGACACAAAGCACTATTTTTGTATATATGTGAAAATTATTTGAAAAATTGTTATAAATTGTAAACTTTCAATCGAACTGTATTCAGTCTCCTCTCTGTCTGACATGCACATGGTCCATTTTTTGAATGCCATTGCGCAGTATGATTATTATTTTTTTATTATTTTTTTGCCACATGAACCACTGTTTCTTGACATACATGCTTTCCTAATTCAACAGCTAAAAAAAAAATCCAAAACTATGCTGCATGCCTAACCTTCAAGATTCCCAGCATTCGTCCATTTCTCATCACCTCCGGCATCTTCATTGGCTCCCTGTCATCAAGAGGATTCAATTCAAGGCTGTTGTCCTTGGCTTTAGAGTTTTTACTCCTGAGGTAAAGAGGACCTTTATGACAGGATTGAAGCCCTGTTCACAAACCAGATCCTTAAGATCCAATAAGCTGAAACTTCTCTAAGTCTCTTGTATTCAAAAAGCAAGAAGAGGTCGGAGTTTTTACACATATCTGACTCCCAGACTCTGGAATGCTCTGCCACTTGGTCTACAGTGCAGTCCTTCTAAACTCTGTTTCAGACAGGGTCTTCAGACCCTTCTTTTTGACTCCTGCGTAGTAGGCAAAGTGGTCCTGCACCCTTTCTAGGCTTCTCTTTTCAATGAGCTTTCTGCTAGTGCTGGGACACCTCTTCAGAGGCAGCTGCACGCTCTAAAATTGTCATGAATTAAATTGAATCAGTTTACTTAAAAACTTGGCCTGTTCTTCATGCTGAAAGCCTCCTCCTCAAAGCATCATCCAATGCCAATATTGAGCTTTGCGCCAGGCTTGAGAAAGTAACTAAACTGGACTCTGTTTCGAGCCTGCGCTCCATCGCAGTTGGCTTGAACTTCTAGCATTCGCCCGTCCATCGTGACCAGATAACTGCGAGTGGAGCTTTCTGCTTCTTGTGCTTCAGTATCTTCAGTTCACCTGATTTGATTTTTGTCATTCTGGTATCATTTTATTTCATAAATTGTACTCTATCATTCAAATTTTTTTTGTGCTATATTCACAATTTATTACTGTTGTGTTCTGCATAAATACTTTACACATTGCTTCTAAGTTAAGCTTAACCGCTTTGTGTCAAGCTACCGGAGGGTTCAGCACAGGATAATTTAGTGACTTTTATGATTCACCTTGACGAGGATTGTGGTTGATGTCAAAGTGGGGCGTCCAATCCTCTCAAATTACAGCCCAATTTCTTGCACACACTTCCTACCACACTTCCTAAATACCGGAGTGTGGTAGGAAATTCTGTAAGGCTTCCAGATCTATCCAGTAAAAGTGGTCTCAGCCTTGTGATCAAAGATGTTGACTCCATCAGCCTTTTCTTTGGACCAATCCAACACGGGCCCTTACTCCAAGGTTGTGGTGTAGTTTCTTTGACTTGTGGAAGCTTGTATCCAAAACTGTGCTTATGTGGGGAGGTCATTTATCAGACCTGTGGGTTTCTGATATTGTACAGATTAGATTTTCGATATACTCCTCTCTACCTTCAGACCTACTGTTCATTCCTGGTTCTATCCATAGATGCAGAATAAAGGTGGCGACCTTGTGGGTCAATCAATCAATCAATCAATCAGTGACACTTGTAAAGCGCGTTACATACCCGTAGGGTCTCAAGGCGCTGGGGGGAGGGGGGGAGGGGGTGCCGCTACTGCTCGAACAGCCAGGTCTTCAGCTTCTTCCTGAAGGAGAGGTGGTCTTGGGTCAGGCGCAGGTCGGGAGGGAGGGAGTTCCAGGTCTTGGCGGCCAGGTAGGAGAAGGACCTTCCTCCTGTAGTCGCTCTTCGGATGCGGGGGACGGCGGCGAGGGCGTGGTTGGCTGATCGGAGGTGGCGTTTGGGTGCGTAGAAGTTGATCCGGCTGTTGAGGTAGCTCGGGCCTTGGTCGTGTAGGGCTTTGTGTGCGTGGGTGAGGAGGCGGAAGGTGATTCTTTTGTTGACGGGGAGCCAGTGAAGGTCTCTTAGATGTCCGGTGATGTGGCTGGTTCGTGGGATGTCGAGGATGAGTCTGGCTGAGGCGTTCTGGATCCGCTGGAGTCTCTTCTGGAGCTTGGCGGTGGTACCGGCGTAGAGGGCGTTGCCGTAGTCCAGTCGGCTGGTGACGAGGGCCTGGGTGACGGTCTTCCTGGTCTCGGTGGTGATCCACCGGAAAATCTTCCGTAGCATGCGTAGGATGTTGAAGCACGCCGAGGAGACGTTGTTGACTTGTCTGGTCATGGAGAGGGAGGAGTCCAGGATGAAGCCCAGGTTGCGTGCATGGTCTGTCGGTTTGGGTGCGGTGCCCAGGGCGGGAGGCCACCAGGAGTCGTCCCAGGCGGAGGGGGAAGAGCCCAGGATGAGGACCTCCGTCTTGTCCGAGTTCAGTTTCAGGCGGCTGGTCGTCATCCACTCGGCTACCTCTCTCATCCCTTCGTGCAGGTTGGCTCTGGCGGAGGCGGGGTCGTTGGTCAGGGAGAGGATCAGCTGGGTGTCGTCGGCGTAGGAGATAATGCTGAGGTTGTGTTTGCGTACGATGGCCGCGAGGGGGCTCATGTAGACGTTGAAGAGGGTGGGGCTCAGCGAGGATCCTTGAGGGACGCCGCAGATGACTTCGGAGGCCTCTGACTTGTACGGTGGCGTTCCTGTACTTTTTCAGAAGTGGGAAGTCATTCCTGTTATTGTACAAGCACATGTTTATGGAAACACTCAAGTTTATTTGTGTGCAGCATTCTTCTTTAAAAACTAACTATAGGTAAGTGTGAAAGTGTTGCATTGCCAAGCAATTTAATGTTTCGCTTTCAGAAAGTTTGAATAAAACAATATAAATATTTAAGATAAATAAATAAATCCAAGATTTGTAAAGTGCTGCAAATCACCAGTGAGGGTCTCAAGGCGCTGAATTGTAGACATGGAGAGAATTCAGTGCTTAATTTGTGCTGGTGTTTTCTGGTGCTTTGCACTGGTACTTATGACAGTCTGCCACATGGTGGGCCTGTTTGTCTGATTTAGAGATTAGCACAACAGTTGTTTATTAATTCCCTATACACTAAAAGGGACTTATACCTGCCGCCCAAGCCATTCTTATAGCTTTGAGGGCTGGAATAGTCTGCATTGTCACACTTGTAGGCGTCTAGTTGCAGGGACTTGTGTTAGTATTGTTATTGACAGCGCAGGCTGGGGTAATGGGTGGTGTAAGCTGCAGTGGCCACCTGACGAGGGCCCCACACTTTTTCTTATTTATTTTTTTTGTTGCAAATTAAATACTCTGAAAGTTTAGGGGATTTGCAGGTGTATTAGTAGAAAAACAGGGGGTTGCAGCCAAGACTCGAACCTGGTTCCCATCGGCTCCGAAGTTGGCAGCTCGAGCCCTTACGCCACATCCTCTCCCAAAATCTTGCCTGGGAAGTATTGTTAGTGGCCCAGGACAGCATGCATCCTACCTCCGTGCATGAATCCTGTGTGCTACCATAATAAATGGACGAATTTTAGGCATCATTGAGTTTGTAATATGAACCCAACCCTAATTCCTAATATGATTTATTTCTTAATGTATAGTGCTACATACCGTAATGTGTTGTTTATAGGCGCAGCATGCTCTCTTTTGTTTCATGAACTTCCAATATTTCGTTGTATGGTCAATAATGATTTTTTTCGTGGTTTTCTGGTAGCGAGACGGATCTTGGAGTGAACAGCCAGCAATCGGATGGAATATGCAGCCAGGGCAGGACTATTGACTTTGCTAATACATTTAGAAAGCAATTGAAGAGTTTCCTGGTCTGCAGTTTATCTTCTTCTCTGATGTCTTTCTTTGCTGATTGCACTCCTGGAAAACGTCCTTTATTCAGTAGGTTTAATTGATTGCAATCGAGTATATTATACACAGATTTCTCAGAACTCCTATGCATCTTGTGCAGTGTAAAAGTCTGATTAGCCAATATTAACAACTATCCGAATAGATGCATTAATGCATGGAATGTGAGCCTGCTCATAATCCCGGACCTAGTATTTTAATATAAAAAGATCCGTCCTAGAGCAAGAATGTTGACTTGTAATGTTGTAATTGCTGCTGGTGCACTTCGTACTTCCTAAAAATAACTTTCCGCATCTGTATAAAATGAACCTCTTAATATAGTATTTCCAGCCCACGCTGTTCTCATTTTAAACATTGTTTGCAGTTTTGAGAATTTTTCTACTTGGACCACGACCTATTGTGGCTAATTATACAAAATCAGCTCTAGCACGAAGTTTAACTTGTTGACTTCAGAGTAAACAGACATGCCATTGAAAGGCGTGTACGTGGGAAAATCAAGGGAAATATCCCATACTGAGAAATATGAGATGAATGTTGTATTTGAAAACCAGGTGTCTAAGAAAGTCCTTAGTGAGCAATGCAGTGTTAATGTAAGGGAACAATTAAAACATGAAAAACAGATTTGCCTCTTTCCTATGTCCTCTGTGAGGCGTGATCCCCTCAGGCGAGGGAGAGGCCCGATGCAAGTAAACAACGTATTGAACTCAGTAGAACTGTGGGAGCCCGCATCTAGGGTCCATTCGATGACCGTGGGGATGACCCAGCTCCTGTCATTGGTTCACAAGGCTGCTGAGACTATACTGACACTGCTTGATCCCTGGGTGAGCTTGCTCAGTGTGGGTGGATTGCTGGTGCAGCAGAAAACAGTCGGACCCCGGAAACAAACTGCAGACATGTCTACCTCGTACCCTTCCTGCAAAGTTGGGCTACCATTGGGCCATCTTCACGCCAGCATTACCACATGTTGTTTTATGTACATAGGCCACGTCGCGCAACAGCTGCTTGAAGTTATATACGGTTTATCACTTTCTGCTGAGCTTAGCATGTTAATAACAGTTAAAGCCCTTTGCATAGGGTGTTAACTGCTATTAATCACCCGCTCCTCTTATATGGTCCCTAGCTGAAGGCTAGCATGCCATGGGGATACCCTGGTTTGTAAAATCCAGACAGGGTTGCAGCTTATTAAAAACAAGCATTTGCAATGCAATAGGTCTCGCATTTTCGAGAGTTTAACCTATTGGCATTGTAATTGACAATGCCTTTTATTTACGTTTTAAAAACCAACACATAACTAAAAGGCAGTGTCATTTACAATGCCCATGGCTCAAACTCTAACAACTGCGAGACCTATTGCATTGCAAATATGTGTTGTTATTATCAGGTGGAACAAAAGGGGGTGGTGATGGACGGAGTATCTGAATCAATCAAACACTCACACCCAGTCAAAAGATCTGGGTTTCATCCATCACCGTTCTTTAGCCCACTCTGCCACCCCAGTTCAGACATGGCTATATGCAAATCAGTCTGACCCTGTGCCTCATGCGAACAGTCCAGCCCGAACTGCCAAGCCATGTCTTCCCTAGACCGGAAAAGGAAACAAGCTTCCGAGGACCGGTTTCTGGCATTCCAGCCGTCTTCAGCCCGTCTTGCTTGAATCCAGTGACAAAGTGAGCAAGGGACTCACGTCTGAGCATACCAGGCCACACTCATGGCGGCCAGAAGCGGTACAAACCCCCTTTTGTACCGCTTTTGGCCGCTATATGTGTGGCAGGGTATGCTCAGACGTGAGTCCCTTGCTCACTTTGCCACTGGATTCAAGCAAGCCGGGCTGAAGACGGCTGGAATGCCAGAAACCGTTCCTCGGAAGCTTGTTTCCGGTCCAAGGAAGACCTGGACTGAGGTGGCAGAGTGGGCTAAAGAACGGCGATGGATTAAACCCAGATCTTTTGACTGGGTGTGAGTGTTTGATTGATTCAGATGCTCCGTCCATCACCACCCCCTTTTGTACCATTATCAGGTGGAAGCAACAGGTTGCCATAAAAATAGTATATTGCCTTCCCGTTTACTTATTTTCGTGATTTTGCTGTTTTCACTCAATACAAATATACAAGTGGATTTAATATATGATATTTGTATTGAATGAACATAGTTCACTACTTTTAAGTGATGACATAAACACAAAGCATTGTCCTTTGGTGATAAGGTGGAACAAGAAGGAAAGCGTCATTCAGTGGATGATAAGCACAATATGTCAACAGGAATCCAGAGCTCAAAACTGTCTTCCATACTGGACTAAATTGTGTGATTCTAGGAAAATTATTAAATATCGCTGTGGCTCATTTTAACTAAGCATTACATCAGAGACCACCTTGAAGAAATTCACCTCAGAAAGTGTGCTGTATAAAATAATCACTTTCGAATGGTTCAATGGACGTTTGCACGAGGGTCATAAGAAGACCTTTGGGTTTCTGCACTTATTTTATTTTTTTGTACAAATTAAGCATCAGCAGCGTGCTGAAGGGAACGGCCACATGTCAACTTCGCCTGCCTGGTGGGGTCAGGTTGTGTCAATAAACCAAGTCAGCAATTCGCCCTTCTTATTTGGGCCTAGCCTCATTAAAAAGGGTAATAAGCTTCTCGCGAGTGTCATGGGAGATACAATTAAGCTTTAAAGTTGCACTTGCGTAATCAGGAATTGCACAGCCGAGGTATGCGAGGAAAGGAGTGGGCTGGCGGTGCAATATTAAGACATATCCGCCTGCTCATAGACTAACAAGCAAAGAGTACAGACACCCAAGCCACAAGTGTAGTGTGAAATAAAGACGGAGCCCTTCCCAAACTGTGCACAGGTGAGGCGCCCACGCTTCCGGTTCCGCACGTCCTGCGCCTCTTCTGGGAAGCGGAGAGCAAAATGTTTTAGAAACAAAAGGCACACAAACACACCGAGAGCACACAGCAAGCAAACCCCGGGAACGAGCTGCCACTCCCACCTCTGAGCGCTGCCTGTGAACAGGGTGATTCACAACATAAACTATCCCCAGGAATGCCTGTAGTACAAAGAGCTGCCGTTTACTGCGGCCCGAAACAGGCAGTTGACAAAGAGACCGCAGCGCATCACAGCGCTGCCCTGGAGCTGCGCTGCTGCTGGCGGTGTCCCTGCACCCCCCCTTGACGCCCAATCCAGAGCCCTCTGCTTTATAATGGACGCATTCCCAGAGGAAACAAGAGCAGTTAAGGTATCACCGCTGCCGGCCCGAAAACCGGAAGTTCGGGAGCGTGAAGCCGGTCGTGGGGCGGAACGTTCGCCTTCTGTGGAAGCCCACGCCCACGGAGTGCCTGGCAGAGAGTAGCAGTGGTGACGCGGGGCTCCCATGCCTGAGGGAGAGCTCTGCGATGGCTGCACACGTAAGGAGGAACAGAAGTGGCGGCTGAGGCCTCCAATGCAAGTGTGTGGCTCCCATGAGTGAGGGATGCCCCGCGTGTGCCAGGTGATGCGGCACCAGGGTGATGGAGCCTGTAGCCGTGTGTGTGTGTGTGTGTGCGCGACTGTAGGAGGCTGACTTGCATCAGAAGCGGGACAGGAGATGTGCGAATCGCATGGCTGTACGTGCGCGTACACCTGCTGAAATCTCTCCGCGTGCCCATCTCCTGTCCCACTTCCAAGGAAATTCCCTAACAATAGAGCTCGCTGGCGACAGCAGTGCTTGGCACTGCTTACGCCAGGCTCGACCTAATTATGGATCTTAGCCTTAACGGAGGGGCTGCAACTGCTAAGCCACTGACCTTCCACCACAGATTTAGTACAAGAGGGCTGGAACCATGCCAGGTTTTAAAGAAACGCACATAAGTCATTTGCATACAATTGATCTAAATGAAAATAATATGGATGCTCAGTTGTTATCCTAAAAACGCAGCACAGCCCGGCGCTCATGTGTGGTGATCACTGGTCACCACACCTAGTGACATACAGCTTGCTGAGCCAGACCATACTGATGAATTTTGGATATCTTTGTTACAATGTGGGAACGATGCTGATTGATAGACATGGTGTCAGTCAGTCAGAGATGCTGAACTCTTAATGGGAAGCTCCTTGAAAGTCAAAATAATCTACCATTGCAAAAACAAATTCTTTTTAAAAAAAACTAGCTTAATGTGAGGAATCCTCTGTGCAACCATTCCTGGTAGTTTTGGATAAACCCCAAGGCCTTTATTTGGGAATGTGTATGGGGTACATGTTCCGCAATGCCAAAAAAGTAAAATTTATGTAATAAACAAGATCAAATTCACATGCAAATTTAAAGTTAAAAATTCCAGAATAAAAATTTTAAAATGACACAAACATGAACTGGTATAAGGACCGCCAGATGTTGAAACAAGCATTAGCAAAGCCATTAGATTTAGCCTATACAAGACCTATAGGCTTTGTCGTGTTCTTTAGACATGTTGCACAGCAGAGCAGACTGCTGTTCAACATGGTTGCACATAAAGAAAAAAAATCTGTGATATGGCTCTACTTTTTAGGCGTGCTGCACAGCAGAATGGGGTTAGTCTCGGTGTCAGATCAACATCTTGTGATCAGGGGCGCCTACGGGTTTTGGGAGCCCTGGGCCAAAGGTATTTTGGGGGTTCCTGTTCAGCTTTGAACTAATTATCCAGTTTCAGCTCATTCATGCCCGCTTTGGCCAGTGCACAGGCACACACTGGCCCACATTTTAAATCTGTTTGAATCTTACATTCAGGATGACACATTTTTTCAATATTATAATGCAGCAGCAGCTCACAAATATTATTGCAAATAATCATTGTGACCCCCTCCTATTTCTCATATGTGAGGTCCTGTTTAATCTAAAACAAGCTTTTTATGGATATTGCATGGTCACATCACTCACATTAAATATAAATTAAAGGAAAAGAGAATTTAAAACAATCTGTTAAGAACTGTTCAAGATCATTGGGGCATGTCTCGCTCCAGAACAGAGCTGGCTCTATCAAGGGGTCCCCCTGAAAGCATGGGGCCCTTGGCCAGGTCCCACGTTGCCCATGTCTTAAAATGTCTCTGCCTACGATTATAGGGAAATCACCTAATCTCCCAATGCCTAAAACCAAAACAACGATGTGCTCATGTTAAGTGCTTAAATACCTTTGGGTTGCGATCACACTATGTAAAACCGCAACAAACACAGCAAAAGTCGTTCCTCTTATTAATGCCTTGTTAAGGCACATTGCAGCCAACCTTGATGCCCTGAAGAATCCTCTTTGTTTTCCTTAAAAATGGCCTTTCTTTATATAGACCTCCTGTCATGTCAACTTTTATTTTTTAGTTAGTAAAAACCATAACAAAATAATTTTTTATGTTACATTGTGGGTACAGCACTCATTGAGAACCACGTTTACTGAAAAAATGCACTTCATTATACTAGTGAAATATTTTATAAAAGCCCATGATTCATGTCAGTCACCCAAGACTGATTATGGTCAAAACATTTAAAATACTGGAAAGCTAAATCAAGAATTATAATGACCTAAGGCAGAGTGGTAACCGTGCAAAGGTGCAGATGGCTGGTCTTTGGCATGGATAAGAGTTAGAGAATCATTAGCCTGGTGGGTGGTCGTCCTGCCATGCTATTGGATATTGCCAGGTTTCTTAGTGCAGACAACAGTTATGGAGTTTTAAAAAGGTTAGGAGGCACCCAAGCAAATGAAATTAATTATAAGGAAGTCAGTTAAGGTGCGTTATGAGCTAAAACAGACCTAGGGCAAACTGAGCTAAAACAGACCTAGGGCAAAATAAGCTAAAACAGACCTAGGGCAAAATGGTAAAAATGCGGTAGTGCCTGTTGATTTGTCATTTAGTCAAGAGGGCTATTGTCCACGCCGTATGGATAGGTGTTTCTGGATTTGATTGTCCCATTAGTCCATTATGAGTTCTCGAAAATGTTTGAGTTGGTGGGTGACTTTGAAGACAAGCTTTTAGGATTTTAACACATTTTCTGCACCTCAATGGGGATGGTGCATCAGAGTGGGAGAAGCCTCCAGGCATGTATGCGCCCCCCTTCAACAGGTAACTTGGTTTCAATGGGACCCTTCTTGTGGCATCTAGAGATGGAGCACAGAAGGTGTAGCCATGATTCCTGCATGAAGTTACAGTCTGCATGTCTCATTGTTAACCGGATCAGCCCATGCCGGATTATAAAGATCTTGCAGCGTCAACTTCAAACTTGAATCCAAAGGACAATAGTGGGAAATGCCTAGAACATGGGATTTTGCAAACCTATTCCCAGGGGCGAAAAATTGTTGATTGGTGGTGTGACAAGAGGGCCACACTGATGGCAGGAGGGGGAAGTAAGTTTGGTGACGCGACATGTACATCTATAGCCTGAATTGAATTGCACAATGTGTGACGCGACATGTACATCTATAGTCTGAATTAAATTGCACAATGTGTGACGTGACATGTGCATCTATAGTCTGAATTGAATTGCACAATGTGGAACTAGAAAATCTGGGACAATCCTGGCTTCTCCACTTGACCAATTTGTGTGATCCTAGGCAATTCTTTTATTGTACTTTCCCTGTATATTATCACATAAAAGAGGGCATTTAAATACATGACTTCAGAGTGTGCAACATACAAAACCTTCTCCTTTGTTTGATTTAATAAACCATAAGGATATTCATGTATACTAGCAATCCTGGTTAGCCAAGGGGTGCGTATAACAGCTGACGTGCCTCTTAGTTCACTATTACCCAGTGGCGTAGCAAGGGTGGGTGCACCCTGGACGGCTCAAGTTTTGCGGGCGGTGGCAACCCCATTCCCGTGCCCCCTGCTCTTACATGCGGCCCTGTGAGAGCTGCATGAAAACCAAGGGGGTTTGAAGTATACATAATCAGATTGCAACAACAAGTCCCATACGTGGTGTGGCCATTCTGATTATTAAAGTAAATCGGATTTTACATGAAAGAATGTAATTTAAGGTTACGCACGCACTGTGACAGATGTCAATAGCGAATTACGGTACAGTGGGGAAAACAAGGGATGGCGGTGGATGGTTAAAACGTAGAATGTAAATAAAATAAGTATTTACGCTGAAAGAATCCGAGGGAGGAGTGGAGACCGTTCGTAAGTAAACACATGCACTTTTATGTTTTGTTTTTTTAACTTGAATTGGTTACATTTTCTTTAACCCGTTCCAATTTGCCTGCACGCAATACAAGTTTCCTTTCATAAAAACGGGTGACACCCATATTCATGTGAAGTTTTCAAATACAATTCTGAACGCATGACGGTCCAATTAGCAATATTGCAAGCAGTAAAGATACCAAAATGCGAACACACGCTAACTCGGGTAGAAGGCAATCTTGCAAGGAGGGAACTCTCAGCAGCCGGCGACGCGCATCCAGTGGCTTCCACCTATCGACACGCTACAGATCAGCTAACTGGAGCCTTCGTCACTCGGGGAACTCCGTGTATAGCCAACCGCACACTTGTAGCTTAACAAAATGTTCTACGGACTCCCGCAACAAAAGGCTGCTGTTGGCTGAAAAGTGGAAGTTGTAAAACGAAGCATGAGAGATAGGGAGAGAGGGATCGGGGCCCGTGGATGGTGAGTCCACGGCGCAGTTCTGGTGAGGCCTATAAATAACATCTCAAAGGCAGCGATGAGGTTCATTTGTAGCCCGCGCAGGCGGGTCCCCTTCAGACCACGCCCTTCCACTCCAATATATATTATCGAAGACCCACGTGACCACCGGGTCTAACCATTATGGTGTATAGCAAAGGGGTGGTAACACAAACACACCTCCTCACTTATTCTTCACCGCACGTCCAGCGGCCAAGTTACGTCCCTGAAGCGACGCTACAAGTGTTGACACTTGTGCCCAGGCACATACAGTTGAGCTAACACAACACGGAGGGATGCACGCACACAGACACAAATGTGCTCCCCCTGCAGTGACAGGATATGTCTTGGAAGATTATATTTACGTACTGCGCTTTTGTATGAAACCTCAGCCTCGTGCTTTACGTCCTTGTCATGGCGGCCATCTCCCCGAGCCTGAATGTGTCATGTAAATACGGTGCTCATGTACAGCGCTCCAATACCTTCGGGTCGAGTTCGCGCCATATAAAATATGCACAAAAAAAGTGGACGGTGGGTGGGATGGGTAAAGTAGGGAGAGAGTGCAAAGGAAACCAACACTGGCAAAACCGACCGGTTGGGCCTATGAAAGACCTTTTGGCGTTGGCAATCTTTTTAAAGTGTTGTAGAGCAGGTACAACGTGGCTTAATGTGTATAAAAAACAAACTGGTATTGCGGGGGCAATGATGGCTGCATTGTAGCTTTTTTTACTTTTGTTTACTTTAAGCCATGTTCAACAGCAGCCGCTAATGCAACATTTACACACAAAAAAAACGATAATGCCAAATAGCTTTCCGATATGTGGCTGTAATAAGCTGATAACACCAGAATCCACTATTTCACCAATATATACTTTGGAGGACGCATCTAATTATTAGTTGTCTGTTAATTCTTCATAACCCGAACCTGAGTCGGAGGCAAGTGGTCTTGGAGTGGAATACTTGCATCTCTGTATTGCGTGCTAGTTGGGTATGCGTGTGTATGGGCTGTGTGAATTGTGTATTTTGTGCATATGTTTGTCTATGATGTATTTCTGCATTTAAAGTTGCCTGATTGGCAATTGTGGTTATTGTGCTTCGAGAGAAACCGATGCATTATAACCTTATCCTCCATCTCAGCCTCTGAAAATAGCTGCACACAAATTCGACCCTGGACATTAGTCCTCAGCGAGGAGCACTCTGAATTGTGCACTTTCTGCAAGAGTCACTTTGAATTAGAGCGTTTCAACGAAAACATTTTAGTATGAAAAAAACAAAGAAGGTAGGAGAGAGGGCCCGGGCATGCTGCAGGTGCCTGCCAACACTCTTGACTTTTAAAGGCTATTCTGTTTGTTTGCACTCGCCTAACTATCGAGGTTTGGATGCGAAAAAAACCACAAATAATAAAAAGGTGTCTTCGCACTGGTTATGAAATCTCACAGTATTTAAGATTGTAAGCGCAGGTAATCACAGATTATTGGAAGACTCACCTTAGCAGAGTGTGGCTACATCAAACAGGGGCACCTTGAACCCTGACAGTGATGCAATGCTTCATTGCCCCTACAGCGGTCAAAGGGGGCATTTTTCCTGCTTGCGCCAAGGCTTTCAGAGAATAGCATATGGCAGCTTAGTACCTCCATTGACAGTCAGGGCATAGCATATGGCGGCATAACAGGAGGCAGTTTAGGCCTATAGAGACTGACGGAGAATAACTCATGTCAGCATAGGCCCTTCAGAACCTGTCAGACCACAGCTCTTCATTGTGTAGACGCATCAGAGATGCGTAGCGCACAGCACGTGGCAGCATAGGCCCATCGGAGACTGACAAAGCATAACTCATGGCTGCATAGGCCCTTCAGAATCTGTCAGACCACAGCTCTTCATTGTGTAGACGCATCAGAGACGCGTGGCGCACAGCACGCGGCAGCCTAGGCCCATCGGAGACTGACAAAGCATAACTCATGGCTGCATAGGCCCATTAGAGACTGACAGGGCACAACACAATGCAGCCTAGGGCCATTACAGACTGTCGGAGCATTACTCATGTCAGCAAAGGCCGTTCAGAACCTGTCAGACCACAACTCTTCATTGTGTAGACGCATCAGAGACGCGTAGCGCACAGCACGCGGCAGCATAGGCCCATCGGAGACTGACAAAGCATAACTCATGGCTGCATAGGCCCTTCAGAACCTGTCAGACCACAGCTCTTCATTGTGTAGACGCATCAGAGACGCGTGGCGCACAGCACGCGGCAGCATAGGCCCATCGGAGACTGGCAAAGCATAACTCATGGCAGCATAGGCCCATTAGAGACTGACTTGGCACAACACAATGCAGCCTAGGGCCATTACAGACTGTCGGACCATTACTCATGTCAGCAAAGGCCGTTCAGAACCTGTCAGACCACAACTCTTCATTGCGTAGGCCGTAGACCCTTCAGAGACTCATAGAGCACAGCATGCGGCAGCATATGCCTTTCAGAGACTGCCAGAGCAAAGCTCTTCAAAGCGTAGTCTCCTCAGACTTACAAGGCACTGTTGTATATTGCATAGGCCCTTTAGAGACTGCTGAAGCACAGCTCTTCATAGCATAGGCAGGGCCACTGAAATTATGTGATTGTGCGGCCACAGCATTTTTCGTAAACCACATAATTCACCATCTTCACCATAATCTGCGGATTTTAACTAAAAAGATTTTTTCTAGCTCAAACGGTTCAAACGTTACTAAAAACACAGCGCCGTGTTGTTGCGCAGTGGAAGGCCTTTTGTAAATGTTGACTGGTGACCTTTCTGTTGCTTATAGCTATATTTGAGTGTGAGATCTGTACTAATGAGGTGTATCGCAAAATGTGCTGCATTACGCCTCCTAATTTGTCTTTAGATGCTGCATAATTTACTAAACTCCCGCCACATAATTTGGCCCTGCTGTACCGTATAATTCCAGTGGCCCTGGACGACCAGCACAGGCAAAGCTCTGCGCAGCATAAGCGCTTTGTGGAGAATTATAACGCAGCAGATGACCCATTGCTAAGAGAATAAACTACTATTTAAGAAATTCTTCTCCTGTGTACTCTTTTTAATAAAGTTTTTCTTTGAAAGACAACGTTCTTCTTCAGTGCTGCAGTTGTTTTCATGCAGTCATTTCGATTCATCCAGTCCATGGCAAACAAAGGTGTTTCGGGTTTGAAAGGTCAGCCCCTCTTCCAGATGTGCGACAGCTGTTCTTCAGAGGTTTCTCTTCAGTCTTGAACATTGGATTCACCCAGGAGAAGATGAACACAGTGTCCTTGTGTTCTGAGAAATGCAACTACAGACAAAGCAAGAGCTCAGCTGAAATATTTGTGCCTCGTGCAGTTTTTCAATACATTCTTAATTTACAATATTTTTGCGAGCGATGTTGATGGAACGATAATTTGTTATTCAGAGGAATTAAACCTGTAATTCTGTCTAATACGAGACCACAAACGATCATGTTTCCATTAAAGAAGCACGTCCTGGGTGCCCTGTGGCAACTGAGCAGCACCCCCACCGTGCCAAAGGCACCAGGGCCAACAAATAACAGCGCTACACATCTGGAAGGTGGCGCTGACTGCGAACAGGGCCCACTGACTGAGGCATCTGCGCTCATCCGAGTATGGGACGGTGCCACCAGTGACGCGACCCTCCCACTGAGTGCTGAGCCGAAGAGAGCTCACTCCTGCACACTCACTCCAAACTGGGAGGAGAAAGGGCAGGTCCTCAGTTCTTCTGGCAGCAGAGGGGCGCTCGCGTTTCTAGACCTGGGGCTGGGTCTCCAAGCAGCAGTCAGTGTGTCTAGCGTCAGTCTGCAGGGGAGGCAGCACTACACTCAAAGCTCTGAATGACTGTCACACAGATAGCCTGGGGCAGGGCATGCTGTGCAAACTGATTGCATCATTGTTGGCTTTAGCTCTATTTAAAGCCCTGCGTCCAGTGGTGATTCACTTCCAACACACTCCAAGTGCATGAGAAGGACGTCACACTGGGGCACTACACTGCTGCTTGTGACCCCTGCCGTGTAACCAAACTAACTTCGTAATCTATAGAAGGTAGACATCCTTTCACTTTCAGTAGCTGTTTGTGCCTGTTGGGAATCACTGTTTAGGTCTGGGTCCTATCGGCCTCATGTAATGAAAGAAAAGTCAATAATAAACAAGATCACAAAGTGCAGAGAAGTGTGTGAAACCGCCATTATAATTCTGGATTTCTCAGCTGCAGTACTAAGGACGAAGAGATACCTCATACTTGTGGCCACCTCTGCAGCGTGACTGAGGTGGGGTCCAGGAGTAGAAGACTACGGAGTCTGATTCTAACCGAAACAAGTGTCGAGCATTAGCAGCTCCGCTGCAATACTCAGGACGAAGAGATAAAGCAAAAGCTGAAAGTTACATGTTAGTTGCGTATTTAGAGTCTGGATGGCTCTCGTCGTCAAAAGTAGCTATTGAATAAACACTCATACACACTGGTCATTTAACATGGATCGCGGTGCACATGCAATTCCGAATGAGGGGGGAGCAGCGTTGTGAAACTGTTGGCTATGCGCACAAGCGCTTGCAGGCAAAACCTCAAAAGTTCTGCTTCAAACGCAAATTAAAACAGTACTTGGACCTCGGGAAACTGATAAGAGCAAACACATGAGGAAGAACATGCTACAGACAATAGAAATGGTGGAAAAGTAAGTGGCAAGCACAGGAACCAATGAAAATCAAGGAAAGCAAGTGGGCAGGATGTAAGCCCAACTTAAGATCTATATTAACAATAGATTTCACAAGCACAGAGCAAGCGTTGTGTTGGCAAAACCTAAGAAAGAGCGATTTGCTGTTTCTTTCGGTACCATCTTGTTCTTCAGCACAGCTGATGTATACATTCCCGGGGGTAGCAACGAGGTGTGACTAAGACCAGCAGGAGGAGAGAGACAGCCTGCAGCTGCACTCATATGGAGTGCTTGATCAGAAATGTAAGGGAAAAAAGTACATGCGAAGTGCATAGCCAGTGGAAAGACACAGGCCACTGGCCAGCAGCTGTCCTTGGGCAAAGCTCTAAGGTAGGCAAGGATAGCAAAGCAAGAGTGGAAGTGAACGCGGGTGATGTGCTGGCCAACCATAAGCACCTAAAGTAGAGCGACATTGCAATAAACGAAAAAATGAATGTGAATGTTTTTTGAAGGAAAGCACATTTTGGGAGTTAGATTCACAAAACAAAGTTTTAGCAGTTTAAAAAAATCCCCAGTAGAAGGCACTGTTGCATTTGATTCTGGAAATGCAATAAAGCATTGACCTTTCCAGAATGCATTTTCAAAAGGAATGGCTTTAGAAAACTTGAGTTCAAAACAAAAAAAGCTACTCACTTGCAGGAGCAAATTGTCTTCTTTAAAATTTAAGTTATGGGGGCTTACTTATAGTTTAGTGGATGTGTGATATCCTCCAGAAAATAAGTTGATGTCCCATCTGCTCGATTTAGATAGTATAACCCTCTATGCTCCACACCCGCCGAATTTAAAATAACCTCGAAGCTCTCTGACTTGTACCCTTCCCCCCCAAAAGACTCCAAATTTTTTCAGGAAACTCTTCTCTGACACAAGGCAAGGCTACATCTCATTGGACATACGCCCACACAACTTCCTGTTATGTCTAGAGTCAAATGTCCAGTTATCATTTGTTTGCTGGTTTTCTTCCAGGTGTTCTCCCAACCCTACAATAGAAGTTCAACAGACTGTGGGCACCATTAGTTAGGACTTGGTCCACTTTTGTACTTGTCAGTCAGCATCCTGCTAACTCCCTTAACCCTGAGAGCAGCTTTCATGAGCCGAAATTCAGGATAAAACTTGAGATTCATCTCCACGGTTCACCACTAAGCTGATGGGAATCCTTCCAGGAAGGAGGCATATTCTCCTCTTCTCATTTCTAGTTGGCTGTCTTCCCATTGGATAGCTGCAGCAGTTTTTGAAAAGTGACCTCTGCTGTGATTGGTGAGTGTATTTAAGCAGATCCTTCATATTCTCTGCCTACATTTTGCTGCTCTGTGACCCAGTTGTTGCCTCACTAAAGTGTCTTACTATAAAAAAAAATGCACATTATGTGGTGGTATGCATTTCTAAAATGGTATCACTGCTTAACTGTTTCCCTCTCTCTCAATTCTGCCCAAGGTCCACCCACTTTGTCTCCAGAGAAGGAAAGAACATTCGCACCCCTGAACACATCTGCTCCCACCGATGTGGATTCGGGGGCCCTTCTAAATGCAGATGGCCCTTAAATATGGCCCCTTCACTTCATAGGAAAGAAGTGTAAGGAAATCTGTTAGGCCAATGTAGCTTTTGACTTGGGCATCACTAACAGGAAGACCATTGCACTGAGAAGGCTTTTAAGTTTTCCAGTTGGCAAAGAGGTATAATTTTAGTGAGGTAGGTAATATACAATTTATCCATTTATTTTATTTCACTTAATTACTTATATGCTTCAAAAATGATGTTCCACAATCAGTGATCTAAAATAATTTTCTATGCACAATGTTAAATTTCACAGACCGCTTGTAGCAGCACAAAATGTGATTCTGAGTGCTATGTTGGCTTTGCAGTTGCGAGTTGGGCAAACATACTTTCTGGGTTTACAAAGTAGGAAGCATTGCTAATTTATTAACCCCTCCCATGCTCATAACGAGCTCAGCTCGTCATGAGCCACGGTTGCCGTGTGCTCATGATTAGCTAAGCTCGCCATAACGGCTCCAACTCTCGCACGCGGGGCTAATTCGTTCCAAAGAAACGGGTGTGGCCGTGACGAGCTCAGCTCGTCATGAGCACACGGCCACCGTGGCTCATGACGAGCTGAGCTTGTCACGAACAACGGGGCGCTGTGCGCGGCCCCGCCCCCAGTACAGCGGGGAATTTACCCCCCCCCCCCGGCCAAGGGGTTAATACAAGAGTGTAAATCTGGCATTTTACATGTAAAACTGATTTGCCTTTCATTTTAAGCCACGTGTACTGCCTCTGATGCCACATGCTGTTTAATTCCATATTGCAGGTTTTGCACCAGATGTTGGTGAATAAAACTTTCTCTGCAGTGTATATTTATTTATATTTATTTTATCAATTTATAGGGCGCAACAGCTACCCAAAAAGGGTTTCCCGGCGCCTAGACACAGCTAGTTTGAGGGCAGAAAGAGGGAGGTGGCTGTTGAGAGTTTATTGTTCAAACAGCCAGGTCTTAACAAGCTTTCTGAACCTAAAATAATTTTCTTCCTTTCGGATACAGGGGGGGAGCGTGTTCCAAAGGGAGGGTCCCAGATAGGCAAAGGATCTGCCACCTGTTCTTGCTCGTTTGAACCTTGGTATGCAGAAACAGGCTGCCGTCTGCGACCGGGGGTTTCTCTTAGGAGTATAGAGGTAGGCAAGAGTTTGGAGATATTTTGGTGCTGTTCCTGCTTTAATTCTGAACATATAATTCAGGGCTTTAAAGCGGATTCTGCTTTCGATCCTGAGCCAATGAAGATTCCGACGATGGTTCGAGACTCCGGAGTTCTTCGGAATATTGCAGAGTAGCCTGACCGCTGCATTTTGCACTACCTGTAGTCGTCCGATCACAGATTTGTTTGCGCCCAAGTACAGAATGTTGCCGTAGTCAAGCCTTGATGTAATAAGGGCATTGACTACGGTCTTTTGCGTTGACACAGGCAGCATCCAGAGGATCTTCCTCAACCATTTAACTATGGTGAGACATAGGCTGGATACTTTACTGGCCTGTTTGTTCATGGATAGGGAGTTGTCCAGTATAAAGCCCAAATTACGGGCGTGGGTCACCGGGGTAGGAAAAGCGCCCATCAGTGTAATGTCTGGAAGGTGAGTTTTGTGCAGCTTGTACACTTGTGAGTACATTGTAGTTGACTTGATAACGGGTCAACTATGTCAATTTAATTGGAAAATTAATGTTCAGTTTTCCAAAGGGTTCATGTGGTTGGTATCTGCATAGCAGGCCCCAAATCCCCAAGGATGAAAATACCGGTCATCCACAGAACACCCTCAAAAGAAATCAGGAGAAACATTGCGAAAGGCTGAATTACCTCCACATGTTTATGTACATATATTTACATGTTTTATGGCATGTGTGGCTGTAGATACACATGCTTAGCATAAGTCTGCCATCTAGTGTTGGGCTCAGAAGTGTGCAAGTTATTTTTCTTCGAAGAAGCCTTTTGAGTCAGGAGGTATTGTAACTCCTACTCTTTCTTGCAATCCGCATGCTCATCCACTCCATTGTTTTGTTTTGTTTTTCAGTGTTTTTAGATTGTGCCCTTTGGCCGGAAATTTTCTTACACATTCTTTTCTTGAAAAACGACCGAAAAGTAATGGAACGGACACCTTTTATATTTTGTCCTTCGTGTCACGCAAAATTTCCTCACACAGTTCACACAAGGTGTGTAATTCCTGTTTATCTCCTGATCATCAGGCAGAAAATTATGATGCATGCAGTTAGTTCCAATCAAAAAAGAGTTTAAGGGATTGCAAAGCCAGAAGATTGAAAATGTCTCAACAGTAGCATTGAAGACATTCTGAAAATGTTCGGTTCGGTGGAGTGAAAATGGAGGCACATCCGTCTGCTGCAAATGAGGGGTAACTTCTCTCCGAAACAGAGCTCCGACTCAGATGTAAAACAAGATATCATGACAGCAGGGCAGCAAACCATGAGTAAATTGCCCTGTCCGCCTCCACCCAAATAACCCACACCCCAAAAGTCTTCTGTTGGGCTACAACTGCCTATGGGCCATCATCGGCACCGATTTGCTGAATCTGGAATGTCTAGCTTCAGCTCAGCTCCAAAAAACCAGCCTAAATTAAAAGTCCTTGATCCGAAACACTCCGCATCGGAATCAACCCAACTTTCTGCACTAAGACAATCTGCAGCAGATGCTTCCACATCTTTGGAACCAAATTCTTTGGATTAGAAAAAGTTTCAAGACTCCGCATCAAAAAAGATGGCTTTGGAACCAAAACACTCGGCAGCGAAAGTTGCTGGGGATAAATTAGAGGTGGAGACGAAAAAACTAACAGTCACTCATTCTCCAGAGACTTTACAGCCAGTACTTTAGAAATTACATCAGAAGCTGGATTTGCTGGATTCTCTGCAAAAACATTTAATGATTCACCCCGATACAGAAGAATCCTCACCATGCCTCCCTCAAGATTGTGTAACCAGCCAAAAGACAACTTTCTTTCACGAGACAAAAGATATTCCTGTTCCTGCAAAAAAAAGAACAAAAAGGATAAAGCTACTAGTCCACTTCGCTTTAGCCCTCCTACAATTCCAGATATACAAACTCAATCACCACAACAGTCCCCAATTCATGACACTGTAGATTCACTAGAAGAAACACTATATTCTTTTACAAGGGATGGGGCGGGGCGATGACCAATATACATTACCCGCAGAAGATGACTGGGGTACATTTGACACAGACCCACCAGATAACACTGATCCTGTTTTTAATCCATCCAAACCTTGCCCACCTGATGTGACCAGTACTTACAATTGCCTTATCAGTAGGGCGGCTGATTTTCATAAGGTACCACTATACACTGAAGCAATAGAAGATGCTTTTTTGTTTGAAACTCTTCTACCCAACACTGCACACAAAATCTTCCCATGCTTAAATAAATGCTTAGGCATACTACAAATATTTTTAAGTACCCAATTAGATCTGGGATTATTACTCCTAGAGTTGATAAAAAATATAAACCTTCCCCAGTGGACCCTACTTACATTAAGAGTCAACTCACACTGGATTCTTTGGTAGTGGCTACTGCTCGTAAGCGAGCGAACTCTCAAGCAAATTGTGACACTCTCTCACCAGACAAAGAACAAACTAATAGATGCAGCAGAGAAAAGGGTAGCAGCATTATCTTCCAACCACTGGAGAATTGCTAACTTTATCGGCTTTTATCAAGATATGATAGGGTACACTTGGATGAAATGTAAGAAATTCTACAATACCTCCCAGAAGAACATAAAAAAGGGCCTACAAAATTGCATCAGAGGGAAAACTCACCTCCAACAAAAACATAAGATATGCCCTTGATGCTGCTGACACAGCTGCTAGGGGCAAACATACCAGTCTTATATTAAGAAGACATGCCTGGTTAAGGGTATCTGGTTTTAAACCAGATGTTCAACAACATTTACTTGCCCTTCCATTTGATGGAGATCATCTTTTTGGGCCACAGGTGGATACTCTCCTAGAAAAAAAATAAAAATACAATAAAACTACAAAGGCAATGGAAGGAAGTGGCAGTGCGCCATATTTGAGCAACTGCAAATGTCTGGGGAAATAAGTTTCTACCCCTGGTTAAACTCTATAATATGGTTGGATATCCTCAGGGTCCCATGGAGAGTCTCTCTGATCTATAATTCGAGTCGTCCCAGGGGGCAAACACCCAATCATTCCCTATTGCCAGTTGTGCCCCCAAATAGTACTTTTTAATGTCTGAAAGGCCCCCATAACAATGAGCAGAGAAGGGAGTCCGTGGTGTGAAAAAAAACTATCTTGCTCTCATTGTGGGGTGTTCTGCACAATGTAAAGCATACAGGGTAGGGCCATCATCTCAAACATCGCCACTCGCTCCAATAGTGAGAGCGGCAAAGTCTTCCAATTTTCCACATCAGTCTTAAAGCATACCAGGTGGGGTGCTAAGTTCAATCGATAAAATAGGGCAGGATCCACAGTGATGTGAATACCTAAGTACTTAAAGTGGCCTGCCGACAAAGGCAGCTCCACACTTCTGGGAAGTGTGGGCATAGGACCAGATATTTGGTGCATGAGTGATTTTTCCCAATTTATCTTGTAGCCCGAGTATTGCTCGAAAGTACAGAGAATCTGCGTGAGACGGTTAATCGTGGTGGGGAGTTGGACACATAGAAGATGTCATCCGCCTACAGAGAGATGCGTTCTACCCATGCTTCTCCCCCTGTGATTCCCAATACAATTGGGTCCTGCCGTACCCATATGCGCCAGGGACTCCAGTACCAGTGTGAATATTAAGGGGGAGAGGGGGCATCCATGCCTGGTTCCTCTTCTCAGAGGGAAACTGCATGAAGTTATATTATTTACTTTAAGCTGGGCAGTTGGGGCCGTATATAGCAGTCACAGACATCCTAGAAAGTTCGGTCCAAAACCTAGAAGTTCGAGTGTTCATAACATATATATCCATTTAAGGGTGTTGAATGCCATAGATGCATCCATGGACAGAATCGTTGTGGATAATTTTTCATTACTAGAAACAGCCATTACCCCATAGAGTCTGCGCAGATTTAGATGCGTTCCTCTGTTGGGCATAAAGCCCGACTTGTCTGGATGCCCTAAAGTAGTTATGACTTTGCATAGCCTAGTAGCCAGGAGCTTGGCAAGGACCCTTACCTCCACATTAAGCAAAGAGATGGGTCGGTATGAATTTCATCTCTGCGGCCATTTCCCGGCCTTGTGAATGACTACTATCGTAGCCAGGCATTGATCAGGTGGAAGCAATTGTACCTCCTTCCACCTATGAAGCAGGCGGGGTGCTAGCTTTGACGCAAGACATTTGTATAACTTGATAGGAAGGCCATTAGGCCCCACTGTCTTGCCTGAGTTCAGTGTTCGTATTGCCTGTTCTACTTGAGAAGGTTCAATGTCTGCTTCTAGATAGTCCCTCTGTTCCTCCGAGAGGGTTGGGAGTTTAATGTCCCTGAGAAAGTCATGGGCCTCTTCAGTGGACCCTTTCGTGGTGGGGGAGTACAGTTGCTCATAATACTGGGCAAATGCTACCAAGATCCCTCCTGAGTCGGAGATCTTTTCTCTCAGCTCTGTCATTATTTGGGGTATCCAGCCTTTTACTCTGTCTCTTTTCTTAAGCCAGGCAGGCAACTTCCCGGTCTTGTTACCTCCTTCGTAAAAATGCAGTTGGGATAATATGTGTGAATTTTTTACCCTCTGTTCCATTATGTCTCTATATTCTTTTCGTCGGAGACGAAGGGTATGAATCTGACTTTCAGTGTTATCTCCCTCCCCTTCTAGGGACTGTATTTCATTCTCCAATGCGAGAAGGGATTTCACCCGGTCTCTGCTTACCCCAGCTATTTGCGAATAAGCCGTTCCACGCCTGAAGGCCTTGTACGCTCCCCAAAGTATTAGGTTGGATGTCACCGACCCCTCATTGAGTTTGAAATAAGTAGTGGTTGCCTTGTTTAGCTTATCAGTGAATTTAGCATCCTGGAGATACCAGGCATTAATGGGTTGTGGTCCCCGTGTGGCAGTGGCTCGTCCACATAACTCTATACACACCGGGGAGTGGTCAGAGACTCTCCGGATGAGATGTCGTACCTCCGCTATTTTGGCCAGGTGAACAACCTACGTAAAAATATAGTCTTGCCTAGAGAGGCTTAAATGAGCTCCTGAAAGGAATGTATTTTGGCGATCAGTCTGTTGGCGTGTGCATAGGCCAAGGGCCATCACAAAATCAGACAGTGCTGGGTTCCAGTGGGTAAGTTGGTAACAAGCTTGTCTGTCCAAGTCCGGTTAAAGTAATGCATCAAAGTCTCCCCTCAGGATTAAAACCCCCTCAGGCAGTTGAAGCAGTAGCTCGCTCAGCCTTGGCAGTATGATACGTTGCATTCGCGGAGGGATATAGGCTGAGCATAGATTAATTGGGATTCCCTCCCATGTACTGGTTTGTACCACATAGATTGTCTGTGGATCCACCCATGTTTTATGGCGGATAAAAGGTGCAGAATTTGCCCACTCCTCTGGAGTCAATAGTGTATCCTGAGTGCGCAACCATTGTATAACCTTCCCTATTCATTGCTCTACACAAATTAGCTTTTAAGTCGGTCTCCTACATTAGCACAATTATTTATTTATTTATTTAAATTTGTATATCAGCGCAACAGCTACCCAAAAAGGGTTTCCCGGCGCTCTCAAGGAAACAGCAGAGCAGAGAGAGACCTACTAGTTAAAAAAACAAGTTTTAAGTGACTTACGGAACAGTAAGAGGTTAGACTGAGTGCGGAGGGACAGAGGGAGATCATTCCACAATACAGGGCCTAAGTATGAAAAAGCACGACTGCCCGTGTGGGATAATCTGACCCTGGGCACTTGGAATTTGGCCTGTGTGGAAGATCGAAGAGTACGAGAGGGCACGTATGGACGAGCCAGATTTTGCAGGTAAAAGGGGGCACTGTTATGCTAAATTCGAAACATATAAATCAGGGCCTTAAATTTGACCCTGTTTTCGACCATGAGCCAATGAAGGTTCATCAGAAACTCGAGATCGAGGCGGTTCTAGGGGCATGACAGAGAAGTCTGACAGCAGAGTTATGCACTCACTGCAGCTTGCAAATTACATCTTTGTTCGCTCCCAGGTAGCGGATGTTGCCGTAGTCCAGCCTGGATGTTACAAGGGCCTGGACTACAGTTCTCTGAGTGGAGCTAGGCAGCATGCACACAATCTTCCTCAACCATTTCAAAATGGTGAAACATGTCACAGTAACCTTATTGGCGTATTGATGCATAGATAGTAATTCGTTAATGATAAAGCCAAAGTTACGAACAGGATTGCAAGGTTGCGGGAACGCACCCATTTCCATAGGCCAATGTTGAGGATCCCAGAGACTTTTGTCTTTGTCCAAAACAAGAACCTCGTTTTTTTCACCACTAAGCTTTAAAGAGTTGGCGTGCATCCATGCTGCCACTTTCCTGAGCCCCATCCTAAGAGCTGAAGGCTCTGTGGTCTTTCCAGCTGAAAGAGAGAAGATGATCTGGGTGTCGTCAGCATAGGAGAAGAGCGACAACCCAGACACAATGTTTGGGGAGTGTTTTCAGATAAACTAGGGGACCATACTTTGTTTTATCTTATTCCCAAGTCCGTTTACGTTCCATGAAAGGACTGATAGGTGGGACCTAGTGTTAAGGTGGTGTGCCATTCTCATTATTAAGCTGAAGGGCGATGAGCGCCAGAGTGCGAATTGTGTCCCAATGTGATGTTACTAACGTAGGCCCCCAAGAACAAGAAAATGTTGGTCAAGCAGTACTACATACATTATTTCAAACAAATGTATTGGGCACAACTTAGTCACCCCTCACAAGAAGAATTGCTATTTAGTCTATGCTAAGCACGTGTATCTACAGACTTCAAAGAAAACAACTTGCACACTTTTGAGCCCAACATTAGATGACCGACTTATGCTAAGCATGTGAATCTACAGCACTACATGCCACAAACAGATGCTTACAGGATAACATTCACCATATATATCACCCCCAGTTTTGGCGTTTCTGTTTTGATCAGTTTATAGTTTCTTTTCCTTTTAATAGTATTTATCCATATTTGTTTTTGGTTGTATATAATATAAAGTTGCAGCTAATATGTCTCCACATTTTTTAACTGATAAATGATTTTAATCCACTCAGTTGCCATATAGAACAAAACAATACTATCACCTGCACTCATTAGCATTGTAGTACCAGAACTCATGCACATCTGCACCTAATTAAGCATCATTAAGAAATCTCATCATTTTGTATGTCTCTGCTACATACAGCTTTAGGTATTTCTTGGCAGACCTATTGTTTCAAATATTGGATTCATTTATAGTCCATTTTGGATGAGGCGTTTGATTGGATGGTTTTATTAGCATTTTCACGGCCCTCCTCGTGTTTTTAGGCTTGCCACCCTATTCTATTGTTTGTTAGTCCTGGGAACATTTAAGTCTAACAGTATTCTGATTAGATAGCTTGTATTCTTCCCTGCTGACCCGAGTGGATGCTTTTTTACTTTTGGATTCAAAATCGCCCCAGGGAGCGCATGTGTTTCCTTGCCCCCCAGCCCTTTTCCTCTACTGCCCTGTGCACTATTTTCTTTATTAAATTCCGGTGCTTTCCATGTTTAAATGTTTTATAAGTATTATATTTTTTAGTTAACCCGGAAGCTGCAAAGTGCTGCTGGACTGCTTTGCTTCACATTTTTGTGCTGACTCATCAAATGCTCTATTTCTTTTACATAATTTATTTGGTAGCTGCAAAACTCAGTGCTACCAAGCAGCTCATTTTCATTTTTTGTGCTGGCACACATCTTTTGTTTTTGTCTCCCATATTCAAACGGTCCTAAAAAATAACAAAATGGCTGCTGAGCAGCGTGACGCATGCACATGTGTGTTGCCACACATGCATATGCATCAGTGGCAATCTAGGGAAGTGTTTGTTTAACTGAAAACCCAGTGCAAGATTAGTGGCATAAGAGATGCATTTTTCATGTGAACAACAAGTTCAAAAGCATTGCCAAGGCTAAAAGCTCAACCTTTTAGAACCAAGGCCCTGGGGGCTTTGAGCAGCGGTTGTTTCTTTAACTCCTCATGCTGTCAGTATATTTTACTTAAATCCATGTAAATATAATGGAGACATAGTGCTGCCTGTGCATATGTGAAAATCAGTAAGAATCATTGGCAATACCAGTAGGACAGGCTTAAAATTGAAAGTGTCTCTTAAGTCACTGATGAGTTTAGTCATGCAATAATAAATCATCATACATGCACTCTGCCACTCATGCATCCATTCATTCACCCACTGACTCATTCTCGCATTAACCTAATTACCTATATGTAGTAAAACATACACACAACCTCAAAAAGCACATGAAAGAAAAATTAAAAGAACAAAAGTAGAAAAAAGAAACAACATGTTACCATTAAAACTTGGTGGACATATGCTTGCTGTAAAATAATAATCTTAGACATAGCAGCTGGTGGCCACCTTGTATTGGTACGTTTAGAAGCAAAATGTTGGCCATCTTGGAGTGGTAAAGAGTGATATACAATGCGCAAGACCATTTCAAGAGGCTCCTCCATAAACATCACACTAGGTATCATCTGAGAACATCAAAGTTTACAGTGTATCACTGTTGTACTGCTCCACGGTGGCCAACATAATGTTTCTTAACATGGTGGTCATCTTGGAACACTGAAACTATGATGCACTAATGACATAGCCATTCGAAGATAGCTACCCAGTGAAGAACTAGTGATTCCACAGGATGCAGCACACTGCAGATGAAATGAGTGGTAAAGGGTAAGCCCAGTAGGACTGTCTGGTGATCTGCTTGAAAAGGGGAGAAGGAAAGAAAAGAAAGGGGACTTATGAAAGGAAAAAATGGACAACTAAAGCCCAGAAATGGAATCACAATTATTTTTAGGGAGATGTGCACGTGTGATCAGGAAAAATTATGCAACTCACAGGGCAATAGAGTGAATAGCAGAAATGGGCTAACCCATCATCACATGCAGCACGCTTTCATGGTGGGAAGGATAATGACTCTTGGAAAGACACTTAATTTATCCAGTATTTGGGTGTCTTTCATAGATTCACATGCCTGAATCATTCCCCGTCGTCGAGACGGGAGCCTCCGGTATTTAAAAAAGTAATGTCCTAAGACATACATAAAGAGAATAGGTCTAAGGGTCTCACCTTAGTGACCTATCTAGGTCCTTATGCAGGAAGGACCAAATAGAGTAGGCTCCAGGGTCCCACCTTGGTAGCCTATCTGTGTCCTTTTGTAAAAAAGGACCAAAGTAAAAGGAACAACCAATCAGCTACTACCTCCCTCTAGAACCTTCCTGTGAGGAGCCTCAGTCTCTCAGATTTTCTACCGCACGTTGTGCTAGGGAGTCTCCACCTGAGTTCTCCTCAGGAATCTTGAATTTTTGTCTAAATTCGATAGTTTTCGACCTTATTTGCTATGGCTGATAGCAAAAAGAAAGGACTTTTTCGAGCCTGTGCCTCCTGTGGCAAGATGAGGCTTCACGTGGACGACGAACATGAGACCTGTCTATACTGTCTCTATCCTCACCACCAGGCCGTGGACTGCAGGATATGCCGTAAATTCTCCCATAAAACCCAGAAGGACCGGGAAGGGAGACTTCTAATATGGCTGAACAGACTTAAAGACAGACCAGAAGGCGACTTAGTCTCTGAAGGTGAGAGCATGTCCGGCGCCTCGCAGTTTTCCTTGAAGAGGCCTAGGGTTTCCTCGCCTGGCCCCTCAGACACCCCTCCTAAGAAGGCCAAAAAGTCTTCAGAGGGCAAGCCTACCGTGTCTGGCAAGGACCTTCCTGCCCCTAGGAAGCAGCCACTGATTACCACGGCGACGACGACGTCGACGACCTCCTCAGCGCTGAAAACCGTCTCTACGTCGACGACAGTGTCGACGACGACGGCCTCGTCGGCGTCTTCAGCGTCGACAAGAATGACACCCTCATCGTCGACGGGTAGGCCACTTTCATCCACCGCTCCACCGACGTCTAGGAGTGCGCCGTCGACGACACGACCGTCGACGAAGACGTCGACGCCGACCCCGTCGACGAAAGCCGCAACGTCGATGAAGCCTCCATCGTCGACGAGGAGCACCCCGTCGACGACGACGACGAAACAGTCGACGACGGAAAAGTTACCGAAGGCGAAGTCACCGCCGACGAAGGCGTCGACGACGGACATACCGTCGACGAAAACTAAAATTCAACCGACGACGGAAAGCTCCTTGATGAAACCATCGTCACAGGCGTTGATGACAACTGGTGCCTGGAAGGAGTCTGAGCTCCTCTCACATGCTATGGATGCCCAAACATCCCATGTTACGATTAGAATTACCAAAAAACCGATTACACCGAAGATGACGTCACCTAGCAAGGTGCAGCAACTACGCCATCCTGTTTTTTACAGGACCAAGAAATGGAGGAGGAAACGTTTTCCCAGGCCACCAGCCCTTCAGATCTGGTAGTCAAGTGCCAGAGTACAGACGAAGAGCAGGAAGTTGAGGAACCTGTGACTCCAGCTGTCAATACTCAGGTTCACACTCAAGTGACACCAATGGTGTGCCTGCCAGCATCCTTAGTATCGGACTTGCGTTTCCTCATTCAAGACTACAAGGAGCGGTTTCCAGAAAAGGCCACTCCTGCTGCTCCTCCAACCCCGCAGGCAACTGTGCCCGTTCCTGCGCCTGTACCACGGCATAAGCCACCTCCGCTGGTACTCCCTAGGACGCAAGACCCAGCACAGGACCCCATCTCGTCCGATGACGATGAGAGGGAACATGAAGAGGGGGAAGTTCGCGACGATGACGCGGACGCCGACCAAGACTATGTCACTCACTCTCCAGCCTCTCCGGAGCCACAATCTTCGGAGTCTCCGCCAGCAGACATTGGAGGTTTCCATAACCTCATGGAAAGGGCAGCCAAAAGGTTCCATATGTCCATGGAAACACAGGAGACTGACTGTTTCCTCTATGATTTTAAGGAACCAACGAAGAAAACAACAAGATCGATCCCGATCATTGATTACCTACTGAAACAGGGCAAACAACTCATGCAGTCTCCAGCTTCCCTACAGGTAGTAGTGCCCAGACTGGACAAAAAATATAAAGCTACATCATCGGCTCCAGCGTGCCTCACGGGTCACCCCAAGGCGAACTCCGTGGTCACTCAGGCGGCGCAGAAGAATTCGCGCAACCCTGCATCCCCTTTATCAACTCCACCTGATAAAGAAGGCAGGAAGCTGGATGCCTTCGGAAAACGCTTTTCCACTACATCTGCGACGACGGTGAAGATCGCCAACTCCATTGCTCTTCTCGGACGCTACAACCGTCAACTCTAAGCGGACATCGCGCCCTACCTCGCTGACCTTCCAGAAGATCTGAAAGCGGAGGCACACTCGCTTCTCCTAGAAGGCCAAACTTCGGCTTCCGAATTGATTGACTGCGCCATCGACGTGGCCATGACTGGCTTCCGGCAGTTGGCAGGCACCGCCGTTCTGATACCTCAAGGGTGGCTTAAGGCCACCTCCTTCAGACAGGAGGTCCAAACCAAAATAATTGATATGCCTTATGACGGCGATCATCTTTTCGGTGAAAAGATCGATAAAGCCCTCACTGCAATCAAGAAGGACACCGATACAGCCAGAGCTCTGGGTACTCTACAGTCTCGTAATCAGTCCTTTCTTACCAACAGAGGAAGAGGACAATCCTCCTACAGGGGTTCCTACCAAAACAAGTCCTCCTACTCGTACTCACAGGGCAAGACGCAGTTTCAACAGCGTCAAAACCAGTCAGGACGTCAAACCTCCTTCAACAAATCGTCCTACAGAGGAAAAGGACAGAAGAGACCCGCAGGCAATCGTCAATGACTCTATCAATTGGCCAGCCCCTCCACCATCACATTCTTTACGGCTTGGAGGAAAACTCTCTTTTTACCTACAAAATTGGCGACAAATAACAACGGACCGGTGGGTTCTACAACTTCTTCAATTCGGCCACTCACTGGAATTCCTCTCCAACCCCCCACCGACACCACCTGTCAAGCGCCCTCACAGACACCTAAGGCTGCTTCTCCAAGAAATAGCTTCCATGCTTCAAAAGGGCGCAATAGAAAAAGTTCCACACGCCCAACAGGGGGAGGGGTTCTATTCCCACTTCTTCCTAATTCACAACAAGCATTTGCAATGCAATAGGTCTCGCATTAGGAAAGTTTGAGCTATTGGTATTGTAAATGACAAATATTTTATTTATGTGTTGGTTTTGAAAATTGCGAAATTAATAGCTTTGTCATTTACAATGCCAATAGTTTTAACTTTCGCAAATGTGACACCTATAGCATTTGTCTCTATAACATGCAAACTCATCTTGAAACAAACGTACACTGCTAGGCTAAACAGGGACTTACAGGACAACTTTCACATAATGCAATCGCAGGTCCAAATGCAATTCTGACTCAGTAGCGTCAAGAAGGAAACGCTGGAAAAAAATCTGATAGTTTCACTGACAATTACTGCAGGCAGAAAGAGTGCAAGATAAGACACGCAACAGTTGATTCCGCACTGTCAGGATGGGGCGGGTCTGATGCGCTGATGATGGGGAATAAAAAAACATGTATCAACCGGGCTTGTTCTTTTACAAAATATTATTTCTCAAGAAATATAGTTTGATAACTAGTTTTAAATGCGTACATGCTGTTTGCGAGGAATGCAGCTAGAGAAAGCAAATTTAAAATACAAAACACGTGTGCAATGTTATCAAGTGGATTCTTGACGTAAAAACAGTGTTCAGTAAGTGTCAAATACTGACCAAAGACAAATACTGCAGCTTTCACATAGGACATGCAAAAGAATTGTCAATGGCAACGGGCGCCGACTAGCAGGAAATGCAGCAGGAGGTGGTGCGGGACAGCACGCAGCGTCCACAAAAAATAAATAAATAAATACCGCCTTCAGGTAAAGTCCGCGCTATATAAAAATGCATAAATAACTAAATAAATAAATACCGCAAATCACCGCCGTCACTGTGCCGACCTGCGACCAGGAAGTCAGGCAGGCCGGCGCGACAACAGGAAACAGGAAGTAGGAGGGCGGGAGCCTACCCCGCCTCCCACGGAAGAGCCGCGATTGGACGGAGCCGTGTTTGGAGCACCGGAGCAGGCAGGAGCCTACCCTGCGCCCCAGTGCCGAAGGAGGGAAGAAGAGTCCTGCTGCTGGGCCCTGCAGCTGAGGAGAGCCGCCGCACGAAGGAAGCCGGTGAGTGGGTTGCTGAGCGGGGGAGGGAGGGGGGGGCAGGGGAAAAGCATGTGCGCGCGCGAGTGCGGGGGGGGGGGGAAGCATGTGCGCGCGCGAGGGCGGGCGGGCTTTGTATGTATGTATGTATGTATGTATGTATGTGTGCGTGCGTGCGTGTGTGTGACTGTGTGGGAGGGGGGTGTGTGTGTGTGAGCGAGTGTCTGTGTGCCTGTATGTGTGTGCCTGCGTGTGCATGCGCTCGCCTGTGTGTGCGTGCGTGCGTGCATGCAGAGGGGTGGGGGCTGCCTGCCTGCGTCTGTGTGAGCAAGGGCTGTGAGTTACTCTGCGCATGCGCGGGTACTCTGCGCATACGCGGGTCAGACGCGCGCTCCCGCGGTGAAAACTGCGAGGAAAAATGCTCGTAACAGATGGTGTCCTCATTCCCAATAACGGGCGACAAAAGGTCTGAAGCAGACACTCTCAATGCTCACGCATTGAGAGTAAGGTCTGCTCGACCTAAAAAGGGCAAGAAATGGAGACCGAGCCTCGACCTGAGGGCACTCAATGTGTTCTTAAAGAAGCAGTCGTTCCGTATGGTCACGCTACAAGAGATCCTGGGACTTCTGGAAAAAGGCGACTACATGACATCACTAGATCTCCAGGACGCCTATTATCACATCCCTATCCTCAAAGGACACAGAAAGTACCTCAGATTCGCAGTCGCAGGAGTCCACTACCAATTCCGTGTCCTCCCGTTCGGCCTCAAATCTGCCCCACGGATCTTTACGAAATGTCTCTCTCCTGTCGCAGCCTTTCTTTGCCAGCAGGGACACCAGGTGTTCCCTTACCTGGACGACTGGCTGGTAAAGGCTCCGTCGAAAGCAGCCGCAGCTGCATCTTCCAGCGCCTGTCTGCATCTTTTCCGCCGATTAGGACTGACCCTCAACAAAGAGAAGTCATCTCTGACCCCATCCACAGTCATCACTTTCCTTGGGGCGAGCCTGGACACGGAACGCGCAAAAGCCTTCCCATCACAGGAGAGAAAATTGAAACTTATCTCCTTAGCCAAGCTAGTAGCATCCAAAAAGACTCTGACTGTCTGTATCTTCAAATCGCTCGTCGGCATGATGTCGTCATGCATTCTGCTCATCCCGCACTGCCGCCTAAAAATGCGTCCCCTTCAGGAAGAACTAACAAAGCAGTGGACGCAGGCTGCGGGATCCTTCGAGGATCGCATACGAGTCACCCAACCTATGGTCAACAATTTACAATGGTGGAGGTCGACCAAACACCTGTCGCAAGGACTGCCGTTCCTGCTTCCGGCGCAACCACATATAGTCACCACGGACGCATCATTGGAAGGCTGGGGTGCAGTCCTGCAAGAGTTACAGACCAACGGCAAATGGACGCCACAGGAATCCATACTCCACATCAACATTCTGGAGCTGAGGGCAGTATTCCTAGCGCTTCAATCGTTCCTCCCACGCATCCGAAACTCCCCAGTGCTCGTCAGGACAGACAACACCACGACGATGCACTACCTGAACAAACAGGGAGGGACGCGTTCTCTCTCTCTCTCTCTCTCGAATCTCAGAGAGTCTGGAACTGGCTCCTCCAACATGGCATAACACTCAAAGCCGAATACGTCCCAGGCAAAGACAATGTCCTAGCGGATGCCCTGAGCAGAGAACAATCTCTATCCCACGAATGGGAGCTGGACGCGGGAGCGATGGACTACATCTTCACGAAGTGGGGAACACCACAGATAGACCTCTTTGCCACCAGGGAGAACACCAAATGCCCAAGCTTCGCAAGCAGGCTTCCCCAACCAGGAACACTAGGGAATGCATTTTCCATAGCTTGGCGAAACGTGTTTGCTTACGCCTTTCCGCCATTCCCACTGATACCCAGAGTAATCAGGAAGATGAAATCGGAGCCCTGCACCCTGATCCTCATCGCTCCATCCTGGCCGAGACAGCACTGGTACACGGAACTTCATCGTCTGTCTATCCAACCACCTCTTCGCCTACACAGTCATCCGACCCTGCTCACAACGTCTCAAGGACAGGTTCTCCACCCGAACCTGGGCCCTCTGAAATTGTCAGCCTGGCTCCTGAATACCGCAAATTCAGCCACCTGAACATTCCGCAGGAGTGTAGAGATGTCCTGGCTAACGCTAGAGCTGACAGCACAAAAAAGACCTATTCTTTCACATAGAAACGCTTCTGTGTCTGGTGTGTGAAGGAAAGTCTACACCCTTTCCATGTCACCCCACAGCAACTACTGCCATATCTACTTCACCTGGCGCACTCAGGTCTTGCCCATGCATCCATCAAGGTTCACCTGGCAGCAATTTCTAGGTTCACTCGAACTTCAGAGGGCCCTTCCCTGTGGGCGGACAGGCTCATCAAACAATTCCTGAAGGGCCTTTTCAGGTCCTTTCCTAGACCAAAACCTGTCCCTCCGTCATGGCAACTCAACGTGGTCCTCCACCAATTGATGAAGCATCCCTTCGAGCCTATCCACAAATCGGATATCAAATTCCTGTCGTGGAAGACAGCCCTCCTACTGGCACTAACCTCGGCCAGAAGGGTCGGTGAATTGCAAGCCCTCTCCATCCAAGACCCTTTCTTACAATTCAAAGAGGACAGAGTCATCCTGCGTACTAACCCACGATTCATACCCAAAGTACCATCGGACTTCCATCTAAACGAGCCTGTGGTTCTCAAATCGTTCCTTCCGAACCCATCTACTTCGGCTGAGAGAACGCTGCATTCTTTAGACCTTAAGAGATGCCTCAAATTCTATCTTGACAGAACAAGACAATTCAGGAAATCATCCCAACTCTTTGTCGCATTCAGCAGACCAAGGAAGGGCATGCCCTTAACAAAACAAAGTATATCAAGGTGGATCTCTTCAGCGATAACTTTCTGCCATGACAAGGCTGGGCGACCTCTGGACTCACGAGCCAAAGCCCATTCCACCAGAGCCATGTCCACGTCTGCGGCACTGTTTGCTGGAGTGCCACTCCTGGACATCTGTAGAGCGGCGACCTGGAAGTCCCCGCATACCTTCACCAGGCACTACTGCTTGGATGCTGAGCTGACGAAAGACGCAGCAGTGGGCAGAGCAGTGCTTCGCCATCTATTCCAGTGAGGTGAGCCCTCCTACTTCCCACCATCCTTGACTGGTATGCACATTTCTTTATTACTAGATTCTGCATGACATTGTATGCTGTTGCTTTACAGTCACAAATGTTCCTTATTTGCAGTTTTATATTTACTGTAACAACACAGAATGTGCATATTGTATTGCTTGCTACTCTGATTCAGGCATGTGAATCTATGAAAGACACCCAAATACTGGATAAGAAATGCGTTACTTACCTGTAACTGCAGTTATCCAGTATTAGTGTCTTTCATAGATTCACATGCACCCTCCCGCCTCCCCCGGAAGGACTCACCTCTCTCTAACAGGTTTACACCTAACCAACTTGGCGCGTACGAAAATCTGAGAGACTGAGGCTCCTCACAGGAAGGTTCTAGAGGGAGGTAGTAGCTGATTAATTGTTCCTTTTACTTTGGTCCTTTTTTACAAAAGGACACAGATAGGCTACCAAGGTGGGACCCTGGAGCCTACTCTATTTGGTCCTTCCTGCATAAGGACCTAGATAGGTCACTAAGGTGAGACCCTTAGACCTATTCTCTTTATGTATGTCTTAGGACATTACTTTTTTATTTACCGGAGGCTCCCGTCTCGACGACGGGGAATGATTCAGGCATGTGAATCTATGAAAGACACTAATACTGGATAACTGCAGTTACAGGTAAGTAACGCATTTCATATGTATTTGCATGTAGACTTTTTATGTTTTTATTACAAGAACCTGAAAGACAAATAGAGCTGCCAGGTCTCCCTTAGAATGTCTAGCAAGGATGGTTTATCACTGTGCAAATATCCTACCTGTAAGGTTTGTCAAAGGAAGTCGTCCATAATCTGTGATATTCTGTATAACAATATGACTTTCAACAGTGTAATATCAATCCACCCTTTAAGGCCAATTGGCAGTAACAAATATTTAAGTCAAGCCTACTGCTGTTGTAAAGTTTCACAATAAACAGTTTAGCCCTATGGCACCTAATATAACCCTCCCGAAAGGACCAATCCGGCTCATACCTTTTGTCATTGCTTCATCACACCATAAGCAGCTCAGGCCTGGTATATTGAGGATTAGCTTTCCTACAAATTAACCAAGGGCCTAACCAGGACTCTTGCAGTGTGAATAGTCAACTGCCAGGGTTTTGTCAGCGAGGTAGCGAACACCAAACATCTTGCCTATTATAGTAAGCTATGAGAATCCATGTCACTCAATACTTGTCTACAGGATTTAACACAGTTTATTAACTACCCACCCTTAAAGACCTATTGGCTTAAACACGTAGGGGCAGTTTTACTACAATTTTGCCTCAGGGCTGCGTCACTATTGTGGCACATCCCGACGCAAACTCGTTTTTGGTATTTACTAATTCATACAAAGACACTTTGCGTGGGTTTGTGTGGTTTTGTAAGTACAAAGTAATGCAGTGCAACCCATGCTGCCTTCCCTTGTGTTGGGAAGGGGGTTCTATGGGTGGCGTGTGCACCCCTTGCATCATAGTGCATGGGGGCGTCTGCATTGGTGCTTGGCAACTTCAAGTGTGCCAGCGCAGGGAGCGAGCTCAAGAGTGCCATATGGTCCAGTTAGTTTCAAACTTTTCTTGGCTCCAGTTTAGCTGCCTTATGTCAGTACATACTGCTAGGCATCTGCAGCTTGTTGTACTATTTGCAGTTTCCAACTAGCCTGCCCTTATGATTCCTGACTGAGGTCCTATGCTGACTGGGCTTACTTTTCGAAATAACTGAAAACTAATACTCCGTAACCCTGTCCATTCTCACTGACCAGTGGCTCCAGCCAGTCAGCCAGCCATATTAGTTTTAGTTGGGTGCACCTCATTACTTGCTGGGAAATATCAGACTTGCACACCTCCTACTTTTGAGTAAGCTACGCCCCTGCAAGTAACACCCATTTATGATACTGACACACATTCCTTCCTATTTACTGGGCTTGGAGAAAATATTACCGTACAAATTGCTATGTATTTTGACAGTTTGATAACATTATGACCGTGTACAGTTACACTATTAGGAGAATTTGCACATTCAGGCCCAAGTCTACAAAAGTGAGACCATTAATATCTCCTGACAAGACAGTCTAGAGGTTATGTTCTTGCATATGGAACCCTGAGACCTGGGCTCACTTGACGAAACAACCACGTCAGAGAGTACTTATGGCATTATGTGTAATATAAACATGGGCCTGACAGTAGGTTGTCTAATAATGTCCTAAATATTATATCCCTCAATATAGCGACAACCTAGTTTCAGGGAGCAATATCAAATAACCATGCAATTACATAGTTGTGGAAAGGTGGCATCTGCAGGTAGATGGTGAAACAAAAACAGAGCAGGCAGCAATAGTAGGTGATGTGAAGTTAGGCGCCAAGTTGGGTGGTATGAATGATGGGTGCAAATTGGTGACTTTTCAGTATATTATCACTGACCAGGGGCAGCATTTCCAATCACAGCATGAAATCAATCAATATTTCTGGAGCTTTTGTGTGTATTAAGACTGTGCAAAGTCTGGAAGTACCAAAAACAACTTGTAACAACTAGCACTCATTCCACCTGTACCTGCATTCTTATGCACAGAGGTGGTGTGGACTTCTTCTGTGTAGAATTCACTGTAACATATAAGATTTAACCGTAGCCAACCTCCTCCCCACTCAACCTAGCCCTTTATATCTCGTAATGCTCTATGCACAGTTATGCCTGAAGCACCACAACTTCATGCTGAGCTGGTTTATTAACTTCTGACTGGGTATTTCTGGTTACTCGTGGTCCCAGGGTTTAGACTTGGTTGGTGTCTAAGCCATGATGTTAGCACTTGTTTGATTATTCGTGGAAAGGTAATAGTCAGAGGAGGTACATGATGGGGGCTCTTTTTAATGTTCTGACCGGGCCAGCATCACACACTTAAAAATGTAGCCAACATATAAAGGGTATGTGCAGCATGATGATGTTCCTACACTCTGGGATGAATTAAACACAACCCCCGTATGCCTCTGGTCAGAGGTTCTGCTGTGGTTCCAAATCCATCACTTGCATGTGACGAACCGATTCCTGCAGCTGGTGTGTAATCCCGCAGGGCTATCCTAAAAGCATAAAAGCCATATTAGTAAGAGCCAGGAGTCAACTTCTGAATAAATCCTGTCTTTCGCCATACAAAACTAGAAGATTTATGCAGACCTTAATTTGAGCGGGTGGTTTTCGGTGTTGGACACTGGCACTTAATTGTCCACACCGGCACTTATGACAGTCTGCCACATGGTGGCACTGTTTCACTAATTTAGAGATAAGCACAACTACAGTTCTTTATTAGTTCAATATACATTAAAAATGACTAATTCCTGTCACTCAAGCCATTCTTAAAGCTTTGGCGGCCTGGAATAATCCTAATTGTCACACTTGTAGGAGTGTGAGGGTTAGTAGTTGTGTTAGTACTGTAGTTGGCAGCGCTGGCAGGGGCCTCCTTACGAGGGCGTTGGCACTTATTTTATCACAAACTCAGCACTCGATTTAGGGATATTTGTTGGCACTAATAAAACCTGAATACGAGCCAAAAGTCTCTCGTCATGTTTTTCTTTTTCAAAGGCCAGAAACGTCAAATCATGGACAATTATAATTTGGGTATTGCTGTAGAATGCACATTAAAGAGGTTTGCTGTGAAACCTGAAGCAAAAGCTGACCTCACCCGTCCAGTGCTGCGGCGTAATCCGCACTACTAACACGTTGGGGCCCATCAGGAGACGGGGAGGGGAAGAACCGACCGGACACAGATGTAGGTGTGATAAAGGCCGCTTTATTGGGAAACAGGTGCATCCTGAGAAACATACCCCAACCTTGGCCTTTGCCGTACAAAACTAGGCCTAACTAATTATACATGTACCTGACCAAAAAACCCCTACCCCCTCCCCTAAACAGTTCCCCGCCAACAACATAAACATCATTATCAATTACCCAAAACTTGTCTCACTGTTTCAACATCAGCCATATGTACACTCCCTCTCCTCTGCCAGTAGAACTCCTTCCTCCTATCCTACCCCCCCGTTTAACTAGGAAAAA
Organism: Lissotriton vulgaris; assembly: GCF_964263255.1. Lineage (NCBI taxonomy): Eukaryota > Metazoa > Chordata > Amphibia > Caudata > Salamandridae > Lissotriton > Lissotriton vulgaris. The sequence continues at coordinate 683,833 of NW_028240948.1, forward strand.
AGCGCCATCCAATATAAACTTTGCAGCACCTGCCCCCAGCGACAACACTACCCGAAACCTCCTAACCCAGAAAGCACCTGCTTCACAACATCCCCCGAACTTCCCGAGAGGCATCAACCCCTGGGCCAACTACCCCTCCTCCCCCCGAAAACCTGCCCTAAGGGTGGGAGGGTGGGACAACGCTCCAACTACGCCCCCCGGCTGCTGGGTCACTGTCCCACGAAATGGTGCACAGTGACCCAAAATGGCCGGTTTTATTCTTTCCAGCCCAAAAGGAGCCCAACCCTACTAACTAGCCCAACCTAGCCCAAGTCCCTTCCTGTGTCCAGTTTCATTTCTTCCTTCTTCCCGGGGCCCCAAACCTCCCCGGGGGGGAGAGCCTCCCTCCGGTCGGCCACCCCCCGCAAAGCCCCCTTGGGGCCCATCAGGAGACGGGGAGGGGAAGAACCGACCGGACACAGATGTAGGTGTGATAAAGGCCGCTTTATTGGGAAACAGGTGCATCCTGAAAAACATACCCCAACCTTGGCCTTTGCCGTACAAAACTAGGCCTAACTAATTATACATGTAGCTGACCAAAAACCCCCCACCCCCTCCCCTAAACAGTTCCCCGCCAACAACATAAACATCATTATCAATTACCCAAAACTTGTCTCACTGTTTCAACATCAGCCATATGTACACTCCCTCTCCTCAGCCAGTAGAACTCCTTCCTCCTATCCTACCCCCCGCGTTTAACTAGGAAAAAAGCACCACTCGAAAGCCCCATACGGCTTTCGACCCCCCCTTAGGGCCCCTGCACCTTTGGATACCTGCGCACCCCTATTGCCCGGTCTAACGCCTCCTTCAGTTGCACGATATATAGCTCCATCCCATATCTCGACAAATGTACACCATCCTCCATGAAAAAGTAGACCGCCCCATACTTCAGTTCCGGGTGCTCATCCCGCCCCATACTTCAGTTCCGGGTGCTCATCCTCCCCACGCCTTCCTTGTCACAGAATGCCCGCATCTCTCTGTTAATCTTCCTCCTAGTCCTATCTATAGCACCTGGTCTCTCCGCTCCCCTCCAACACCTCCTGGGTATGAATTCTGACCAGATGACATAGCACCCCGCCCACTGCCTCCTGATCTCCAGCAAATCCCTCCTCATTTGTTTCACCAGCGCCAGCCCCTTGCACTGCACCAAGTCGTTTTCCCCCAGGTGAATAACCACAACATCTGGGCAGACCCCCCCCGCACAACATTGTTCAAAACCGGCACCAACTCGTGCCAACGCATGCCCCCTTTGCCCCTCCAATGACACCTAAACAAATGCTCGTCCAGCTCCAGATTGAGGTTCCTGCATTTTTCCCACTCGGCCCTCTCCGCTCTTTTTACAAACGAATGGCCCACCACATATATGGACACTGCTGCCGCCGTAGGCCCCGCTACCGCACCTGCAAAGAGACATATGTAAGCAGCGAGCCCAAACATCCATGCTAATCCACTACTACCCCTCGCAACCTAACATATGACTTATAGCAGTCCGATTTCCATCGCCCCAGCCGTTTGATCTCCTCCTTCCCCCATCCCTTCCGCGCTGCCTCCGTCGCCGCACCGATGCGAAATGAATGCGTTCCGAACTCCCCCGGGTCCTCACCCATAGACCGCAGGGCGTGCCGCAGGACCCACAACATCTGCGCCGCCGTCACACGTCCCCCCCCACTCCTGCCAAAAACCTCCGAACCATCCTGTACTCCTCCTTTCGCCAGCCGTCTCCCCCACTCTGCCGGACACACCGCCTCTGTTCCCCCCAGACCCAACAACACCCACGTACCCTTCCCCCGCTGATCAGTCTTGGACCGCCGAAGCCGCACCGCAACCTCCGACCTCCACTTCCCCCCACGTCAACCCCGTACCTCCCCTCAAACCCACCAACTCCGACACCCGAAAGGCTCCAAAATACAACCACGACATCAATGTGGAAAACCGCACCGTCTCCGCCTGATCCCTGCACACCAGCGGTAACTGGCCCACCAGACCTGCCAACATGTCCTCCGTAATCGGCCACCTCTTCCGCGCTCGAGCCCCTCTCTCCCACTCCCACCCTTCCAGTAGTCGCCCCCCCAATTCCCTCGCCGATGGTGCATACCCCCACCACAGCTTGCCAATGAAGGCCACTCCTGCCAGTTTACCCGCGATGGTCTCTCTCGCCAAACCTTTGTCCATTAACCCCAGCATGAAACGCACCACCTGCTCCTCCCGACACCACTTGTCCCGCTGCCTTACCGCTCCAGAGCGCAGAAATTCCATCCAGGCCTGCTCGTAACTCTTCCTTGTGGACGCTGCCAGGGACGACCTCACCAACTGAACGACCCGCGCTCTCCCACCAACCACAGCTCCTTCGGCACCTCCGTCTTGACCGCCGCCGCCTCCGTGGCTAGCCCATGGAACCTCCGCCACTGAGAACGAGACAAAGCATCCGCAATGTCATTGTCCACTCCCGGCACATGCTGAGCCTGGAACAAGATATCGTGTTCCAAACACCTCAAGACGAAAACGCGCATCAGCTTCAGCACCTGTCGTTCCCTCGCAGACTGCCGGTTCACTACCTGCACCACTGACATATTGTCCACCTTGAACAACACCCGCCTGTGCGCCAACTCCTGCTCCCACATTGTCACAGCCACCACCAACGGGAACAGCTCCAAGAATGCAATGCTCCTACCCCCTGCCTGCCACTGCTCCGGCCATTGCTCCGCGCACCATCTGCCCGCCCAGTATAGTCCAAAGCCTCCGACTCCTGCCGCATCCAATGGCATCATCACGTCCCACTCCCAGTCTTCCGGAGGTGCCATGGGCACGCCATTGAAACGCTCTAAAAACGCCAACCACATGGCCAGATCCTCCCTCGCGCCCGCCGAGATCCGCACATGATGATGCGGCAGTGTCAAACCGGACAACGCCAAACCCAGCCTCCGACAGAAAGTCCGCCCGCACGCACCACGCGGCAAGCGAAATTCAAATGTCCCAGCAACACCTGCACCTCGCGCACCAACACCTTCCGCTTGGCCAACATGTTCTTCACCAAGTCCACCATAACCGCCCGCTTGTCCTCCGGCAGGCGTGCTTCCATGGCCGCTGAGTCGAGCTCTATCCCGAGGAACGACAGCACCGTGCTGGGCCCTTGCGTCTGCTCTGGTGCCAACGGAACCCCCAGGTGACCCATCAGGTCCGTAAAACTGTCCAGACTCTGCTGGCAGTCCGTCGAACCGGGCCGACCCACCAGGAAGAAGTCGTCCAGGTAGTGCGTAATCGCCTCAGAGCCTGTGCGCCAGGAAAAAGCCCACTGCAAAAAGGAGCTGAACCGTTCAAACAAGGCACACGACACGGAACACCCCATGGGAAGCGCTCTATCCACAAAGATGAGCCCATCAAGCTGAATCCCCAGCAACTGATGATCTGCCGGGTGAACCGGCAGCAACCGAAAAGCCGATTTTACATCGCATTTTGCCATGAGCGCCCCCGGATCCGCCGTCGTCACCAACCTCCTCGCGACGTCCACGGACGAGTACGACACGGACGCCAATTCCGCCGAGATAAAGTCGTTCACCGACGCGCCCTACGGCCACAAGAGATGCTGAATCAGCCGGAATTGGCCCTGCTCTTTCTTCGGGACCACTCCAATGGGGGAGATGATCAAATCTGGCAACGGCGCCTCTGCAAAAGGCCCCACCATCCTCCCCTCCTTCACTTCCTTAAAGAGCTTCTCCCGGACGATGCCTTTGTGCGCGTTCATGGACTTCAGGTTCTCCGCCCACCGAGCAATCCGCGGACCCTCGTACCCCAACCGGAAACCCTCCCTGAAACCCCGACGCAACACGGCCGCATCGTCCGCCCGCAGATACACCTCCAACAACGGCTCTATCCGATCCAGCCTAACCGGTGTACGAGCCTTTTCCCAGGGTACCTGCCCCCCCTACCTCCTCCCCTCCCCCTGCTGGGCCCGGGAGCCGGGAAATGGGCCAGCGCTGGGCCTCCCCCAGGCCCCCAGCATCGCGCCTCCGGGTGTCGCCTCCCACATGCGGAGCACTCGTGCCAAAAACGGCACACCTGCCGGAGACAGGAACCCCTGTTGATATCCCAGCAGGTCCCGACGCTCTGACTGTTACCGGCATCCCCACGGGTGGGGCGGGCCGAAAAGGGGGGCGGAGCCAGTGGCAACCGACTGGCCGTGAAAATGGTGCGGCCAAACTTTGCCCCACTCATCCTCTGTTGGTAGAGGTCGGCATCCAACTCCCCCCACTTCGCCTCCAGATCCAACGCCATGCACGCCCGAAACTCCTCGTCATAATGCGAACAAGCATTACCTCCGTATGTCACCTGTGCCCGTCGCACCACGTCCATGTACTTGAACAGCGCGACCGCTCTATCCGGGTACTTCTCACAGTACACACTGGCATAGATCAGGAAAGCTGCCGACCAATTCTCAATAGTGACAGGCACCTTCGGACGCCTAGCTAGCTCCTGCTCCTCCTCCTTCGACCCTTCCTTGGCCATCAACTCCCTGTGAAGCAACCGCAAGATCTCCACATACTCCCCCTTGCAAATCTTTTCCTTAGTAGCCAGTGACAAATGAGCCCCCAGCGGCTTCGCCACTCCCATGTACGGCAGCTTCTTGACCGGCACCTCACAGCTCTCCTTCGCCCCGGCGCCGGACGCCGCTGACCCGCCAGCCTTCGCCGCTTCCCCCGTCGCCGCACTCCCCGACGCCGCGCCCCCTACCGCCTCCGTACCCACCTTCGCATCCGCTACGTATCTGCCCTTCACCAATCGCACGTCGTCTCCGCCGCCAGCGTCTGTCCCCACCGACCTCTGGCATCCGCCATCCGCATTCCCACCCGCCTGGCCTCCATGAGGCCCGCCCAAGCCACTCCCCGACCCCGTACTGGTCTTATCTGGTGTCAAGGCTTGCGTCCTCACCGGATCCCGCCGCCTAACCAGGTCTGCTGGGGGGGCCGTCACACGCGGCACCGATTGCCGGGGGCATACCTGCAAAACACTGCCAACAACATTACAGGTTTCCCCCCCTCCCTCCCGAAGTTCCCCTTCCTCCTCCAACTCCCCGCCCCCCATGACCGCTCCTGCCGACATCCTGCTCAGACCTGCCTTGTCCCTACACGCAGCCATCAACGACCCCAAATCCACACACTCCATCCTCCTGTCCCCAGGTTGGTAATCAGTATTGCCTGCCATATTGCTGCTCCATCCCCGTCCCCCGGCGGCCGGAGCGACCCATCGGGAGGGGGGCGTTGAAAACCTATGACCCTGCCATCCTCTGTCCGTACGCACATGGTCCCTCGTTGGAGCGCGACCGCCCGTACTAGGCAGAGCCGGCCCATCCTCTCGGCGGGTTGGAGCCGCATGCTGCTCACCCGAGCCCCTTACCAACTGCTCCTGCCAAGAGAAAAACGGGGAAGTCCAGCATGCCGGGGCAGAACCAAAACCGTCGCCACCCCACCCACCTCTCCCCCCTACCGTTGAATGCCCTCCACGCCGTGCCGGAACCCCCCCCCCTACCCCCAGCCCCCCGCCTCCCCCCGTCCCTCCCACCCGCTCCCCCTTGGCCCCCAACAATCCCCGGCCCCCCTCCGCGACCCCCCGCCGCCCCCCCCGAACCCGACATCTCCCCTGCCGCCCCCCCTCCCCCGTCCAAACCTGACCCCCGTGGCATCACCCCCGCCCCGCCCCCCGCCGCCACTCCTCGCCCCCCCTCTCTGCCCCACGCCCCTCCCTGCGTCCCGTGGCGAACCCGTCCTACTGGGACCCACCATGTCCTCATCTCCTGAAGACCCCCGGTCCAAACCGCCCGGTCCCCCCTCCCCGTCCCCCCCTCCGCCTTCGACTCCTCTATCAAGACCGGCGACCCCCCCCCCTGACTCTCCCTGCCCCCCAGCTACCCCCTCCCCCACCGCGTCCTCGAACTCCCCCTCCTGCATCCCACTCCCCCCCCGCTATTGCCCCCTCGCGCCCCCCCTGTCTCCCCCCCTCCCCCCCGCCCCACTCCTTCGCGTTCTCCCACCGCCTGCCCCCCGTCTCCCCCCACCACCCCCCCCCAGCCTGGTGCTCCTCCTCGTGGCCTGCGATGCCTGCACGCTCCCTCGGCCCCTGACGGGCCCTGACCCCCCCCCCCCGCGCCTCCCGACCCCCCCTCGCGTATGCCCCCCCCGCAAACACCAGTGGCGCCTTCCTCCGTCCGCCGCGCCCCCTCGCTGTGCCTCCTCCCTTCTTCTGCGCCCCAGCCGCCTTCCGACCGCCGCCTCGCGCCGCTCCACCCCCAGCTCCCGCCCCCTCCCCCTTCCTCACACGCGACCGCGGAGGCTCGCACGCCGCCACCGCCGCCGCGGCGCCATCTGCAGCGCGCCGCGGTGGCCTTACCCTCACATCGTCGCGCAGGAGATCCGTCCTGCCCGCCTCCCTCAGGAGGCGCAACGCTTCACGCACCCTGGGATCCGCCATCGCCTCCGCCGCCATCATTCACCAGGTACTCTCCGCCTGCACTCCGCCGCCTCAAATTCAAGCCCTCTAAACTCCCGCCCTGCACACACCAATCCTCCTCGTCGATGCACCGCTCACCACCGCTACAATACCGCTAACAGGCCTTAAGCGACCCTAACGACGCCACCACTCCGACAACAACGCTCCAACTACGCCCCCCGGCTGCTGGGTCACTGTCCCACGAAATGGTGCACAGTGACCCAAAATGGCCGGTTTTATCCTTTCCAGCCCAAAAGGAGCCCAACCCTACTAACTAGCCCAACCAAGCCCAAGTCCCTTCCTGTGTCCCGTTTCATTTCTTCCCCCCTCCCTTCCTCCCGGGGCCCCAAACCTCCCCGGGGGGGAGAGCCTCCCTCCGGTCGGCCTCCCCCCGCAAAGCCCCCTTCCGTTCCAGCTGCTTCTTCTGCAGCTCTGCCCCGCGAGCCCCTGCCGCCTCAGCTCGTGCGTTTATTATCCTCGTGCCGGGCTCCCCAGGTGCACGCGCTACGTTGAGTCAACAAAGCAGCTACCGTAACTCAACGGGCACGCTCTAGTCACAAATGCGCAGTATTTCACATGATAAAGTAACCAGCTCTGCTAATGTGCAAAGGGGAGCATCAAGCTTTTAGTTAAATATGCCCTATTTAAGTGTCTGAGAGGAAATTTAGGGCCACGCCGTGCTACAGGCAGAAATGCATTATTTTTATGCACATCGTGTCCTTCGCCACACAGGCCTTTGCAAGGTCTCCCAGCTACTTGGCGCAGATATGCTGAGTGGGGATGTGAAGATGGCGTCGTTCGATGCCAGAAATGCAAAGTAAAGTAGCCCATCAGGCAGAACAGAAATATACAAATTGCTGCTATAGAGGTATGATATATTTAAGAAATGTTTATAGTGTTGCACATCAAGATAGTATAACTTTTCTTTGATAAGACTCATAAAAGCAGGGGTGTCCAACACAGTCCAGAAGGGCTGTATCCAGGACAGATCACTAACCACATAAATGAGGTACTATTAAACTCACAGTAGGTAAATCTGCAATCCTACTTCTGCACCTTTCAGGTGTATGATTATGGACATTGTCCCATAATTTGCGAGAGGTGGAGATAGGATATTAAAATTAGAAAAACATAGATAAAGAAGAAGTGTTTTGGGAAATACTACACATCCCTCTTTGTCATGAGAAAATCAATAATTCTGGGTAACTTTGCATCAAGGTAGGCTCACCCGGGGTGAATACCTCATGCATTCTCTAATAGAGCTTGACACAACACTCCCATTGTCTGTCCCAGAACAACTGGCACTATCCATAGCAGACCCATCACAATTTTCATTTTTGGGAGCCATTGACCTTTCAATTTCAGGGAATGGAACCTGAAAATACTTGTCAGTATGACAGTCAGAATTCCAATTGGAGTTATCTCTGTCAGGTGACCTATTACTGAAAATGGTGAAATTGCCCTTACATTTAGACAGTTTTTTGAAATTCCAACATTTGCCATCTGTATTAATTATGCTATTTTCAATGATCTTCACTATCATTATGTTTTTGTTTTTTAAATTGGAAGTACCCCTTTCCACTTTTCTGGAAATGTATACATTGACAATATCTACTACACAGAATTCAGGGTCCTTAGTTTTGTGGAATCTATTATAATTAGGGCTTCCGGTTTTATGGTATTTATTTTCTTGATATTCACTGGGGCTCTTCTAGCAGCGTTGGACTTTTTCTTTACTCTGTCATGGTGTAATGGAAATTCCCTTCATAGTGAGAGGGAAATTTAGATTTAAGCCACCTTGGACGCAAAGAGGAGGCAAGTTCTATCCCTCTTAATTTTTTTTTTGAAAATCTGTTTATTAGCATAGTAATTGGAGCAGTTACATACATATTCGGGCATAGTAATAATCAGTACGTCACATTCATATGTCTGCTCAGTATTCACAGGCGTTTAGTACCCTTGATTTTCCATTTTCGTCTGGAACCATAGCAACTGAACAATCCCCCAACATACCCACTCCCTCCCCCACCCGCTAAAATCCCTCCCGGCACTCTCCTCATATGCGAATAAATGTGATATTTACATCCTGGTCACCTGTTGCTCCGTGTAGTACAGTGTTTCTGACTTTTTCTTCTTTTCTCCCCATACACAGAGGCCGGCTGGCATAGAATTGTCAATGGTACGGGGTTCCCCGTACCCTAACACAGTGCACCATACATCATGAATGTCCTAAGGGGCCGGACCCCATCATCCCGCCTGTAGTGAGTCATCCGTGTCCCCCCCCGTCCTCCTCCCCCCCAGTCTCGAAGGTCCCCAGCACCGTGTACCAGTCTAAGGAGATCAGTGTTTTCCTGAGACCTCTGTGTTCTTCTCGTTGTAATGCCTCACCCTCTGCCTTGCCCCATCTAATCACCTCTGCTTTCCGTAAATCCCGGTCAGGGGGTCTGGGGGACTTCCACCTCATTGTGATTGCTCGCTTCGCTAGTAGTAGGGCCAGGTCTGTGAAACGTGTCGCCACGGTCCTTGTGCGTGTTGACGGTCCCAACCCTAGTAGTGTGTGCTCTATGGTGAGCGATCGGGACAGGGTGCCGGCACTCTCAAGCGAGTCAGCTATGGTGGCCCAGTAATGACCTAACTTGGGGCATTGCCAGAGCATGTGTATTAGTGATGCGTCGTCAGCGTCGCACCGGGGGCAGTTGCTGCTCGCGTCGGGGAACATCATATGCAGGCGATGTGGGGTCAGGTAGGCCCTATGCAGCAGCATCAGCTGAATAAACTTGTATTTGGGGTTTCTGGCTACCTTCTTGGGAAACTGGAGGATGCGTTCCAATGTCTCCTTCCCATGCTGTCCTGAGTGTTGTTAGAGGGACCGCCCTCCCCGCTTTTATGCTAGCAGTGAGCCATTTGGTTAGGTGGCGGCCCGTGCCCATGAGGTAGTGCATTGTTATCAGGGGGTTGGTAGCTGGCTCCTGTCCCTCAGGCGCCCAGGTGTGTGTTATATAGTGACGAAGGCCTGCGTGTAATAGGAATGAGCCTCTAGGGACGCTATGCACAGCCCTGTAGTCTGTAAAGGACAGTAGGCGCCCCTCCGCGAACAGGTCTCCCACATGGGTCACCCCTGCGTCCTGCCACGGCGCCAGCCTGTTCGTTGTCAGTGTACCCGAGCCCAGTGGGATGCCCAGAAGCGGGATCGTGGGGGCATAAGATGTCGTGGGGGAAGTGTATTTTACTGCCTTCCGCCAGTATGACACCGCCAGCCGGAGGAGTGGTGGGGCATTTCTCGGCATGTCCGAATGGGGTAGGAGCAACTTGTGTATGTCCCCTCTTTCATGTTCCCTCTCTGCCATGTTGAGCTCGTGAAGGTTGCGGCCCGCCACCCAGTAGGCCAGCCATTGTAGCTGGCACGCATAGTTGTACGCCCTAAAGTCTGGAAGGCCCATACCACCGGAATCTGAGGGGAGCTACAGTTTAGCGAGGCCTATACGTCTGCGCCCGTGTCCCCACACAAGTTCCGTGAGCAGTGTGTCGAGATGCTGAAACGTCGCCGCTGGGATCAGGAATGGCAGGTTGGTGAAGTGGTAAACTAGGCGAGGGAGCATTACCATCTTTGAGATGGCCACTCTGCCAGCAACAGAGAGGGGCAGCGTCAGCCAGAATTGAATTTGTGATTTCAGTGCTCTCATGGTCCTGCCAAGGTTGCCGTCAATCATCATGTCAGCTTCCCTGTAGATGTGCATCCCTAGATATCGGAAGGTAGTACCCGCTATCTGGAATTCGTGTGGAGCGAAGGGTAGGGGAGTGGAAGAGTCTGTATTCCTGAAAGTGAACCCATATGACTTGGGTTCACTTATAGTAAGGCCTGAGATCTCCATGAAGTCCTCAAACAATTGGGGTATAGGGCCCATGTCTCCCCGTATGTCTCGAAGGTACAATATGATGTCGTCGGCATAAGCGGACACAATGTGTGCCGTCCCATGTCTCCGGATACCATAGCGGGGGGCTTTCGCCCAGAGACTGCAAAGCAAAGGTTCGAGGGCAAGGATAAATAGGAGAGGGGAGAGCGGGAAGCCCTGCCGGGTGCCTCTTGCTATAGCTATAGGACCCGAAATATGCCTAGAAGTGCGCACTCTCGCTGTAGGGAGAGTGTACAGAAGCCTGACCCAGGCAACGAATTCGGGCGGTATCCCGAATTTCAAGAGTGTGGCAAACATGTAGTCCCATCTAAGGGAGTCGAACGATTGTCTCAGGTCTAGTGAGATGCAGCCCTCCGGGCCCGCGCCCTCCATGCTTCCTAACATCAGTTGGGCCAAGCGTCTGAGATTCATGACCGTGCTCCGGCCCGGCACAAAACCACATTGGTCCGGATGGACCAACTGGGGTATATATTGAATTAGTCTCGTCGCCAGCACTTTACTCAAGATCTTCGAGTCAGTGTTTAGGAGGGACAGGGGTCTGTAGTTGGCCAGCTGTAGCCCTTCTTTGCCTGGTTTTAAGAGGGATGTGATCAATGCTTGCATGGACGATTGCGGCAGGGAGGCAGATCGTAAGGCTTCCAGATAGAGAGTATGTAAACGTGGGGCCAATAGATCTATGAACGTTGTGTAGAATTCGGCCGGGAGGCCGTCAGTCCCAGGGACCTTGTTCCTAGGGAGGGCTCGTATCGCTTGTCTGATTTCCGCTAGTGAGATGTTGCGCTGTAGGTCTTTGCTTTGCATGTCGGTAAGCTGGGGCAGGTCCAGGTCCCCCATAAAGGCCTCATAGGCGATCTCCGACTGGGGCAGGGGGGGCTATATAGTGTGGTGTAATAGTCCCTGAACGCCGTATTAATCCCTATTTGTGTGATGGCCGGATTGCCTGCTTGGTCCACAATTTCTAAGATTGGGTGGCATGGTGGGGAATCACGTAGTATCCGGGCCAGAAGGGTACCAGCTCGGTCTGCCTGTGTATGCTGCCTATTCGTGTGTTCTCTGTAATCTAGGAGCCTCAAGTCTTCTAGAAGCTCTGCGTGTCTGATGTGGGCCTCCTGTAGTGGGGTGAAATGTGCATTGGTGCCCGCTGCCTCGCTCTCCAGGGACGCTAGGGAACCCTCTACTTCCTTCAATTGATTGATGACTTCTTTCTTTCTGCCCACTCGAGCGGCCATCGCCTCTCCCCTGAGACAGACTTTAAATGCGTCCCATTCGATCTGACGGGTGCTGGCTGTGTTCGCATTCTTGGTGAAGTATGTGTCTATAGTGTCGGAAAGGGACGATCTAAAAACTGTGTCTTCAAGCAGGTCAGGGGGTAGTCGCCAAGCCGGGATGGGGGGCGTCAACCTGCCCCAGTGCCAAGTGAGTTCAACGGGGTTGTGGTCGGACAGGGTTTTCCCCATGTGTTGGGCCTGTACTATTGAGGTCGTCAGGGAGCGGGAGCAGAAGACATGGTCAATTCTCGTGTGGAGCTGGTGGGGCGGGGAGAAAAAGGTATATTCCCTCTCCTGTGCGTGTGTGCTGCGCCATGCGTCTGCCAAGTCCCAGCCCTCAGCCCAACGTGCTAGAGCGTCCGCCTGTTTTCTGCTCTCAGTGGCCAACAGGGGGGGGTGTGACCTATCCAGTGTAAGATCGAGTACAGCATTGAAATCCCCCCCAATGATCCAATGGTGGTCAGCCCAGTCAGCCAGCATCCCATTCAGTGTGAGCAAGAATTCCGATTGGCCTGTGTTTGGTGAGTACACACATCCTAACACAATGGCATCCCCATCCAGTAAACCCCGCACAAATACATAACGCCCCTCCTTATCAATCTTTTGTTCTAATGCCTTGAAGGGGACAGAGTTGCGAAGCCAGATAGCCGCCCCCCTAGAGAACGCAGAATAGGAGGTAGCAAAGAGCTGTCCTCTCCATTTTTTGCGTATCTTCACAGTCTCAGCACTGTTCAAATGTGTCTCTTGCAGACAAGCTATCTGCGTCCCTCTACGGTTAAGTTGGGCCAGGATTCTGTGGCGTTTGTGTATCGAGCCCAGTCCCCGTACATTCCAGGTGCACAAATGATATACATTAAGAGGTCCCATAGCCCTCTGTGTGAGTTGGTAGAGCGGAGCTTATGAGTGACCATGTTAGATTCGCCGTGGTGCCAGGTGAGAGTGCCTTGTGAACATATAACCCCTTAACTAAAAGGTTCCCAGGCCAACGGGCTCGGGAGCCAAACAAGGGTGCCCAACGTGGGCACAAGTCAGTGTGTTCCATGTTCAAAACGGGGGAAGCAGACCTCTGATGACTATCTCTTGATGGTCCGCTCTGGCATGGTAGCCCTTGATAGGGTGAGCCCTTCTGCAACCCACCATGTATGAGGAAGAGGGGCCGGTTATACGTTACCACTTGGAGAGGATCAATCGTGCCGACAGTCAGAACTCCTCTGCCATCTGGGCCGTGATCTTGGGGAACAGCTGTAGACTGTCCACCGACCTGGAAACCTCAGTGTGGGTGTTGGTGGTGACGGTGCCCCCGTCCCCGGTTGCTCCCGCGTCGTGGGCGGCCAGCGCCTCCTCTGTTAATCGCATCCGTGATGTTGATGTTGAAGTAGGACCCGCTGTCTGGTCCCCGGGCGGTTGAGTGTTCATCGGTGCGCCTCGCGTGGGGTGTTGTCTGGAAGTGGAAGGATTGCCTCGTTGTCCCTGCGAGGTCCTGTGACCCCCACTGTGGTCATCTGCGAATGGGTCTTGTGAGGCCGGAGGGGTGAGTGTGACTTCCATCCATTCCTCCGCCTCTTCCGGCGAGTCGAAGAAGTGGGATTTATTGCCGTGTAGTATCTTGAGTCTTGCAGGGAATAACAGCGCATATTTCATGTCTCTGTCTCTGAGTTTGCGCTTCACCCCCAGGAAAGTGGACCGGGCTCTCTGTACCGTGGGCGTGAAGTCGGGGTACACCGATATGTTTTTGTCTTCGAAGCGTATAGGTGCCTTCTCCCTTGCCGCTCTTAAGACAGTGTCCCGATCTTTGTAATGGAGTAGGCGCGCAATCAATGGTCGAGGGGGCGCTCCCGGTTGCGGGGGGCGAGATGGCATCCTGTGCGCCCGCTCCACACTGTACAGGGCCGTAAGGTCGTCCTGGCCCACCAGTTTCCGCAGCCAGTCTTCGATAAATCGGGTGGGGTCCCTCCCCTCGCTTCGCTACGGAATACCCAGGATGCGGACGTTGTTGCGGCGGGCACGTCCCTCTGCATCGTCCACCCTGTCCCATAGCTGTTCAAGCTGCTTCTCCACGGTCTCCAGTTTCGTGGAATGCTCCGTCTGTTGGGGTATGAGGTCATTTAGCGCTATCTTCTGCTCCGAGACTCGCTCCGCCAGCTTGTTGTGGTCAGCCCGCAGTAGGGATAGGCCGGTCGCCATGCTGTCTATGCGTGATTCTAACGCTTCGCGTGTGGCGCGTATTTCGTTGAGGATGAGGTCCAACTTGGCGTCCTGGGATCCCTTTCCGGTCGGCGGGATGATGTCCGCGTTCGAGGAGGCCAGTGGGTCTTCGGAGCCCGTGGACTGCATGTCTGCCGGAGCGCCTAAGTCCTGGTTCCTGCCCCTGTGTCTACCCATTGACCTGGTAAGCAGGGCGACGCTGGAGTAGCCGCGGTCGCCGGTCTCCCCCACGCAAGTGTCCACGCAAGGGCGCCGGGCTGAGAAAGCGGTGTACCCAGGTTCCGCTGGATGCAGGTGATTGCGGCGCAGCCCTCGGGTCAGCCAGGAGTGTTCTAGGCCAGTTTGTGCAGGGGTGACGGCGGCCGGCTGGTCGCGGTGTTGTCACAGGGCGGAGTGGGGTTCCGTTGGTGGTCTTGATAGCCGTTAAGTACCTGGCTGTGCAAGGTGTAGGGGGGAGTCCACAGGCCAGGGAAGGTGACGAGGAGGGACAGCTTCAATGGCCAGTATCGCGTTAGGCGCTAGGCTTGCAGTGTGGCGTCAGGGCTCCACAGCGCGCGTCTTCTTCCCCCCACGTGTGCCTGATGTCCCCAGCTCTAATCCGTGAGGTCGCAGGTATAACCGCACTGCGAGCGGTCACTGACCTTGGGAGTGGACAGCCTCGCGTACTCCCGTTGTTGAATGTCCGCCTGCGCCGGTGTCTGGAGTGTGCTGATTGCCGAGATCGAGCCCCCGATGTCCTGGACCCCACTCCGGGGTGCAAACAAAATGGCGCCTGCAGTACCTTCTTGATGCCGGGCCGCCCCTCACCTCCCGGCGCGCTGTGCCGTGAGCGGACTTCGCGTGTGTAGTGCCGATGGCGGGTCCCGTATCTCACTAGACCCGTTCTCTTCACTAGCGGGGGGTCCGGGGCTCAGGCGCTGCAGCTGCGTGGCGATTGGCTGTGGTAGGTCTGGAGTCCCGGCAGCCCAGCGGGTCCCGCAGCGGGGGAGACCAGCGGGTGACCAGCGGCCTGATGCAGGAGGCAAGGAGGCCACAGGTGGCGCGGGGGGCCCCCGCAGTATGTCCCGGTGCCGCGGTAGAGAGTCCGCCGTATCTCCGGACTGAGGCCCCTTCCGGAGCGAGTCAGTGACCTAGGGTGGGTCGGGCAGTCCACAAATTGAGGCCGAGGCTTCACTCTGTGCCACAGGCCGCAGCAGTCACCATGGTCACGGCGCTCTATCGGTGCGAACCGTGGAGGAGCAGCGCCCGTCCGCTGCTCGCCGGTCGCTCCCGGGGCTTCTGTGCACCGTGTGCAGGTGAGTTGCAGGTCAGGATTGCAGGATAATCAGCTAATATTTCGGGCTAAGGACGGAGCTCCGGAGCTACACGTCCACCATGATCGGCACTTGGCCTTCTATCCCTCTTAATAACCAGAACACTGACTTCGAAGTGACAGAGTTGAGAGAGATTGTGTATGCCAATAGTCTTGTTCTGATGGCAACAACGAGTGGACTGTCCTCAACTTGGGCTAAGTGTACACTATCTTTGAGAAATCTGTGTAAGCACTGTACTAGACCATTACATTGGTGTCGTGCCGAGCAGTATGTGTGTAGGTGATCTTATTTGTGGCTAAAAATTCAGACATCTCAGCAGATGTGAATTGCATCCCATTGGCTGTGACAATTTGCTCTGGGTACCCTTTCCTACTAAAAACTTCCATAAGAAATTAAACAGCAGTGGCCTTGGAAACATTATCAGTAAAAATTACTTCAGGCCACTTTGAATGGTAATCAATAAGCACTACAGTATATCTACTGTTCTAAGGTAATTTCTTGCAGGGTATAGGAATATCTAGCTCCAATTTCTGCCACGGGGCATTGTACCAAGGTACATTATGCATGGGTGTAAAATTTGTTTTAAAGTACTTATCAGCTTCAGAAAATGTCGCACAGTTTTGAATGAATCTTTCTGCCTAAATGTCCATGCTAAGTCCCCAAGAATAATTTCTTTAAAAATTCAAGTATAACGTTCCCATATAACCCTTGTGGCACTCACTAAGAATAATATTTCTCATTCCTTCAGGGGGAACACATTTATCAGCAAAGAAAACCATGTTCCCATCAATTTATTTGGCACTTGAGCCAATAATTGCGGGTAATCTTTTTAGGATGTTGGAGCCGGCCAAACTTCACTCACATTTTTTTTGTACTTGAGCAAATACTTTGTCCTTCTTTTATTCATTCATACATTTTTCTTCATTCACACTTTCCTCGCTAATGGCACATAAATCACAAATTTGTGCTGCCACATAAATTAAATCATCCTAGTTTTCTACCTTTTCAGGTTTATTATGTTGAAATCTAGTCAGTCAGATGGTTGATTAACATTTCCTGGAACATGAATTGTATCAGTTATACTCACGGAGCTTAGAACATATCCTGGCCACCAGAGCAGTATTGCATGTTTTTCCCCTTGGTGACGATATCTGGTAGTGGTTTAGTGTCCGTGCACAAAATGAATCAAATCCCTCATATGAGATGCCGGAAATGATTCACTTCTAAAACACAAGCAAGCAGTTCATGTTCATTAACTGAATACAGTCTTTTAGTTTCATTTAAAGTCTAGGAGGCAAACACTACTGTCCATTTGTTTCTTCCATTCTGTTGATGAAGAACAGCTCCTAGCCCGTAGGCATTTGTCTCTACTGAGATTACACAATTCATGCCACTAATATATGGTTGAAGTTTAGGTGCATTGACTATTTGATTCTTTAAATTTTCAAAAGCCTTGTTCTGTTTTTATCCCACTCAACCTCTGCGCCTTTCTTGAGTAGTTTTGTACGAGCTTCCATCAATGTTGCAAAGTTTCTTGCAAATTGTCAGTAATATTCACAAAGTCCATTAAAAGATCTTAACTTTGTCATCTGGAGCAGGTGCCTTCCATATGGCACCAACAAGAGACTCTTAAGGTGTATCTCCTTTCTCTGAGATGGTATGTCCCAGATAAATAACCTGACATTTGAACAAATTACAAGGCCTTCATTCAAGCGTCTTGTGCAAACTTCTTCCAATATTATTTAATGTTCCTTTATGTCTCTGGAGAATATTAACACTTTATTTTAGAAGCATCAGACATGGGCTTCCAATACCTTTAATAATTTGGTGCTAACACATTGGAATACTGAGGCCACTGATGCAAGTTTGAATGGCCTTCTCCTGTATTGGTATACTTCAAAAGGTGTCATGAAGGTTGTAAGATGTCTCAATTCCTCGGCAAGTTCAAATGGATGGTATGCACTACATAAATCTAAGGTTGTAAAAACAGTAGCACAATCCAACATTGTCAAGAGATCGTTGACTTTGGGTAAGGGATTACTGTCTACAAGGATGTTAACATGTAATGATCTAAGATCCACACAGAACCTTAGGGGTCAATTAGCCTTCTCCGGCAAAACCATGGGAGAAAGCCAGTCTGTAGCCTCTATTTCTTCAATGACCCCACCTTTTAAAAGGTTTTCGAGTAAGATTTGCAGCTCTTTCCATACACTGAATGGTACATTTCTCAAGTTTTGTTTTTCAGGTAATTTGTTTCTCTTCAACTTTATGCAGTGATTAAAGCTCTTTAAAGTTTTCATTTTTTTCTTTAAATACTTCAAAAAATTGCCTTTTATTTGATCACTGAGACTGGATTATGAGATAAGTAACACGGGGTCAAAGGCACAAGGATCAAGTTGAATCTTGAGCAACCTCTAGTCACTCCACCCAAGTATACATACTCCTTTGTTTGCAACATAAATTATAATTCTAGCTGATCTAGTTTTAAACTTCACTATAGACATTACCCATTAAGGAGGATGGTATTGCTAACACACATTACTGCTCTGACATTGGGTACTTCAAAAGCAGATATGTTTTGTGCAAAGTATTTTCCATACATTTCCTTGGTTATAATAGTCCTGAATCCACTAAAAAGTGGAAATCTTTTTACAGAACATTTAAGTTATACCTTGGTGGTTTGGTGTAATTGGATTGAATGTGATCAATGTCTTCTTGTATCAACAAATACCATCATTTTAGCTTAAGTTACTTTTCTCTGTTGCAAATGATTGGCTCTCTTCTTACTGAGTAACCTGAGCGACTTGAATTTTTCCATTTTTATTTTGATCTTTGCACATTCTAGCAAAATGTCCTTGACATTTGCAAAATGTAAATTTCTTTTTCTATGGCAGGGTATCCTCGAAAGCCAGCTATGTGTAACTCATTTCCACACCTATAACATCCATATTTTTCTTCATTCTTACTTTGTTTGCTCAAATTTCCTTTGAAAGATCTTACTCTAGTAAAAAAATCTCCTCATTTTGTTTTTTGTCTATTTTCATTTACCTCTTTGGCCCAAGCCCATGACTGTTTCATAGCTTTAGCTATTTTTATCACTTCTTCTAATATAGGATCTCCAATGACCCAAAAGTGTTCTTGGATTATTTTGCAATTAGTTTTGACAAAAAGTTGATCTCTGATCATTTCATCTGTGGTGGGTCCAAAGTTAAATGAAAATCCTAAAATCTTTCATTTTCCCTTTGAGGAGGGAGTGTAAAAATGATATCTTTCCGAGTTTTGCTTATTGTGAGTTTAAAACGTGTTTTCAATCCTGCTAAGGCCTCCTCAAACTCATTTAAGTCTTCTTGGTCCTGAGATGTTTCAATTTTGGGTAAGGATTGAATAACTGTTGTCCTTCAGATCCTGGTAAAGGTAATAGTATGCATTTTCTCCTTTCAAGAGGTCTTTTATATGCATCTATTGCTGTTAGATATGTGAGGAATTCTTCTTTACATTTTTCCCATTTCAGTGGGGGTTCTCCTTTGTTGTGCAAGAACTTATTTGATGGGTCAAATTGTTTATTGATGCTGTTCAAACTTAACGCATGTTAAAAGTATAAGCAAGGATATCATACATCAATCAGAAAAACCATCTGAGAAGAACTACAAATGAAGAAAATCAAGTTTCAAAATGTATATGATGGAATAGTATTCTTAAAGAAGGAACAAAGGCTAAGGAAGATAAATAATTCTTCAATGAATATAATTTTATTTTATGTATGTTATGTATTTGTTATTTTTAGGGCACGTAAATCACCCGTAGGTTTCATAGCGCCAGCAGATACCCAGGGGAGATAGGTGGCAGGCAGAGCTAGAAAAGCCAGGTTTTTTGGTTTCTTCGGAACTTCTGGTGATTTGGTTCCATCCTGATATATAGAGGCAGAGTATTCCAGATTTCTCGGGTTATTTTAGAGAAGGATCTACCGCCATTTCGAACTGTGCGGACTTTGGGAACGGTTAGGAGATGCTTGCTGGCGGTTCGCAGGGTTCTAGACCAGCGATAGTCCGTCAGCTTTTTTGCTAGGTATTTAGGCTCTTGACCGTAAAGGGTCTTATGGACTACACAACACAATTTGAATTTGATACTTTTTTTATGGGAAGCCAGTGTAATGTCCTAAGACTGGGAGCAGAGGGGGTGCCCGGGGGGAGGTTGAGGACCATCCTGGCCGCTGTGTTTTGCTGGACCTGAAGTTTTGTCAAAAGGTTCTCGTTTAGGGAGGCGAGCTGTGCGTTGCCATAATCCAGATGGCTTATGATTAATCCCTGCACTAGGGGCATGCGGGATGGAAGGGGGATCCATTTAAAGATTTTCTTAAGATTGCGCATCAGTCCGAAACTGGTGTGCACTACCTTGTTAATAAGGTCAGTCATGGAAAGTTTGTTGTCTATTGTAATCCCCAGGTTTCGGGCTGTAGACTTAGGTGGGGGGCAAGGTCCCAAGGCCGGCGGCCGCCAATCATCTGTCCAATGTTTGTGTGCATTTCCAAAGAGCAATATCTCTCTTTTGCCGGCATTGAGTAACAAATAATTTTTGGTCAACCAATCCTTTATTGCCAGCGTACATTGTTGGAACCTTAATTTGGTGTCAGTGGGGTCTGGTCCTAGGGCAATCAGCCGCTGTGTGTCGTCTGCGTTGGACACTGTTTCAAAATCATGTGCTCTGATTACCTTTGCTAATGGGGACACATATAAATTAAAGAGTGTAGGACTTAGTATTGATCCCCGGGGGACACCCTTGTCAATGTCCTGTTTTTTTGAGGAGAATGATCCTATTTGGACCTTGAGAGCCGTTTCAGGTAGCTCTTGATCCAGAGTAGGGCTGAGCCCTCGACACCAACCTCAGCTAGGCGTTCTAAGAGAATGCAATGTGAGATGGTATCGAAGGCAGCCGGCAGGTCGAGTAAGATCAGGATGGTGGATTGTCTTGAATCAAGGGCCAGCCTTATATTGTCCACGATCTCAAGTAAGGCTGTTTCAGCGCTGTGAAACGCTCTGAATCCTGATTGGGATGGATCTAGCAACTTGGTGTCTTCTAGATGTTTATATAGTTGGTTATTTATCAAGGATTCCATGACCTTTCTGAACAGTGGCAAGAGGGAGATTGGATGATAATTGAGAAGCTGTTTTGGGTTGGCAGTGGATTTTTTTTTGGATCGGTCTGATTATGGCCTCTTCCAGTGAGAAGGTACAATAGAGTGGGATAATGAAAGGTTAAGGATTTTGGTCAGGTTGGGGAGCAGAGCCGGCGCAATTTTAGATAGAGTTTGAGAGGAGGCCGGGTTGGCTGATTTAATTCTGTTTATTGTAAGGGCTACTTCCTCTGTAAATGTGTGGAATTCCTTAAGAACAGTGATGTGGGAGAGAGAAGACTCGTTAATTGTCTGCTCGGGCGGTAGATCAGTTACGGTCGTGTCCGATGGTTGGGGGTATAGTTTATGGATATCGTTAATTTTGTTATTAAAGAAGGATGAAGGAGTTGACCCATTCTAGGGTCTCGGTGAGTGGGGGCTGGCATGATGGGGGACTCGTAAATTCTCTTATATAGTTCTCTGTGTGAATTTGCTGCCTGGTTTATCCTGCTCCCCAGATAGACTTTTTTGGCTAAAGCTATATCATTCATATAGAGCTGGTGTGATTCATTGTATTGTTGTCTGTGTTATATTTGTTCTTCTTCTTCTTTAATATTTTATATATTTTACAGGTGAGCTGACTGCTAGGGGAGGAGCCATGTGTCGTCACCATTACTTCAGGTGGAGCAGAGCTACAGGGTTCATTGCTGGACTATCGTGAGTGAAGGGCGCTGAAGAAGTCTAGAGACTGCCGAAATGCATTCGCCGCCTCTCAACTGATGCATCCGTGAAATAAAGTTTTTTCCTGCTAACTCCCTCTGGCCTCCGCCTTTCTCTGTTTGGAAGAAGTTCTTTGCATATTTTCCGCGCCTTGCCAGAAGCGCGGTCCGGTTGGCCCCGCTACTTTAAGTGACCCGGACTACTCTGGCTCCGCACTGTTGGACAGTGTTTTCTTGGCTCGAGGGATCAAGAGCTCCGGAGTACGCCCTGAAGATTGATTGACTAGTGCGGAGTGGGGTATTTTACCTCTAGGATGTTATGTGCTGCATGGCTGTCCCTGCACATACTGTCTTTTCGATCTTCAAGGTTTTAGCGGCCCGAGGGGACTGGAGGAGGCGCTGTTGCTCTTGGATGTGTGGGATCGAGTCATGCCACCCCTAGCCTGCCAACTGACACCGGAGCCCAAGATTTTCACCCACCACACCACCGACCCACATGCATAATCATGATGCATGTTGGGATTTGAAGTTCGAACATTTACCACGATCTCCAACTGGTGAGCTGACTGCTAGGGGAGGAGCCATGTTTGTCACCATTACTTCAGGTGGAGCAGAGCTACAGGGTTCATTGCTGGACTATCGTGAGTGAAGAACGCTAAAGAAGGCTAGAGACTGCCAAAATGCATTCGCCGCCGCTCAACTGATGCATCCGTGAAATAAAGTATTTTCCTGCTAACCCCCTCTGGCCTCCGCCTTTCTCTGTTTGGAAGGAGTCCTTGATATATATATATCGGTAAGACTGACGAGAACTGAAGTTAACCGCAGTAGGATAAACTCTTTGTCCTTATTTCAAAATGATGGTGTTATAAGCCGATACAGCATGCCTCACATGCAGGGATCAGGAAAGGTGGCCTAGAATTGCTGGCGGCATACCTTGAATGCGGCTCGACTTTCTGAGTAACTTTGACTGACATGCTGTGCAGAACTGGGTGGCCTTGTCTTGAGGAAGGAGTTCTATGCAAGTTGCGGCTCCAGAGGCAGAGCAGTTGAGGAGGATCAGATCCACAGTTTCTGTGGTTGGTAGCAGTTGCGCTTGGTGGTCCTGAGCTTCTGTGTGTACTTATTGGCTTGTCTTATTGTAGCGGTTCCATAAAATGAGTACCGGTGGGCCCCACCTGCAACCACCGGCACAAATTAAGCACCCTTTGCACACCAACTTTCGATAACATCTGAGTGTTGAAGATATGTTGGAGTCTATACGCTGTGATGATCAAGGAGTTAGTTAGTCTTGCTGGTAACGCACAGGCCCCAAACCAAGCTTCTGCAGCCTCTACTCCCGGTGCATGAAAGATTAGTTATAGGCAACATGAAGCAGTTCGGTTTTGATGCTTTGCACTTAGGCTTTGATTCAGAGCATTCCACAAGCTGGGACCTTGGATTCTTTGAATGCCACCTCCATGTGGAACCGGATTGAAGACTTACCAGGTGATATAATGTGCTGTTGATGAGTGCAGGATCCTATAGGCATGCAATGGGAATATTCATATTTCAAGATATAGTGCATGTTTGCCCTAGTAACCAAGCACAGGAATTTGAATAAATCCCCATGTCCACAGAGAGCCAAAGAAGCAGTATCGTGGCTTGACTTAAGTGGCCATTCTTCTCAGATTCAGACTCGGATGGCAACCCGATTTAAATCCTATCAAGACTTTTATTGAGTTGCAGGGGGAGCCAATCTAGATGATGTTGGCGTACTCTAGTCACTGTCACAAAGTCTTTCATTAGCTTCACCAGCGGTTGAGTTGGAGGTGCATTGAGATGCTGTATGCCGTGATACTCAAAGTATGATCTGGCCCTTCTGATTTTCACATGCGGTCCTCCTGAACTTCACATGTGGCCCCCTGAAGAACGACTACACTAGGCTGCTGTTTACTTGATCGAGCAGTAACATTCAGAAAGATACTAAATATACAGCAAGCGTTTATTTACACCAACTGGAGAAAAAGAGAAGTAAATAAGGTGTCCTTCACCACTTAACTTTAGGAAAGCATTATGTTTTGAAGACCATTAGCAACAAACTTGTAAAAATACAATAAAGTCTCTTCAAAAATCAAACAATGTATTTCATTTACATGCAGATGCATTTCACCTTAGTAAATCAGATCATACCAGTGCACTGAGAAGTATTTTAAAAACTGATAGTTTTCAAAAATGAATGTAGAAACATTCATGCCTCCATCCACCCTCAGAACAATGCCAATAGTGGACTAAGGGCCATATGTATCATCAAACCGATTTGCATTTCCAAAATAGCGAATTTTAAGGAATCGCTATTTTGGAAATGCAAAATGGTATGTATGAACAAAATCGCTTTTATATAGCGATTCCTTACCATTCCTAATTTGCGACTAGCAAATTGCTAATCGCAAATTACCCATTCATTTCTATGGCCAGGAGGCCCATAGGAATGAAGGGGCAATTTGAGATTAGCAATTAGCTAATCGCAAATTAGGAATTTTTTCAAGGGTGCAGGGTTGTCTCAAGAACACCCTGCTGCACCCCCGAAAAAGACATTTGGGGGCATATGGCGCACATACATGCCCTAAGGGCATGTATGGGCGTCATATGGCACCTTTGGTTTGTTTGAAAAAAGCATCATTAAAAGAATTCGCAACTTACCACCGACTAGAAGTTGGTGGTAATTTGCGATTCCTTAATGGCATTTTTTGCATTTTTTTTCTTTGATACGTTGCATTTAAGGAATCGCAAAATTTGCGATTCCTTAAGTGTAATCGCAAAATAAGGAATAGCAAATTTTGCGATTCCTTATTTTGATGCAAAAATATTTGATACATACCATTTAGGTATTTAGCATTCGCAAAGGCCGAAATTCGCAGAATTTCGGCCTTTGCGAATGCTAAATAGCTTGATGCATATGGCCCTTAGAGGCCATTTAGTTGTCACATAGTACCTTCTGGGTGGTCTGGGTTGTTATTATTATGCATGGAGAACATTATAGTTTATTAAATTAAACACGAGAGAAGGATGTTTTACAGCGCATATCCTGAACTCATGAGGCAAAGGGAAATTAGACAATTGTCTAGGATCGCACACTTTGGTCCAAGTAGGGAAGCCAATATTGATCACAGGCATTCTGGTTTCACATTGTGCAATTTTATTTCATACCACTTCAATAATCAAGTTGCTTCCCTTTCACACTTAATTCTCCATAGCTAGCGATAGCGCCCATGTTAGCCTCTCTCCTCAAAAAGCCCAACTCCCACCATGCTGGCATCAATGCGGCCCTCGGGCACACCACATACCAAACTTTGAAGCACCTGAGAAAATGTTTGTGAGTACCTATGCTGTACGTTGATGACTTTGATTACTGAATTGAGATGGGGCTCAAAGGAGAGTGATATATTTAAGGAATTAGATACCTAGGATTTGAGGTACATTTTTATTTGTCCAGTAGCATAGCATACCAAAGGAATGTCACCTCTAGAGCAATTGTCTCAACTCACCAGTATAATATTGGCCACTCAAAACTTCTAATGTGAAGGAGGGGGTAGGGCAGAAAGAGGAATGGGAGACAACATTCTGAAAAGGTTTTGGGGAACATAATAGAGCTTAAGGTTCATTAAACACATCTTTCCCGCGTCAAATATACTGCCTTCCATAGTGAAGACAGATATACAGCTACAAAGAAGAAGTATGCAGAAAATATCTCACCTTCACAATTTTTTAAGGACCCATGTATTTAAACCATCCTCCTGGAAACATTCCAAGCTTTATCCACACACCAATTCCATCTTTTTACCCCATTTAAGCAATTGTACATGTTGGCCTACTGATTAGACAGCACTCTTTCAAGAACTGGTGTCCCGTCAGTCACTTCATCCTGTTCTACACATAGCTACCAAGGGGACAATTTGGTTCCAGGATGTCTGCCCTTAAGAGTTAGAAATGTACAATAGGGTCAAATGGTTTCCCAAAGGGCCTTTCTGGCTGAGTATTTGATGGATTGGGCTAGTTGCAGACTTTCTTTAATCATTCTGTTGGTTCTTTCATTCAGCTCACTGCCCCGGGACAATATAAGGTCACCCTATAATGCTTAATGGGCAATTTCCTGAGGAAGCTCTTCATGCGACCAGAGGTTATTTCTTTGTACCCTCATTATCCATATCTAGTACTTACAAAATACCTTCTTCAAAAAACACACCTCTCAGAAATGGTGACTTGCATGACTACTCAATTCTGTATCTGGATTAATATTTCAAGTTATATATTATTTAACCCTATGTTGCCGAACCCTACATTGTTATTTTAGTCATTTCAACTGTTTATTTTAACTTGTTATTTTGGCTTAGTAGTTTGTAGTTGCACTCCAGAGTGTTAATCCTTTAATGTGGTAGCTGCTACCATGTCCAAACCGCCACTATTTTTAAATAAAATTTGGGAACTGAACTTGCAGTGGATACAATGGTGTCAGAAATTGTTTTATTGGTTGGGGTGGGGGGTAATCCATACTCAAGCAACAACCACAATTCCTGTCAGGGTGAAAGACAAAAAGTCACCAAATTAACTTTTAGGTAACCCTTAGGTAGCTTGGCACAAAAACAGCCAGACTTAACTTAGAGGCACTTTGTTGATGCAGCACACAAACAGTGAGAAAGTGAAACCACGACGCAAGAAGAATCACTCACCAATTTAGAAGAGGAGAGTAAAATGTAATAAATAAAATGTCACCCAAACCTATTAAATCCAATCAGTAGAACAGGAATTATGATTTTTTAAAGTTTTAAGTGGAAAATAGCACTTGAAAGATAAAAACACCAACTGCAGTTTTCTAGTCACCAAAACCGGGGCCAAGTTAAAAGTTATGGTCGACCTCGATGAAGTGCAGATCGGATACTTAAAGGGAATTGTGCGCGGTGTCGGCTTACCTTCAGACTTAGAAGGGCCCATTGGACTCTAATTTTAGACCCATTCTCTCTTACCATATTGGGCCAAGTTTCTGGAAACAGTTGTGTTTTCTCATCTCTGGAGTGTTGAGGAACAAAACAGTCTTCTGGACTCTTTACAGTAGGATTCCCCTAGGTAGAAGTACTGAGCTTGTTGTAGTACCAGTGCTTGATAATGTGCGGAGGCTTGTAGATGGTAGTGGTGTTGTGACTGTATTCCTTTTAGACCTATTGGCCGCTTTGGGTACCATGGATCATGCCATCCTTACCACCATGCTTATGAATAGAGGAATCAATATTGTTCTCATTTTTGACAAAACATTGTCAGTACTTTACCTCCCTTAACGTTTTAACCCAAAACTCTCAATTGCGGTGCCCCTCGTGGGTTTACACCACCCCCCACTTTCATTGAATATCTCTATGTCCCCAGGCCCAACTTCTCAATTGCATCAGAGCAGGGTTCTGTATGTATGCTGATGACCCTCAATTGATTCATATGTTATTTTAGACCATGCAGCATTCTTCTGCTTTGGGATAGTCTCTCCTTGACCATTTCACGGATGTCAAAAAGGTTCATGAAATTAAACCAGGTGAAACCTCCACTTCTTTCACAGGGGCCTTGTGGTGTAACTAGTTTTAGACTGGCCCTCTTTCATGCCCCCTCCACACCACTTCAGCTTTCTCTGTCTGTAATCTGGGAATCTACTTTGATTCTCACTTTGCCTTAGATACTGGGGAAGCTAAGATGGCTGGCTCATGTCTCTTCCAGTTAAAGACTCTGCAGTTGATCCTCCCTTGTATCGAAAAATTATTTCACAGCCCTGTGATTATTGCCCTGGTCCATCTGCCTTCTCTTTGGCGTAGCAAGGGAAGACTAAATCACTCCTGACTTAAGACAGCAGCGTTAGCTAAATAGATTGAATAGTGTTATAATTAAGGAGCGGGTTTTTGCTTAGAAAGCTCTTTATCAGGGCTCCACTGACTTTTCAACCTCAAACTTACAATGCACAAATCCTCAAGCTACCTCTGCTAATCAGTCTTTCTCCATTGTGGTGGTGAAAACCAGGAATTCTCTTGTAGTGACTTAGCACAGTTAATCATCTTTGTCTCATTTTTGGATGTTATTGAAAGCCTACTCATTCAATGATAATGTAGGCTGTTACTTCTGGTAATTTGGTGACTTAGGGCATGAAACTCAAGTGAACTTGTGCACTACAGGTATCATTGACACAACACATTGTCCTTCATACATCCACCCCTTCCTTCTTTTACTTGTGATGTCTTTAACTAATTGAATAAAATCGCAAAAAACATAAGTTACGAATAATATTTTATACATTTAAAATAACAAGTCTTACTGTAAGCAGTATAACCTGTATAATGGTACACAATTAATAAACCTCAGTAGGATAATAGGTTGAGGTGACGTTGCCAGGATTTGACTCAGTTTTTCCATCTTGTGGCTTACCTAGTTCACATGTCTGATTACAGTGATGTATGCGGTCTCAAAAGCATTAGAATATAGCTTCATGATCAGGTATAGCTCAAAAATCTTTAAAAGTAACAATTAAAAACGTTAGTGCTCAAGGTATAAGTGAAAACTGAGCAAACATCAAACTATCATTTTTTTTTTGCAGTGGTTGGGTGTTCTAAAAATTAAAAAGGAGGAGGGGGTTGTTTTGCAGAAGGGCCCTGGCATTAAGCAGGCTAAGAAGAGACTGGTAATCTCCACAATGAGAAAGCGCCACTTTACTCCCCATTGTTTGCTGTCGCTTTTAATGAAAGCGCGTTTAACGCAGCGAGGGATGGTTTTAACGCAGCCCACGTGCTCTGAGCAGGCAGCAGATAATGGAAGGGGCTGCAACCTCTGTTCTCCATCTGGATATTTTGACTTGCATTGTGTAGTTACAGGGGGCTCTCGCTGCGCTGACTTGCCGCCAGTGGGCAGGCGGCCATGGGCTTGTCATATGGGTTTCCGAGTGCCAAATGCATTGCAGGCCAAGAAGCAAAATAGGATTGTTTTAATATTAATGTTGGAAATAAAACAAAATGCAATTATGGTGGTGCATCTCCCGCCACCACGGTCCGACCCATCAAGGCGGTCTGAGGCCGTATATTTAGCTCCTGTATCCTGCTAAAGAGCTATAATAATATTAATGGCAATCATAATAATGATAATAGCAGGAGAGGGCATTGTGCAAAGAACTGGACATATAGCACCGTGCACGGCTACTGAAGGAATTACCATGCAATGTTGTTTTCCTTCTTCCCTCAAATTCGGTCATGTGAAGTCAGTGGTCTATTGAAAAAAGATTTAGAGCAAAATGTTCTAAACCAGACTGTGTTTCACAAAATCACAAGGTTTGCAACTGCAAAATGTTGCTGGGCAATGTACTAAACTCCTTTGTAAGTCAGAAAAGTCTACCCGACCCTCGAAAGGGGTTTCGCGAATCATTACAAATGACATTTAGAAATGGGCAAGAAAGAGGGGCCCCATCATACCTCCCATTCACAATCATATGTATCAATGGTTTGCAACTGCAGGTGCGGTCACTATCCTGGAAAGTCACCAACACCTCCACAAAGGTGGTAGCTAATGTGCAAAGATAATGCTATCCTCTGGGGTGGAGTCTTCTTTAGGAATCAAATCAGGCAGTTTCAGGGGAAAGAGGCAATGGTCTTCGGTAACTCTGCCTGTTCGCCCTGATGTGTTCCCAATGGGAAAAAGATCATTTAAAAGTAGCAACCTGCCCTTTTAAATGACAGACTGTTTAAAAAAAAAATAACTTTTCTCTCTAGGAAAGCAAATGTAACAATGGTGATCAACTGTCCCAGGTGCCCAGGCATCCCTCTTCTGCTTCAGTGCAACCTTGTCCTCGCCTAGCCCGTCTGACTCATTTTGGTGTCTGTCTCCTGCTGTTTTTCCTGTTAGCTGATCATTCTGCCCCCAACTCGGTAACTACTTTTTCTTTGTTTCTGCTGTCTGTTCTATCTGCCCCGTCTCTGTTTAACTCCTCCATTTTGCATCCATTGTTCATCTGAACTGCAGCTTTATGTAACATTTGCTCCTCCTACTGCTCTGTTTTGTATCTTCTGTCTGTTTTTACCACATAACTTGCTCTTTCGATCGTAATTTCTCAACTTGCCTCTCCCAATGGACTTTCCTGGTCTTGCTGAACCCGGCCACTTCCTCGCGCTCCTCCCACTCCCCGAATCCCTACTTAATAGAGGCCGTGCTGCCTGAGTGCCAAAGGCAAGCCCATCTGCACCTGAAATGCGCCAAGCACCAGGAACCCTGATCCAAATTATTATATTATATTTAAGTTTATAAAGCGCGCAGCTACCCAGAGGTTTCCCGGCGCTTGAACCAAATGGGAGAGAGCAGACTGAACAAAAAAAACAATTACAGGTTAAATAACCACGTTTTCACCTCTCTACGGAACTTAAGGTAGCAAGGTTCAGTGCGCAACAGTAGAGGAAGGGAGTTCCAAAGCGAGGGAGCGAGCCAGGAGAAGGAGCGGCCACCCATTCTAGCTCTTTTGATTCTGGGAACCAGAAACCTATGCTGATTAGATGAGCGAAGAGTACGGGGAGGGCAGTAATGCTGAACCAAGGAATTAAGATAGGGTGGGGCCTGGCCAGCATTAATTCTGTGCATGAAGCAGAGGGCCTTGAATTTTGTGCGGCTTTCAATGCGAAGCCAATGCAGAGTGCGTAGGGAATTGGCGGTAGAGGATGTTTTGGGAAGTTTACAGAGCAGCCGAGCCGCCATGTTCTGGACAGTCTGTAATTTACGGGTCACCTCTTTGCAGGCCCCCAGGAGAAGAATATTCCCGTAGTCTAGTCTAGAGGTGATTAAGGCCTGGACTACGGTTTTCTGTGTATCCTGGGGGAGCATCCAGATGATCTTTCTCAACCATTTGATAATGGTAATACAAATAGAGGAAGTTTTAACCACATGGTGCTTCATAGATAGCTGGTCGTCAAAAATGACGCCAAGGTTACGTGCTGTTCTAGAGGGAACGGGGAGAGTGCCCATTTGCGAGGGCCAATGTTGGGGTCCCCACAGAGAAGTGTTATGGCCAAACAGAAGAAGCTCTGTTTTCCCCCGTTCAATTTCAATTTGTTATCATGCATCCAAGCGGCGATGTTACTACGTCCTGCACAAAGGGAGGAAGATGAAGAGTGAGATCCCATAGAGAGGGAATAGATGATCTGGGTATCATCGGCGTACAAATAAATGGTGAGCCCAGCTTGCTCCGCAATAGTAGCCAAAGGTCTGACATATAAATTAAAAAGCAAGGGGCTCAGGATGGAGCCCTGCGGGACACCATACGCCGATTTGTAGGTTTGAGAAACTGATGAAGAGGAAAAAACTTGGAAGGTGCGGTCTAAAAGAAAACGAACAAGCCAGTTGAGGGCTGAGCCGGTAATGCCAGATGATTTAAGGGCATTAATAAGGATGGGGTGGGAAACCGTATCAAATGCGGCACTCAAATCAAGCAAAATGAGTGCCACGGTTTCCCCCTGTCCACTCGGCATCGGATGGTTTCAGAAACCCCAAACAGAGTAGATTCCGTCGAAAAAACGGACCTAAAACCTGATTGGGATGGATGTAAAATGCTCCTAGATTCAACATGTAAGGTGAGTTGTGAGTTAATATGTTTTTCCAAAATTTTTGAAAAAACCGGGAGGAGTGAGATAGGACGGAAGTTAGATGGGTTATTTGAGTCAGCGTTTGCCTTTTTTAACAAAGGCACTATCATTGCATGTTTCCATGCAGAAGGTACTATGGCTTCTCTGGCTTCTGCCTCCCGCTGTTACATCGCTGACAAACTCCATCTTATCCACCATAGATGCCACCACAAATGCTGCTGCAGAGCCACACCTCAGTCCAAAGTGGACCCCTTTTCCTTCTCACATTTCTACTTCACATACCTTCATACACCCACTCCCACAGCCCAAAAACATACCACATCCCTCACCAAGTCAGAACCCGAGACCCACCATTACACAACACCACACACTCACCCCTCACAGCAGCACTCACTCGCATGAATACTCCTCAACAAATGCTCACTCAGCAAACACTCTGCTGAGATTTGGGATCTCATTGATTCCAATGCACCGGACCTCCTCTCCTTACCGAATCCTGGAGCGACACCACCTCGGTGCCGAACATCGCTGCAACCACCATTCCTATGGAATGCAAAATCCTGCACCAGGACGACTCCATAAACCAGGAGGTTGACTCACCATCAGCCACAAACACACCATCAAGTGTACCTCGTACACTGATCCAGAAGTCACTTTTATAGAACAAATACACTTCAAGCTTCAGACAAACAGTAAAACCACTATTTAAAGGCACAACCTCGCCTACCAGCCCCAAGGACCTTGATCCACTTCATCTACCTCCCCAACGCATCCCTCGCCATGGGCACCAAAGACCTCATACCCCTAGGTGATCCCAACTTGCATCTCGACAATCCCCTGGACTCCAACTCCACGGGCTTGCTCGAAAATCTACAGAACATCACCCAGCTCATACAAGGCCCTACCCACATCGCCGGACAAACCCTGGACCCCATCTTCTCCTCTAGCGGCAAGGTTAAAGTCTGCCACATCACTCCACTCACTTGGATGGACCACTCCATCGTCCACTTCCACATAACAGGGCCACCAACCACCCTTAAGGAGACAAGCAACACACCAAGCTGCTACCAAAAAAAAGTTACAAAAATGTGAACAGCTCAATGCCCTCCAAGTAATTGCCCAGATCCCACAAATGACCTTACCGGCGTCTGGTACGCCAGGATGAGCGAGGTTAGTTCCAATGTTTCCCAGTGGATTTGGTGCACTACAAATTCATATCGCTTGATGACACATCTAAGTCTAGGCACAGTCTCATCCGTCCACGCAAAGATCTCCTCTGGGTTATTGAAAAAAATGGTTTGAGAGTTAGACTACATACATACGAGCTGGAAACTGAAGCATTTGGGTATTTTCAGGACCCGTAGGAGTTTACCTCAATGAAGGATTGGTACTGTTGTTGAACCTTTGTTATATAGTCCAGAAAAATCATGATGTGGTGGGATTCAGAGAAGTGTCCTGATTCCGTGTACGCTATCCCCTATCGTGAAAAAGAAGAATTCTGGCTATGACCAGCCCCAGCCGAGCCCAGGGGGAGGCCTCCTCACCAACACCCTTTGAGCATGTTCTAACACGAAGCAAGTGGAGAGGGACTCTGATCACAAGAGCACAGATCTATTTGATGGGGAAGTTGCCCATCAACTTGCCCTCACAGGCCTCTCGGAACCCCACAAACTGAAGGTTGTTGCGGTGGGCACTGCCCTCTGCGCCATCAATTTCTTGGTCACTGTTGTGCGTGTGGTGACTTTCTGCTGGATAGCAGTCACGGTCTCCTCGATGCTGGATTCTCTGGTTTCTGCCTCTGTGATCCTCTCTACTGCATTCCGTAGATCCTGGCACAGCAAAGTCACATCCGCACCAACTGCACCCTTTTAACTCCCAGCTTATCCCTCGACTGGGTGATAGTAGCCAAGAGTGCCGCATTATCTAGTCCGGCCTCCTGGGCTCAGCCGGGCTCAGCTGCCACAGCACAACCCCAGCGAACATGTCCAAGGTACTCTGCTTTGCAGCAGATCTTGGCTGCTTGTCCTTGATCATGGTATAGTCAGTGCGGGCACCCAAACCAAGCCTACTGGTCTCAAGATGTCACAGGGATCCCCAACCCGCCAGGCCCCCCAGTCCACAGCTCCAAGGGTGGGGCATGAGCAGTCCGGCGCGAGAGCAGGTCAGCAGTACCCACAAAGCGCATGCAGGGGAGTCGGGCCAATACAGTCCGTTCAAGATGTACCAGGATGTGCTGAGTCTTCATGACTGGACAACCTCTGGCAACAAGCCGCACTGATACCTGTCTCAGCAGCCTCCATGACCAGGGGTCCACCCCAGCACTGCCTCCTAATGAGAGGGCTCCCCAGCAGTCATGAGGGCCAGCACAGAGGCATGATTCGGGACCATCCCCCATGTGCCACCAACGAGAAGTGGTCCCCAGGCACTGCGCATACAAGCCCCAGGCCCTATCTGCATTTTATATTTATCCTGTAGAACTGGGGGGGGGAATCTCCCAGGAGCGAGAGTCCGCTATTTCTGCTGCTTCTGCTATCCAGCACAGGGTGTCATCCCCTTCTGGTCACCTGGTCCAGCCTCCTCTGCCAGGCCGATCTCTGCCCCCGCGTGATCTGAAGCCACACTGGTAGTCGTACAGGATATGCTTACTATTTAAGTAATGTTGGAGTTGAACACAGATTGTTTTTTCAATGATCTTGCCGATGAATGGTAGGTGAGTGATGGGCAAGAAGTTGGTGAGGTCAGCAGGATCTAGTGCAGGTTTCCAGAAGGCTACAAGACATGAGCCAAATGGAGGCTGCTCCTCCTCCTTCTGTCTATACTTTACTTTGATTTCCCAGAGGTGGTAGTCCACATTTTAGTCAAAGGGAAAACACATACTTAGTGTTCTTTGTATTGCCACATTAAAAAGACCTCTGCGATATCTGTCACAGCTTTTCAGTGTGTTGCCATTTGGCACCTTTCCCTGTTTTACATTGTTTGAATAGTAAGACGACTCCACAACTGTGCTTCAGCCACATTCAGAAATGAAATAGGGGCATGAGACTGTAGGTTTAAATGCAGTGGAATGGTGTGTGGGTTCTGCAGTGCACTGATGCACCAAACTTAGAGTAGGTCCACAGCTCTCAACATTACCATTCACAATAACCACAATTAGGCCATCCCAGGTGATGGTAAATAACTCCGCATGTCATGGTTTGTTAAGGTACCTTTTCTAGTCCTGTGCTTCTCCAACACTGAGGCTGAACCTATTGGCGAACGTTTATTATCGCTCTGCTAAGAGGAGTTTCCCCCACCATAGCTGGTCTTTATTTGACGGATCTATGAAGTGCAGAGAATTTTTGGCCCACTCCAGAATTTCCATCTTACATAGAGATTGAGGCCATTCTTGAAAGGGATTCAGATTCGCAACTCCAATAAGTTTTATGTAGAGATAGGTCTATCAGGCTGTCATTTAAGTAAGATGTAGCTTATATTCGGAGCAATTCACCACTGGTCCATCATTTCAAGTATAACAATAAATAAATGGTCATAGGCGTATTTCCCACCCCCTGATATTAAGCGCTTACTTTGGTTTTTTTAAAGGGGGTTGGGGGGGGGTTGCACAAGCCGCAGAGTTATGAAAGTAAAGAAGAAGCAAATCCCTTATGGACGGAAAACTGTGTATGCATTTCTAAAGTGTCTACTGAGTTGTATCATTTACTTCTAATTTGTCCAAATGTTATTGATTCTAGGAGAGCTCACTTGTGCACCATACTTTGGGTGAGTGGTGATAAGTCTGTTAAATATATATTCCAATTTCTCCTTGATATGCATCTTCACTGGTTGCCTTGGCAGCTGCTCATTATTGTAAGCTAAAAATGCATTCATACTAATACCTGACATGGCTATAAATGTGTATTGGTATTTTCCAAAACTGTGGTTTTTGTGGACTAATTTCTTTTAATAAATATATTTGAAGCAAAGTGAAAAAGCAACACCTTTTTTAATGCGAGTCATTGAATATTTTATGACGACTGAAGCGCATCTGGTAAGTAATCCGAGTAATTGAGAGCCAGAGGTCTGACGTAGCGTTTTTGTAGCTACAAAGCCTATGGTTTGCAAAATCACAAGCGTTACATTAATACAATTGCATGTTGCATAACACAAAGGCCACATAGTGAGCTGGAAATGTTTGCAAAGAGCACCTTGTGAACCATAACAGCCCACAACGGATTACAAAGGTAAGGCGATCTCCAATGCCCCCCTCCCCGGAGTGGCGTGCTACTCGCCAAAAAAGCTCTTCAACACCCATCAGGGGTAACAAGTGCTATATGACTGCAAATCTTTCTTCCCCTTTTATCCATCCGCTATCCTTCTCACTCCAAGTAACAGACTAATATCCACCACTGAAATGACCTCATATTTCACCATATTAATTCACCACTAATCCTTTATAGGCTCCCTGAATAGCATGCGTCAACAAGCGAGCGATAAATAAATACAAACCTTTGTCCTACTCTATCCTTCTGCTATCATTCCAAATCCAAATAACTGACTAACCTATCCACCACTTAAAATGTACTTGCCTGTTTCACTATACTAATTCAACACTAATCCTCTGTGGGTCCCGGAGTAGCGTGCTACCCGCCGAAAAAGTGCTTCGACGCCCCGTCAGGGGTAATAAGCGCTATATAAATGCAATTACAATACAATACAATAAGCAATTTTGCAGCTGTGGGGCAGCTTCCACCTTGTGAATGGTGGCTGCTTGCCCTGGGCACAGAGGTCCTCTCCACATGCAAACTTTTATTTTCAAAAGCTGCACCTGTGCTACTGAGGGAAAGCAAACGGAGGGACTGAGATCAGATGTCCCTCGCCAGCCTCCATCCCTCCATTCAGCCACTCTCAGGGGATTACAAAAACACCGGCTACATGAATATTAATGAGGCTCGCGTTCTAGTGTCTCCGGGCGCACGTGACTGATCATTACATCAGTCACAATTCAAAATGAAGATGGTGTCGCAAAGCAGTCAGTATGCAAAATATACCGCCTGCTTTGTGTCCCTAACTTTATACATCAGGCTTTACATTTCCGCACAATATACACATTACAAAAGTACAAAAACCTTCGCTCGTCCCTTCTGCCCTGAAAATGTGCTACACAGCAACAAACAGCTTAACAAGCACCTGCTCAACGCTTATGTCTCCTTCAAGCCGGCATTTATCACCCAGATAGCATCTTTCTTTGGGGTAAGCAGTTTATTGAAAGGAAGCCCGGCTCCATTTACTGTAGTGAGGTCCATGAGATAATGAGCTGGGATCACTTGCCACACAGCCTGAACGCATCTTATACCTCACTTTCATCGCCTGCATTACTTTATCCTTTTTATAATCCCAAGTGAGCATGAATTCCATTTAAATTGTGCTTATTATTTATAAAGGGCGCTGTCAGACGAAGCCAGCGATACCAGAGCCGCGGTCGCTCCCAGAGAGGATAAAGGTGCAAGCAATCACCTATGACAAATTCAAAGACAAGGCGTTCCTTCACATCATAATGCACCCCGGTGATGGATGGGTGCTCGGCGACACCAATGAACATGGAGGTGACATTGAGGGCCATCACTGTTGAAAGTTTCTATATTTATTGAGCCTCGCCTCATATGTCTCTTCACAGCCCTGGGGCTTGGAAGTGAAAATAAATGCACAGTGTGTGTAACTTATGTCTAAAGTATGCAAAAAAGTGATGGATGAAATGCTTGATTTAATCTCAGCCACTGGTATGTAGAGGGCAACAACCAAGTCCATCATCAGTTTGCACATCATAAAACCTCGGCTTGGACCCAGCCGTATGCAAATCGATCTAGACCCTTCTCCAAAAGGAGCAGTCTAGCCTGACCTTCAAGGCCAGGTCCTCCCTAGACCAGAAGGGACCCAAGACCAGTCTTGTCCCAATTGGGGTTTGCCAGTTGGTGTAGCTTGGTAACAGTGGCACACTGAACACTGGACCCACATCTGGGCATACCCGTCGCACCTAGGGCGTCACACTGAAGTATACAATAAAAGGATGGATGGAATGCAGAATTAGCCGCAGCCACTATAATTACCATTACCTGACATTAATTCAAGCTTCCCACCCATCACGTTTTTGTTTACTTCAGTGCGATGTCCTACATTTGATGTTTGGATTTGCATAGTTTAAGGTGGCATTGTGGCCAGAAAAAACGATGGACTGGGATGGGGCCCCAGTTATTACCAGTGGCTGCGATTAATTCAAGCATTTAATCCATCACTTTTTTTGTATACTTTAGTTTCAAATTACACATTCTGCACATTTTCACTCTATTTAAATTATTTCTGTGTAATTAAAATATATATATATATATATATTATTGGCTTTTATAGGTATACAGCCAACACATCATCAACACATGGTCATATGAGAGAATATTCCCAGTCAACTCTAGCAGTATACTTTTCAGTACCAAACGGCGATTTATAGACAAAGAGCATATTGCAGGAACTCGAGCTGCATTCAGTTGCACATGAAGGGTATATCCTATGTTGTTTT
Organism: Lissotriton vulgaris; assembly: GCF_964263255.1. NCBI lineage: Eukaryota > Metazoa > Chordata > Amphibia > Caudata > Salamandridae > Lissotriton > Lissotriton vulgaris. The sequence continues at coordinate 721,048 of NW_028240948.1, forward strand.
CTTGGGTGATGTAAACCCTTTGTAGAAAAGTATAATGCAACATCTTATGTGTATAGTTCATAGACCCAGTACCTGTTTGTTGACAATAGAATTTCCACCACGCAGCAAATAGGGGCATACCAAGTACCCGCTCCCAAGCCTCCCTGACCTAATCGGCCTTGGCTGTTCCCATTCTGTAAAGCTTGGTGACCCAGCAAGTGGTGTCAGCAGATGTAATAAACTGTGTTAAGGGAAGACATTCTGTAGGTTCCCGTGGGAACTCTGGCAATGTCTTTTCCACAGTGTCTTGTAGGCGAGCAAATATAAATATATCCAGGGTAGTAGCATTGCCTCAGGAACTAAATTGACCTAGAGATAGAAAAATGACATTAACGTAAAGATGACCCCTTTTCACCAGAGCCATTTTTGATTGCGTATTCTGGACCGTGCACATGAGCGTTAGTGGGAGAATGGGATTAGAATTCATTTGAATAGAAGGAGAGTAAAAACCAGCCATGCAGGTCTTACGGCAAAGAGCTTTCCAGGCCCAGCAGGTAGTGGTGACTATATGTACTTGCCTATGTGTTATGGTCAAGCTTGTTGGTCATAGTGAGGTTAACGGGATTACACCGGTCTGGCCATGCCCTGGGAGCAGATATGGAATGCATGCATCACGGTCGTACCAAAATTTTGAAAGTAACTTTGTACCACTAGAGAGTATATTTCAGGGTCTAGGATCTCAAAGCCTCCACGATCAACTGGCAGAAACAGTATGTCGTCCCAGGCGACTTGCGCAGGTTTATTCGCTCAAAGTAGCCGTACTAGGAGGCCATGGAGTGTGGTGACAAACTGTTTGTTCAGAGGAATTTGAATGTTTGTGAATAAATAAAGTGATTTAGGGAAGACCACCATCTTAGTCAGGGCTGCTCTACTAGCCAAAGAAAATGGAAGCTAGAGCCATAGATCCACACGGTGTGCTAAGCTTTCTATTACTGGCTCGTAATTAAGCCCGACTTCCTGCTCCGGCTGTCCATACAAGAATATGCCCAGATATTTAACTGAGTCAATCACCCAACTGACAGGGTTTTCTAAAGGTATAGAGCTGTCAGTGAGTGGAAAGAGGTCTGATTTCGACCAATTGATGGGTTTTCTGGAGTAAGTGCCAAAACTGGCAATTTCACGGATCAATGGAATCAAGTTGAGCTCCGGGTCCTTCAGAAATATGTCTGCATACATGGACAGTAACAGGCACACATGGACAGTAACAGGCATACATGGACAGTAACAGGCACACATTTCTGAAAGAGATACTTCTTATACGTTTGTCCTACATCTGCCTGGCTAAGGGGTCAATAGATATTGTAAACAGCAAAAGGGGGAGGGCAACCTTGTCAGGTCCCGCATTCTAACACAAAAGTGCCAGACATCCAGCTGTTAACAGTAACGTGTGCAGTTGGGGACTTATGAGTCGAATCAGGCTGAGAATATTATTAGGTATGCCATCTTGTCATAGGGTTTCTTGGAGGCAAGGCCATTGAAGGCAGTCAAACAACTTTTCGGCATGGAGTAGCATGGCAGCAGCTTTAACCTCTGGATCAATCTGGTTGACAATCAATGAAAGAGGGCGATAAGGCACACATTATGTGGGTTCTTGTGGGACACCCCCGCGCCGCACGGCCACCAGCTGCTGCGTGTGCCCCTTGCCTGCCCTCTGCCTCGCTGACCTGCCTCGTTTGCCGGTTGCCGGCTGCCTCCGCTGCTGTTGTTTTGCCTCGTTTTTTTCCCGTAATTTGTGCCTGTTTTATTTTATCTGCCGGCTGCCTCCGCGGCTGTTGTTTTGCCTCGTTTTTTCCCGTAATTTGTGCCTGTATTTCATTTTATCTCATTGTGCCTGTGTTTTGGTTTTTCCTTCCTTGTTGTCCGCCTACATCGCCGCCCTCCGCCCTCCCTTCCCGCCACCGCCGCTTTTCCCCGCCCCTTTTCTATTCTGTACCCTCCCCGCTCCCGCCTCCCAGCTGCTCCGCCCACCCGCGCACTTGGCCTTAAATGGCGACCGTGCGAACGCGCAGCGGTCACGCGCAGCGGGCGCGCCGATTGTGCGCCGAAGGCGCGCCAAAGGTAAGCCCGTCTACGCCCGTCCGCGCCTGGACCGCGCCCAGTGCCAGGACCCCTGGCCCACGAGGACCCCGACCGACCCGCCTGACATACTACGCCGCCACCCTCACCGCTCTCAACACCGGCCGACTCCCAGAATGCCATCAAGCCACTCCACGACGTACCCACGGACCCTTCAGCTGCCACGCCTGCAAGTTCACCTGCATCCGGACCAGCCTCGCACCAGCACCCGCCAAGTCGAACACCAGCAGCACCCACCTCAAGTGCATCCTGCTCAACACCCGCTCTGTCCACAGACACGCCATCGAACTCTGGAACCTTCTAGACGCCACAGCCCCTGACGTTGCCTTCCTCACAGAGACCTGGATGAACGCCTCTTCAGCTCCCGACATCGCCATCGCTATCCCAGAGGGCTACAAGATCGTCCGGAGGGACCGAAACACCAACCAGATGGGAGGAGGCATCGCCATCATCCACAGGAACACCATCCGTCTCACGACCAGCACCGACAACACCCTGACCAGCGCCGAACACCTGCATTTCCAGATCCACACCAACCCGAACACCACCCTCAGAGGCACCCTGATCTACCGACCCCCTGGACCACGCACACAATTCAGCGAGGACATCGCCGACTTCGTCAGCCCGCATGCCCTCCCCTCCGCTGACTACATCCTCCTGGGAGACCTCAACTTCCATCTGGAGAACAACAACGACCGCAACACCAGTACCCTGCTCGACAACCTCGCCAACCTGGGACTCAAGCAACTGGTGTCCACCCCCACCCACCTCGCCGGACACACACTCGACGCAGTCTTCTCTTCCAGCACAGACATCGACTTCAGCCACGCCACAGAGCTTCAATGGACGGACCACAGCTGCGTCCACTTCACCTTCAAGAGAACGACGACCCACCAACACCAGCAACAGGCCGCCCGCAGAAGCTGGAACAAGATCACAGCAGACCAGCTCGCCACCTCCCTGAGCCAGCACCCTCCTGCCAGCTCAGCGAACCCCAGCCAGGCCGCCGACAACCTCACGAAGTGGATCAGCAACTGCGCGGACGAACTCGCCCCACTGAGGACCCCGCCTAGCAGACCCGGCAGCAAGAAGGCCCCTTGGTTCACCGACGAACTCAAGAGCTCCAAGAAGAACTGCCGAGCCCTCGAGAAAGTCTGGAGAAGGGAACCGACACCGGACAACAGGACCTCCTTCAAACTTGCCACCCGGAAACACCACCAGCTGATCCGCGCCGCCAAGAAAACAGCATTCAAGGACCGGTTGGACAACAACGCACACAACTGCAAGGAACTCTTCAACATCGTGAAAGAGCTTTCCAAACCCAGCGCAGGAAACAACGACATCACCCCATCGCAAGACCTCTGCAACTCCCTCGCTTCATACTTCAACAACAAGATCGCGGACATACACAACAGCTTCAACAACCAACCAACGCACACCATGACCGAACAACCACCCCCCACCACCACCCTCCACGCCTGGACCCCGATCAGCACCGAAGACACCATCCACACGATGAACTCCATCCACTCCGGATCACCGACCGACCCCTGCCCTCACCACGTCTTCAACAAGGCCGACGCTGTCATCGCACCCCACCTGCGAGACATCATCAACACATCCTTCGACACCGCCATCTTCCCTGAGAGCTGGAAACACGCCGAACTCAGCGCTCTACTCAAGAAACCAACAGCGGACCCCACCGACCTCAAGAATTACCGCCCCATCTCGCTCCTCCCGTTTCCAGCCAAAGTCATCGAGAAGACCGTCAACAAGCAGATGGCCGCCTTCCTCGAGACGAACGGATCCCTCGACCCCTCACAGTCCGGCTTCCGAGCCAATCACAGCACCGAGACCGCCCTCATCGCCGCCACCGATGACATCCGAGCCCTGATGGACAATGGAGAAACAGCGGCCCTCATCCTCCTAGACCTCTCCGCGGCATTCGACACGGTCTGCCACCGCACCCTAGTACGGCGCCTCAGCAACATCGGAATCCAGGACAAGGCGCTGGAATGGATCATCTCCTTCCTCGACGGAAGAACACAGAGGGTCCGCCTACCACCGTACAAGTCAGAGGCCTCCGAAGTCATCTGCGGCGTCCCCCAAGGATCATCTCTGAGCCCCACCCTCTTCAACGTCTACATGAGCCCCCTCGCGGCCATCGTACGCAAACACAACCTCAGCATAATCTCCTACGCCGACGACACCCAGCTGATCCTCTCCCTGACCAACGACCCCGCCGCCGCCAGAGCTAACCTGCACGAAGGGATGAAAGAGGTAGCCGAGTGGATGACGTCCAGCCGCCTGAAACTGAACTCGGACAAGACGGAGGTCCTCATCCTGGGCTCCTCACCCTCCGCCTGGGACGACTCCTGGTGGCCTCCCGCCCTGGGCACCGCACCCAAACCGACAGACCATGCACGCAACCTGGGCTTCATCCTGGACTCCTCCCTCTCCATGACCAGGCAAGTCAACAACGTCTCCTCGGCGTGCTTCAACATCCTACGCATGCTGCGGAAGATCTTCTGGTGGATCCCCACCGAGACCAGGAAGACCGTCACCCAGGCCCTCGTCACCAGCCGACTGGACTACGGCAACGCCCTCTACGCCGGTACCACCGCCAAGCTCCAGAAGAGACTCCAGCGGATCCAGAACGCCTCAGCCAGACTCATCCTCGCCATCCCACGAACCAGCCACATCTCCGGACATCTGAGAGACCTTCACTGGCTCCCCGTCAACAAAAGAATCACCTTCCGCCTCCTCACCCACGCACACAAAGCCCTACACGACCAAGGCCCGAGCTACCTCAACAGCCGAGTCAACTTCTACGCTCCCAAACGACACCTCCGATCAGCCAACCACGCCCTCGCCGCCGTCCCCCGCATCCGAAGAGCGACTACAGGAGGAAGGTCCTTCTCCTACCTGGCCGCCAAGACCTGGAACTCCCTCCCGACCGACCTGCGCCTGACCCAAGACCACCTCTCCTTCAGGAAGAAGCTGAAGACCTGGCTGTTCGAGCAGTAGCGGCCACCCCCCCCCCCCCCCCCCCCACCCACAGCGCCTTGAGACCCTACGGGTATGTAGCGCGCTTTATAAGTGTCACTGATTGATTGATTGATTCTTTCCCGGGTTTGGGGTGCAGGGTGACAAGGTCTTCGCTCATTGAGAGGAGCAGCTCTCCACTCTGGAGCACCTCTTCGTAGATCTTGATGAGATGAGGGGCGAACACATGCCTCTGTGCCTTGTTAGAATTCAGCAGTAAGCCTGTCAGTGCCTGGGGCCTTAACGCCTTAAGGCCTTAACCTCGGCTGCAATTCCCCTGCAGAGCGGGGCGTTCCATTAAGTGGGCGGGCCGCGACGGCCAACGGACGTGCGCAGCACTACTGAGATAGTGCTCGTGACGGCCATTGGCCGATGGGGGGGACCTAAAGCAGAGGTCTCCAAACCAGTCCTGGAGGGCCGGATCCATGCCAGATTTTTGGGATATCCCCATTGAGATACATGTAGTAATTTAAAAAATCTGGCATGGATCAGGCCCTCCAGGACCGGTTTGGAGACCCCTGACCTAAAGAGTTAAAACTGACCACTGAATTGATAGCAGGGATGAATTCCTCAGGTGTGATGGGCTCACAAAGAAATTGGTGATGCCCGCCTCCAACCATTATCAGCGCAACCTCATTAAGGTACTTCGTATGTCAGCTGACGATCTAGTGTTAGCCATGGTGTAAAACCATGAGTAATATTCTATGAACTCAAAAAGGATTTCATCCTCTGTGGTAAGGGTTGTCCCCTCATGGCTCTTGAGCTCAGCAACACGTTAGATAGTCCTTTCCCTTCGAAGGAGCCAGGCAAGTGTTCTTCCAGGCCTCTACCACTTTCCATACTGTCTAACCAGGGCATTTTGTTCCAAGATGGCACACCTCTCTGTCTGCCAAATCGCGAAACTGCTGCTGCTCTGTTCCTGCAACTGGGCCCAAAGGAGATTGGCTACAGTCCAGGTCCAAAGGCAAGCCATCTAAGGGTGACTAACCCACACTGGGCATTGGCAAAGACCATGTGTAGGTGTGATTAGCCACATAGCCTCATCTACAGTCAGGCCTTGTGGCCATACTCAGCCGGGACGCTGAGGGACCCAATAGGTATCCCCGCAGAGGACACTCTTCAAACAAATCGTAAACGGGAGTTCCTCTCCCCGCGCCCTGAATTACTGGAACAGCAAGTAGAAGTAAAGTTTTTTCTTGCAGTTGTCTAGTGTCTGTGAGTATACAGACACTAATTTTACTTTTCACCTTTTTCCACACACCTTAGCGCGTGGGTAGGACTAAAATCACCCGTGGTATCAAATTTTGCCACTCACTTCACCTTCCTTTTGGTCCTGAAGAAAGTCCCGCTCATTTTTTCCAGAAGGGACTGAAACATGTAGACCGCATAAGCCAACTCTTAGTAACAATTTTTCTAATTGTAGTTGCATCACATATTTTTAAACAATACCCTGGGCCGCCAAGAATAAAACAGTAGGTAAGGATTCCCAGAGGTATCTTTTAATATTCACCTTCATCCACATCACACGTTGGCACGACACCTGCTCCGCTGTAGTCAGGCGTGGAAGCACAACCAGGCGGCATTCGGCTGCCTGGTTGGACCCCCACAGGACACATGGGCGATCATTTAACAATGACTCTCTACAATTGGTGGATATTCTTATTCACTCTGATAACCAAATTTAAAGTAATATCATTTCTGCAATGGATTGCACAGTGCTTTCAAATGCCAAGCCCATGTACACAGGTCATGCCTTACTAAAGGCGTCCCCTAGTAGTTAGTGTCTTAAGTCAGAAGATACAATTTAAAGATTATCCTAAACCAGCAGTCACAATCAACAAGACAGCTATAAGGCTGTCCTAAGCCAAGGAAATCATTAGAAAATCAAAAAGTGTTTTTCTTTATTCAGCTTAATATGCTTTAGAGCTAAAATCTCCCACAATCCCAATCTTTTCAAATGCTTTATGTATTTCAGGACACACGGAGATGAACAATACAATGCAATTTTAAGGGGTTTTTCTCATTGTTCTTTCCATGCACAACCGGTTCTGAATTTGCAATGAATAAAAACCAAAGAGCAAGGGTAGATGCGGAATTTTCAAAAATCACTAACATTCGAATAGACATATGATATGGGTTGCATCGAGACAAACGCGCTCCTGTAAGACCATTAATAGAGCAGTGACAAGAAAGATTGTTGAAAAGAAAAGCGAAGTCATGTACTTACAGCAATGAGTTGGTATGAGTTGTTCATCATGGCGATAAGCATGTTGAGTAAGACAACCAGGGATATGACATTGTACGTCCCAAACATGGTGGCCCCGACAAACTCTGTAAATTCATGTCTTGCTTTCACGTTGGTGACATAGAGATTCAGCAAACCAAACACTGACCAGAAAAGGGACTGGAGGGTCTCGAATAACCTGCAAAGCAATGAACACAGAGTTGTCACTTAAAGGTAATAATGTCATGCAGTGCAGAAAGGGCTACATGTTATTGTTTATAGTTAAATTTTTATTTGGGCACCTTGCCTATGCTTTTTGCTGTTACTAACACTTTTCTGGTGTCGAATAATTGAACAATTTCGACCATCTTCATATAAAAGTCCATAAACCCCAAGATTTCTATGAACATAATTTCCCAGATCCTGATTCAAAGAATCTATAAGGATTTGTGTTAGGAGTCAAACGTTACAGTAAAGGGTAGAATAGGCGGCATCAGAACTCTGTGGGTCTTCAGAAACACATTGTATTGAAATACATGAAACTCTTCCTAGAGATATTTTTCCATAGAGACAACTGGATTATGTTACACCATATTATGCAGAGGTGCAGACAAAAAAATATTCTCTTGCTGAACAAAAATAAAGAGAATTTTGAGTAAATTCACAAATCTGCTGTGGAGTGTCCGGCTGTAAAACAGTTAGCAGAAATAAGTGTTGGTGACAAAATATCCTAGGATTTTTGTAAATCCCCCAAAATAGGCAAATTTAGTCAAACTGAAGGAATAAACCCATGAGGGTTAGATTTCTGACTTTTAAAATTCAGTTGGAGAAAAACTGATTGCTTGATAGTTTACGTCTTTGGAATATTAAGAGAAAATCTTTAAGTTCTTTTAAACTAAAGGTGTTAAATCCAGCTGTAAAAAGAGGACTACAGATTGGAGTGTGGTATCAAGTGAAATTGGAACCCCTACTTACTTTCCTGGCCACCACTGCTTAAAGGGATGGAAGTGGATAAACAGTGAGTCTTTTATTTAGTGTTTAGTACTGTGCATATACCTGTTTTAAGCGTTATTCATACATGTAGCTAACTGAATTGAAACCCAAAAATGTCAAAACTTTATGAATTACTTTTGCCACTAGGTGAGCAAGAATTACTCGTACCACAACAGATCCGAAATATACTTTATTGCGATGTGGAGTGCAAAAGTATTTGAAATCAAGATCCCTTCTGGTTCCACCTTTCTACCACTGAGTGCCAGAAATCTTGGTGGGAAATTTATTGAGGCAGACATTTACAATTGTTCTCACAACAACTCAAAGTAACCACAGTAATCAAAGAGATCAACTTTGGACTGTACTGCTCTCCAGACACACCACCAAGGGGTGCTGGGCTTGCAGTGCCCAGATAATATACATCACAAAGAGAGGGGGGACCTAGGAACTATTAAAAGGTCCAGTGTCCATGCTCCTAATGCATATATTGTAAACCAATAAGAGGACACTGTTCCTATAGCAGGGTACAAAAAGTCACCCACGCTCAAGGGTGCAAAAAGTCACCCGTGCATTTAACATAGTAAAGAAACGTGAAAGGGAAAGGAAAAAAACCTTAGGTAAGGGGTACCCACAGGTGAGGGCAAAGACACTTTTCGTCCTATAATGCCCTCACACACCCCAAGGGGTGTCATGCTTCATCATCGGGCATTTGCTCCTCGTAGGGCCGGCGCTGCAATTCCCTACGGGCCCCCGTAGGGTCACTTTATCGGAGAACTTTTCAAGGACTGCCGGATGGTGCATGAGGGTGTGTGGGGAGTGGGTCCAATGAGGGTAAAAAAGGAAAATGTGCGTGCAAGATAATAAATAAAGTTGATATAGGGTCAACATGCAGCGACAGTATTAATGTTGTACCCTTCGCAGTCCAAAAACTGCTGAATAAAATATTGCCCCAAAAGGTCACTTTCCCGCACACAGGCTAATGGATTGGTGGTGAGAAAAAAAACGGTTAGTAATAGAGAACATTCAGTTATCTTTGTCCAATCATCTCTCATGGAGAAAAGAGTTAAGGAGAATGATTTGGACCCATAGAACGGCTCCTTGTTTAGTTGAAAGGAATATCACCGTTTGTGCCCTTGAAATGAAGGGAGCCTGGAATAAAGAAATGCCCCATCTGGTTGAAAGAGGGTGAGAGTGAAGCGTCTGGAGGTGGTAATGAGAGTCAGGATTTGCAAGAGAAAAATGTGCAGTATTACAACATGAGGAAAGGTGTGAAGAAGCGTTGTTTAAAAAGTTGGGACTGTGTTATGTTGAGAAATGGAGGTTTTGTCTGCAAAGGGGATAGCAAGTTTTCTATTCCATGCAAACTAAAAGAAGTCAAATGTACTATATTAGTTCTAGAGGATGGACCTAGATTGAGATTGGGAGATTTCTGTACTGTTAGAGGGTAATCAAAGAAATGTACATTATTGGAAAGTGATGTAATGTCTAGTAACATTGTACAGTGATAAATTGTGTTGAACAGATTTGTATTTCACTAATGTAGGATTAAGCAGTACAGTATAGTTATTAGATGTTGTCACATGCTATATATAGTATCAGAATGTTAAATCTTAAACCTTTAGAGATTACTAGGGGGAGATGTGTGGCGATCAGCTGAGAATGGGGAATATAGCATGTGGAAAGCTGATGACATCAGATGGAATGGAGAGGGAGCTGTGAGGCGAAGCAGCTGGATGGCCATGAGGTCCCTGCTGGAGATTTTTTTACAAGTGTGAATGGAGTTTAAGAAGAAAAAAAGAAGTTATAATCCATGCAAAACGTTGTGCTCCCTACATAGGTTGTAAGGCCCCTTTAGGAGGTGGTCAAATTGTTTTCTCATCTGCAATTTTGTAAATAGTTGTAATGTTGTGTTTAATATTTAATTGTGTGTGTACTAAAGTACTTGCGTTCTTGACTATTATTTGATGCATTGCGGAGCTATCGTGACACCATTAGGGCTCAGTATTTTCTGACCGCCCTGACACTCTTGACCAGGATTGCCACTGTGCACACCGCTGACCATTTCAAATACTACCGACACAAAACTGTTTACTGGTCTGGCTGCAGGTTATAGATTGCAGACTTCTGCATCTTTTCAGGAACTTTGGAATGTTGAAGCATATTTGTGAGAAGTTGGCCTGATATATAATGTTCACTATTCTAGTGAGCACTTTGTATCAGTCCAAACAACCCTTATTGATGATTGGTTGTAAGTCAACCTTATAGACCAGCTATCCTAGTAGCATGGATACGAGCAGTCTTCGGGCTAAACTCTAGAGGGCGTGTTAAGCCAGCTGTTATACCATCACATATACCCCTTGAACACCAAGTGAAAGGACACCACACAAGTGTTATGAAAATAAACAGTGTATTTATTTAGATCACAACAGCCCTGTACTCTTTATGAGGACAGGGTACTAAGCACACAACAAAACTCTTACGAAAATACTTTAAGTTGCACAATTTACACAAATGCCCGAGGGGCACGAAAAACCATATACTCTAAAAGTGGAATGCGAAATTACTAGCAGGTAAGTACTAATCTCATAGGGTTTGGAATCGCTAGGACTGGACTACTGAACCTTCAGATTACTAGCAGGAGGCCTAGGGGACTCGGGTGCAGAGTGTGCACTCTCACGCGGGATGCGGGACAAAGTCTATGGATGCTAGAATTTACAAAATTAGTGATATCGGACGAATCCGACTAGGTAGAGCTGAAACGAAAAAGGATCTGGACCCTTGGATAGTGAGGCTATGCTGGGGCACCGAAATGCCGAAGTTACCTAGCCCAGGGGCTGCGGCTGCATAGGTCTGGAAAGACGTCGGGAATCCTCGTTACAGTCTATGGAGCCTGAAAGAAGAAGTTGCTGGCAGGCGACCAGTGAAGAGATTCGGAAGGATCCAACCCTGGATCGGAGATGGAAGACACCTGTAAGCAGAGGGGACCAAGTTCTGAATCACTAGCCAGTGATTAGATGGGCACCAGGATGGCACCGGATGGAGTCACCTCGACCAGGTGAGTGGGCGACGCTGGGCTCTGCAGTCTCACGGACCAGGAGGCGTTGTCGGCGACCAGGATGGAGGTGCGAGCTGTCCCACGATGGTATCTGCTGTCGCTGGACCCAGGATTGGGGCAACAAGTCTTGGCAAATGCAAGCCCACGCGGTGGACTCAAAATGGCGTCTGGAGTGGACCAGGAGGGTCCAGGGTGCTCCTCTTTTGGAGGGGAGCAAGGGCCAGTCTGGAGCAACCAGACCAGCAGTGTTGATGTCGTTCGTCGTCGGGAAGGCCACAAGCCAGCGGGCTAGTAGCCAGACAACGCGGTGAGCAGCAAAAAGCAGAAGGGCCCCACGCAGATCTGGTGGATGCTGGAGGGCTGAACTTCGGTGCTGGAGCTGCTCAGGGTTGGGGCTTCTCGGACCCCAAAGCACTCACTCGAGGATCCCTCGGCGGTCGTGCTGGGCAAGCGTCGTGCAGTCTTGAAGATGGCCGGTCCCTCGAGGTCTCGTCGCATCCACTGATCTCAGCTGAGCTGACGATGTGGGTAGAGGTCAGAGGTGCCAGGGAAGCCGGGTCTCGTCGTGCTGGTCAGTCGGATTCCGGAGGAAGGACGTGCAGCAAACCGCAGTGTTCTTGGATGGTACCTGCGGGTGCAGGGTGACTACTCCTTAGCCACAAGGGAGAAATCTTGAGAAGAAGTCAAGAGTTCCTTTCGTAGAAAGTAGCTTCAGGATTCAAAGATGATCTAATTTGGAAGGGGGCCCACTCCTATCTTTATACTAGGAAAAGGGGCTGGCACGCGACTAGGTCCTGCCCATGGGTGGGACCAGGAAGGGGGGTGGTTACACCCCTCTCCCATGCCGGACTTTCCCCAGCTCAGGGGCTGGTGTGCCCCTGGAACTGGTTCTAGCCGGCAGATGCATAGTGAGCACCGGGGTGCCACTTGCAGTCACCTTCCTCTAAAGCCCTGCCTACCCAGGATACACAAAACCCTGTCTGGGATTGTGCTAGCACCGCCCCTGACAGGAAACCCTTTGTCCAAGCTCCCCTCGCTGGAAGGTCTCCCAGCTGCAGGGGCTCAGACTTGTGTCTGTGGTGGCAGCATCCATTTTGTGATGCTGAGGCTTGAGTTAACTTTAACCGGGGTTCACAGTTACATACATGTCGTGTCCCTCTAGAAGGGTGGAATGCTAACCCCGTCGCCAGAATTGGCGAGGGGTTAGTATTCCAATTCGTATGACACCTTACTCGACATGTTTTGATAAAGCGATACCAAAGATAGCATATAACCGCGAGGATTATAATGCACTTAAGAGTATATGGTATGCGTTATCATGAAACAGCTATTGGGACTTGGTTCCGCAAGCTGCAAACGGGCTCAGCTCATGCCAGAGCACCATCTCACACGATTCCAAGCACTCTGCCTTCAGGATTGTCAAGGCCTGCCATAGGCGTGACTGATAGGAATCTGTGTGTCCATTTTAGGGTTAGATATAGGTATACTATATCTAAAGCAAAGGGTGATTACACCACCTTGCCCCAGCTGTCGTGCAGCCAGTTGTGTCAGATTTAGATGGCCAGCCAGGGGTGGCATAATACATGCTGCAGCCCCTGGTAGGCCCTGGGTACACCTATGCCCTGAGTTACAGGGTCTGATAAGGTGGCCCAGTACCAATTGGATATGTACCTAAGGTACATGGAATCCATTTTACAGAGAAAGCAGTAGGCCTGGGGTCCTGATTGGCAGGGTCCCAGGCCAACTAAGTCGGAAAACCAGCAAAACACCAGGCAAAAAGTTGGGGGCAACCATAGTCCGGTATCCACCTTCCTACAATATTTAAAATGAAATATTTTTTTATTGCAGATCACTGAAGGACGGAGGGTGTGATTTATGAAATGGCACAAACATCCTGAATTATTTGTGGATAAAACTTCCAATATACACACTTGTAGAGCACTCAACCTTCAATTACCCCTGTATGTCAAATAGTTGAAAAACCCTCCATGCAATCTGCTGTTATAGGCCACATGGGGAGCGGAAATCACCGCGCAATCTACTGACTATCAAAGTTTCCGACTTTGATGACTGTCAAAGAAATATGACTAAGACCAGAAGCAGTGTGTGCTGGCTGTGCTGTAAACAGCAAATACTGAACACATGGGGATTGTTCTACGAATGCAGCACCGTTTACCAAGAAAACCAGATGAAATGGTCATGTATTCTTGATAAATAGTCATGCTGTGCACCACGCTTTGAAGAAACAACCCAGCAGCAAGACCTCAATTACTGACCTCCGGAAAGCAACAAATTAGGGCACAGAAAGGCGTCCCGTTTTACACCGTTAGTGTATTCCATTGCGATCAGTTTAGCAGGAGTTCGCCAAAAGTCTCTCTTTATCAAGTTAAAGTAGGGTAGTTTAAAATGCTGCAGCTGGTGCTTAATTTGTGCCGGTGGTTGCGGGTGGAGGGCACCGGCGCTAACCTTTGGAGGTTTATTTTTCATCTGTCTTTTCCCCTAAACAGGAGGGAGAGAAAGACATAACATGGTGACCGGAGGAAAATAGGAAACATTGAGACAGGGAGAAAGCAGGGATGAAAAAGAGCCTAGGAGCATGGACAGGAAGTGTAGAAGACTGAAGTATGAGGTGTAATGAAAAATAGGCAGCCTTGGGGATTGGCCACCCTGGAATTCACACCTGCCCGCTAATAAGGAAAACAAATTATATTGTACAAAATTAAACACTGCTTATGACCAACATCTTCTAAACTGAAACCAGGGCTTCAATGGAGCCTGGCGTACTTCTTGATTCAGAGCGGATTATTAGTTGCTGAGGTGCCTAGGCATGTCACAAGCTTCTGTGGGACCAGGAGCCAAAGATTTTACAGGCTTCTTTGCTTTCCTATCCAAAGTGCATCTCGTACTTAAGAAAACGCACATGGGGGGGAAAGGGAAGCACCATTCTGCCTCCCCAGTGATACTGTAGCTTTAGATGTATAACGAAGGAACAAGGCATGGCTGCTTTTTATTCTGTAAATATATGTTGTAACAGGAGTGCGAGGTCCCATAAGGCACTAGGCCTGGGTGAAAAGAGACCCAGCTACCCCCAGAAAGAGGCATGGAGTCTGCCAGAAGTACTTAGGTGCTGTGCTGTCGGTGTATTATACCCAGCTTTGCACCTTTGCACCCTGAAAAGGCAAGAGCAGTGTCTAATGTTTGACATTTGCACACTAGGGTATGGTGTCTCCACTCATCATAGCAGACGAGTTGTTCCTGGACCTACTACCAGGTCCCTGAACCCCCCCCCCCATCCTACCCCCCTCCACATAGCAGACAAGCTGCTCCTCCAGCTGCCCAGTCACTGTCCCATTTATAGCAGACCAGCTGTTCCTGGAGCTAATGCGTCACCCCCTCATAGCAGACAAGCTGCTCCTGGAGCTGTCCGGTCCCTGCCCCACTCATAGCAGAAAAGCTGCTCCTGGAGCTACCCAGCCCCTACCCTATTCATAGCAGACAAGCTGTGCCTGTAGCGACCCAGTCCCTGCCCCACACATAACAGACAAGCTGTGCCTGAGGCTATCCAGTTCTGCCCCACTCATAGCAGACCAGCTGTTCATGGAGATACTGGGTTCCTGCCCCGCTCATAGCAGACAAGCTACTCCTGGAGCTGCCTAGTCTCTGCCCCACTCATATCAGACAAGCTGTTCCTGGAGCTGCCCAGTCCATGTCCCACTCATAGCAGACAAGCTGTTCCTGGATCTGCCCAGTCCCTGTCACACTCATAGCAGACAATCTGTTCCAGGAGCTGCCCAGTCTCTGCCCCACTCATATCAGACAAGCTGTTCCTGGAGCTGCCCAGTTCCTACCCCACTCATAGCAGACAAGCTGTTCCTGGAGCTACTCAGTCCCTGCCCCACTCATAGTAGACTAGCTTCTCCGGGAGCTGCCCAGTTCCTACCCCACTCATAGCAGACAAGCTGATCCTGCAGCTACTCAGTCCCTGCACCAATCATAGCAGACAAGCTGCTCCAGGAGCTGCCCAGTTCCTACCCCACTCATAGCAGACAAGCTGATCCTGCAGCTACTCAGTCCCTGCACCAATCATAGCAGACAAGCTGCTCCAGGAGCTGCCCAGTTCCTACCCCACTCATAGCAGACAAGCTGATCCTGCAGCTACTCAGTCCCTGCACCAATCATAGCAGACAAGCTGCTCCAGGAGCTGCCCAGTTCCTACCCCACTCATAGCAGACAAGCTGATCCTGCAGCTACTCAGTCCCTGCCCCACTCATACCAGACAAGCTGCTCCAGGAGCTGCCCAGTCCCTGTCACACTCATAGCAGAGAAGCTGCTCCTGGAGCTGACCAGTTCCTGCCCCACTCATACCAGACAAGCTGCTCCTGGAGCTACCCAGTCCCTGCCCCACTCATAGCAGACTAGCTGCTTCGCGAGCTGCCCAGTCCGTGACACACTCATAGCAGACACGCTGTTCCAGGAGCTGCCCAGTCTCTTCCCTGCTCATAGCAGACACGCTGATCCTGGAGCTGTCCAGCTCCTGCCCTGCTCATAGCAGACAAGCTGATCCTGCAGCTACTCAGTCCCTGCACTAATCATAGCAGACAAGCTGCTCCTGGAGCTGCCCAGTTCCTGCCCTGCTCATACCAGACAAGCTGCTCCTGGAGCTACCCAGTCCCTGCACCAATCATAGCAGACAAACTGCTCCTGGAGCTGACCAGTTCCTGCCCCACTCATACCAGACAAGCTGCTCCTGGAGCTACCCAGTCCCTGCCCCACTCATAGCAGACTAGCTGCTCCGCGAGCTGCCCAGTCCGTGACACACTCATAGCAGACACGCTGTTCCAGGAGCTGCCCAGTCTCTTCCCTGTTCATAGCAGACACGCTGATCCTGGAGCTGTCCAGCTCCTGCCCTGCTCATAGCAGACAAGCTGATCCTGGAGCTGTTCAGTTCCTGCCCTGCTCATAGCAGACAAGCTGATCCTAGAGCTGCCCAGTCCCTGCCCTGTTCATAGCAGACACGCTGATCCTGGAGCTGCCCAGTCCCTGCCCTGCTCGTAGCAGACACGCTAATCCTGGAGCTGCCCAGTCCCTGCCCTGCTCATAGCAGACACGCTGGAGCTGTCCAGTCCCTGCCCTGCTCATAGCAGACACGCTGATCCTGGAGCTGCCCAGTCCCTGCCCCCATACCACCCATTCAGGGAAAATCTCCCTCCCTTTCAAGCACCTCCACATGCAGCAGCAAACTGCAGACCCCCTGCCCATTAGGGAGAGGGTGAATGCTGGTGGAATGCCAGTCTCAGCGCCCACCAGCATCTATTGGTGGTGTGCTCGAGTCTTAGTGTCCCAGTTCCACATGTGCAGATTTGGACATTGTTTTTCCTCTCAGCGCCTCGTTCAACTTTGCAATAGAGGAGACGAATTGAAATCCCAAGGAGAGCTTTGAATTTAGCTGCTCAGCTGGGCATTATCTGCTGGACATTGACATTACGCAGTTGTAAATTGTTTCTTTTGACCCTATGGATGTTTGGACATATTCTGTGGCTCAGATTTATGACTGCAGTAGGTTTTAAGCTCTGCGTGTAAAACTTTGTACAAGTTGACGAAGGCAGCATGGAGGTGACAGTCTGAGTGCCAAAGTTCTCCAAAGTATGTAAATATTACCATATCTGGCACCGACTCCTAAAGGCAATGTTTAAGGTGTCCCCAGCAGTGTGACGGGTCATACAACGTGTGTGTGTGTGTGTGTGTGTGCGCGTGTGTGTGTGTGTGTGTGTGTGTGTGTGTGTGTGTGTGTGTGTGTGTGTGTGTGTGTGTGTGTGTGTGTGTGTGTGTGTGTGTGTGTGTGTGTGGTCACAACGGTCTGTATTACTTTCCCCACACTTATCGCCACTGTGACACTTACTTCTCAATGAACTAGGTTTCATAAATGTAGATATGTCTATATAAAGGCATCATTAATATAGATATGCACTCTTTCTATGGTGTTACCTGTAGTAGCAAACATCTGGTTAAAAAGTGCACGTTGGGAGTGCTAGACCTGGCATCCATTGGTATGGTTTCCCCTAACTGTTTTCTTTCTGACATCCTGTTTTGACTGTACAGAGTACTGAACTTCGTTTTTGCTGGATATACTGATATTACCCTAGTAGAGTGCACTATATGTGCCCAGGGTCTGTATATTTAATGCTACTAGTGGGCCTGCAGCACTGATTGTGCCACTCACATGAGTAGCCCTTTACAACATGTCTCAGGCCTGCCACTGAAGAGCATGTGTGTGCAGTTTTTAACTGCCATTTCGACCTGGCAAGTTCAACTACTTGCCAGACCCAAACCTTCCCTTTTATTACATAAACGTCACCCCTAAGGTAAGCCCTAGTGAGCCCCATGGGCAGGGTGCAGTACATTCAAAAGGCAGGAGATGTACTTTGGAGTTTTAATTTCCTGGTATGAAAGAATGCTACTTTTAAGGCCTATCCCCTTATAGGTCAGCATTAGCGCTGCATTGTAACACTTTACAAGTGTAACTCCCAATTAGGAAAACATAGGAAGAATGAGTTTAATTGTCTCTGGACTCACAATTTAAAAACACATCTTTTAGTGATGTTGGTTTTTAGATTGCAAGGATGAAAATGCCACTGTGTAAAAAGTTAACATTCTCCTACTTTAACCATTCTGTGCCTTTGCCTGTCTCTAGAATACAAGTTTGCTTGGTTGACAGCTGGGCTTTGTGCATCCACTCTAGAAAGTAACACACAAAGGGAATGGAGGTGTGCTGATGGGTCTTCCTGAGTTGAAGTGAGAAGGGGATGCTGGCACATGCACCTCAATGGGGCTGTGCCTGTCCCCATACAAAGAGTTGCATACCCCCCTATAGTGCGTCTGGAGCCAGGGCAAGAAAGGGCAGGGTCTTGTGCAAAACAAAGACCTTTCTTTGAAGTCTCCCTACTTCAAAGGTTGAAATTGGCATAAACAATGGTCCTCTGACACCATATACTCAGAACTCTTCTGCAACTGAGGACACTCTATCAGGAAGAAGAGCTCTGGTGCTGCCAGGAGGGACTGCCACTTTACTGTTTGCATTGCTGTGTTGGCCTGATGCTTGTTGCCTGGGAGTGACAAGACTGGACTTGACTTCAGATATCTGCCACTCTAAAGGTTCTCCAAGTGCTTGCCTCCTGTTTCTGAAGTCTCAGGCATATCAAATACTTCACCTTCATCTTTCATCCAGCACTCTGCTGTGAGCCCTGCTCTGCCAAATGGTGCTAAATGCAGCCTTGGACCCTTGAAGGTGAGTGTTTGGTGCTGCAACCCATGATACCAATGCATCATTCCAAACTAGCGCATTTCCATGAGATATCGACACATCGCTGCTGCTTGCACCAAAGCTGAAGACACTGCTCGCCAACTTTGTGACACAACAACCTCAACTTACAACGCAGCCCCGACTTTGCCAACGCAGAGTCTCTGAATCACCGCTGCTGCGTGAGTCTCAGACACTGCACCGCCGATGTCTGAGACTCACCCACCCTGACTCCAATGTATTTCCAGCCCTGCCTGGCTTCATGCCAGCGCATCGCCCAAAGCCCAGTGGTTCCACATCGACACCACAGAACTGACGCTCAGTTCTGTTGACATCATTGCATCAATGACGTTGCCTGGACTTTGCAACTGACGCATCGCCTTCAACAGCAATGCATCCTCTCCATTTTCGAATGCATTGTCCTGGAGCTTTGATGCGTCCATGGTACTGTCAGCGGTTCTGCGTGGCTCCTGTATCCGTCCCGCCCTCCATCGTGCTCAGACTGAGGTTTTGAATTTACCGCGGTCAAGCAAGACGAGATAGCGACAGTTGGAGCTATTGATTTCTAAGCACTGAATTTTGATTTAATTTTGCAAAATTCATAACCTGATATGTGTATATTGGACTTTTGTTGTTTTGGTCTTGTTTTACTCAGATACATATTGGCTATCTTCTAAACTGGTGTGGAGTACTTGTGGTGTTTTAACTGTGTGTGCACACATACTTTACACATTGCCACTTTAGTTTAGCCTGACTGCTCTGTGCCAAGCTACCGGAGTGTGAGCACAGATAAACTTCTAGTGTGTACTTCACTCACCCTGACTAGAATTGTGGTTTCTGGTTGGACAGGGTACCTACCTCTGACAACCAGAAATCCAATTTGTAACAGGGAAGGACGCGCAACTCGTACTCTTCCTTTGTGTACGCCTAGTTAATTTGTAAATCTGTGGAAGGCATAGGTGTACAACCACCAGTCTGTACATTTCTAAGCCTAGGCCTTTACATAGCTGGCAAAAAAATAATTATGTACTAGCAGACAATCACCACCTTAGGACAAAAAAAGTCAAACAGCAAAACCTTCCCTACATTTACAACTGGAATCAACTCACATTTCCCTTATAGTTCATTATTTGTCCACCGACACTTATTCTATCCCAGACATTATTAGAAAGCATGTGTACCAAGACAGCTGGAATTTCTACCAAGTATAATTGCATGGTGCACCAAGAGTGCACGGGTACTTTTTATTAAGGCACCCTAAGTTGTCAGTATAAAAACATACATTTTACATAGTAGCTGCATCACTCCTGGTTATGCAATATAATCTCAATGTCAACAGAAACGCCTTAGTCACAAAATGGAAGGTGATGGCATACTATTTCTCCTGTTGGATTACAATTAGTGTTGGGTCCAATCTTTATGACTTTGATTACATATATCACAGATTTGTCTGCACGTTCCTCCTTTTTAATGCAGTTTGTTTTGCACGTAATTTTTAAAAGTAGCTCTGTAACACACATGGGTGCCTTTGGGAAAGAAATGTATATGCACATACATTTATTTAACCCCTTCGCTGCAGCCGCGATTTTACCGCTGTGCGGAAAACAAAAGAACAGGGCGGGCCGTGACGAACCCCAGCCGTCATCAGCACATGCCCACCGCGGGGCGTGACGGCTAGGGTTCGTCACCAGCATGGGAGGGGTTAACAAGTTGAGCAGTTCCCCTGTGTGATTTACAGAGGAGATGTTTATTTTTTTTTGGCCTACATCATAGTGATGTTGTTAGTTAAGTCCATATTGAGATGATCTACGATGTAGCCAGTTATATTATTGGTGAGATCATTTGTTACACAGAACCAGCTACTCGACGCCTCCCAATCCACCTCCTGCAGCAATCACAGCACCGAAACCGCCCTGATCTCAGCCACCCATGACATTTGAACTCTCCTCAACTGAGTAGAAACCGCAGCTTGGATCGTCGTTGACCTCTCAACAGCCTTCAACACCATATCCCACCACACACTGATTTAAAGTCTCTACCACATCGGCATCCAAGGGGACGTGCTCAGATGGATCACCTCCTTCTTCACCAGAAGTACCTAGAGCATCCAACTCCCAACTTTCACCTCTGAACCCATGGAGATCACCCACAGTGTTACCCAGGGCTCATCATCTGCCCCATGCTCTTCAAAGCATATTTGACCCCCGCTAGCCAACATTGTCCGATTCCATGGTCTCAACATAATTTCCTTTACAGATGACTCAACTCATGCTTTCCTTCACCAAAGAACTCACGGCCACCAGAACCAACTACACAAATCCATGACAAACTTCGCCGACCGGTTGAAGAACAACTACCTGCAGCTAAACACAGACAAAACGAAAGCACTGATCTTTGGGAACAGCAGCAATACACAGAATGATTCCTGGTGGCCATCAGACCCAAGACCTGCACCCACTCCCTCCAGCCACACCAGAAACCTCAGAATCATTATTGACAACAAGCTCACTATGAAGTCACAGATTACACAGTCTCCTCCGCCTGCTTCCTCACTCTACGCATGCTACGTAAGATCTTCAACGAGTCTCACCATGACTCAAGCCCTCATCACCAGCCAATTGGACTATGGCAATGCCCTCTACATAGGAATCGCAGCACACCTTCTACAGAGACTTTGGATCATACAGAACGATGCAGCCAGTCTCATCCTTGGCCTTCCCAGATAAACCCACATCACACCCTACTTCAGGAAACTCCACTGTTTCCCTGTATGGAAGAGATGCCAATTCAAGCTACTGACCCCCACACACACAAAGCTCTGCACAACCAAGGACAAATCTACATTAACCACTACCTGTACTTCTACTAACCATCGACTACACCATCTACTGAAGCAGAAATGGAGGACGGTCCTTCTCCCACATCACAGCAAAGACCTGGAACAGCCTCTCCACGCCTCTCCGGACCATCACCTCACTTCTGGAATTCTGAATGGCACTCAAGACCTGGCTGTTCGAATAAGCCTCCAATAAGCCTCCTGGGCCTGCAAGCACCTGGGTACCCTTTTGGGTGATTAGCCGCGCTTCATTCATCCTGATTGACTGATGCATACATTAAGTTCCTGTGCTCACTATGCCACTGGAACCAAGCTGCACTGTCAGAAGAGGCCCAAACAGGTCAAAAAGTTTTAAGTTGTTTTTGCTCTGGTTCAGAGAGGACCTGACTTGACAGTTTGGGTTGGACTGTTTCTACTTGAGCAGGATCTAGACTGGTGTGGATATGGCTGGGCCTCATCTGAGGTAGCATAGTGTCCAAAAACGATGGGTTGGCATGCTTCCCCTAGGACTACTTCCCTTCACCACCTTCTTTATGTTTGATGTGTTATGGTTAACCATAACTTGCAAATACCAGATATTTTTCAACAACAATCGTAACTGTGATTTTTTTTCCCAGTAAATTTGTGTTTTTATCTACTTCACTTTAATGAATTCTTTTCAGTGAATTTCTGATTTTCTTTATAATATACTGCATTCAGCTCCAATGCTGATATAATGTCCTCCATATATCTGCCTGCCAAGTATAGCTGCCTCTGGGTGCTGCCCATTGTCTGTAGCCAGGCCCTGTGCTTCTGCAAATTCCAATGTGTACAAGGTCTTTAGCCATGAGCAAGGGGCTCTGGGTGCAAAGGCCCTGGGTCAACCCCGTGGGCCACCAACGCCACTGCTCATGGCCTTCATGTGTTCATGTGCCACTGAGCCAGTTGCGCACAGCGTTATGCCAAGCATACATGACTTCTGTCCAAACCAGAGCTCATGCTCTTTAGCTGCATGCAGACAGCTTTGGAAGCAGTGCCTGGCCTTCTGCCATTTAACAACAAGGGGTGGTGATGGACAGAGTTTCTGAATTAAGCAGAATACTCTCACCCAGTCAAGAGATCAGGGCTAGATCCAACACGGTTTTTTTGCTCACTGCACCATCCCAGCTCAGAACCCGGCTATATGCAAATTAGTCTGTTCCTGTCCCAGTGCATGATGGGAACAGGGCAAACCAAACTACCAAGCCAATTCTTACACTGGGAAGGAAACAAGCTTCCGGGGAACGGTTTCTGGCATTTCAGCCGTCGTCGGCCCGGCTTGCTTGAATCCTGATGGTGCAATGAGCAAGGGACTCACATCTGAGTATACCCTTCCACGCTTAGGGTGGACAAAATATTTAACAACAAGGGGTGGTGATGGACAGAGTTTCTGAATTAAGCAGAATACTCTCACCCAGTCAAGAGATCAGGGCTAGATCCAACACCGTTTTTTTGCTCACTGCACCATCCCAGCTCAGAACCCGGCTATATGCAAATTAGTCTGTTCCTGTCCCAGTGCATGATGGGAACAGGGCAAACCAAACTACCAAGCCAATTCTTACACTGGGAAGGAAACAAGCTTCGGGGGACCGGTTTCTGGCATTTCAGCCATCGTCGGCCCGGCTTGCTTGAATCCTGATGGTGCAATGAGCAAGGGACTCACATCTGAGTATACCCTTCCACGCTTAGGGTGGACAAAATATTTAACAACAAGGGGTGGTGATGGACAGAGTTTCTGAATTAAGCAGAATACTCTCACCCAGTCAAGAGATCAGGGCTAGATCCAACACCGTTTTTTTGCTCACTGCACCATCCCAGCTCAGAACCCGGCTATATGCAAATTAGTCTGTTCCTGTCCCAGTGCATGATGGGAACAGGGCAAACCAAACTACCAAGCCAATTCTTACACTGGGAAGGAAACAAGCTTCGGGGGACCGGTTTCTGGCATTTCAGCCATCGTTGGCCCGGCTTGCTTGAATCCTGATGGTGCAATGAGCAAGGGACTCACATCTGAGTATACCCTCCCACGCTTAGGGTGGACAAAATATTTAACAACAAGGGGTGGTGATGGACAGAGTTTCTGAATTAAGCAGAATACTCTCACCCAGTCAAGAGATCAGGGCTAGATCCAACACCGTTTTTTTGCTCACTGCACCATCCTGGAAGCTTGTCTACTTTCTGGTGAAGAATTGGCTTGGTAGTTTAGTCTGCCCTGTTCCCATGATGCACTGGGCCAGGGACAGACTGATTTGCATATAGCCAGGTTCTGAGCTGGGATGGAGCAGTGAGCTAAATAACGGTGATGGATCAAGCCCTGATCTTTGGACTGGGTAAGAGTGGTCTGCTTAATTCAGACACTCTGTTCATCACCACCCCCTTTTCTGAATGGCCTTCTGCCAGGCCTGCATCAATCCTCATCCTGCCAAACCTGCAGTATCGGGGCACGGGGCCTGCACAATGGCCAGGCGCCTCACCAGAGTCCCTGCTTGCAGGATCACTGGTCTTTGATCATGCATAGCTGCATTCTAAATGTTCATTTTTTAATTTTTGTCAAGATTTGAGAAAAGTAGACAAAAAAATTACAGATACAAATGTTCATTCCTTTATGGGGCAGCAGATAACCCATCTGTCCCCATATACAACCCTGATACCCTTTTTCAAGGATGCAGGCTTTGGTTCCTGGCATCCTATAATGTTGCAACAAACTTTTTAGTTGCAGCCAGGCAGATCACCTGGATTCACAAACGCTCACACTGACAGTCAAGAAATCATTTTATACCACTTCTAGGAGGGTCAAACACATATATGTAACACAAATATCTTTAGAACTAACCAACGGGTTTCCACAAAATCACAAACCTATCCTACTACGCATTAAGTTCTAGTTTCTTGCCGTGTTTAATGTAACTTTGTTCAGTACTCTTTGTTGTAGCAGAGAGCAAATATTTCTATGGAGGCTTGAAAGAGAAACAACATTTTTGACAGATGATGTCCCCTCTCCCCCCCCCCCCCCCCCCTCCCTCTACTTATTCTTCCCTGGATGGATCTGCACCAAACTTACCATGCAGAAACTTACCCACTTGTGGTAAATGTCTACCAGATTTTATAAACATTTGTAGAAGGCTGAAAGAGTTATATGCAAACCAAAAAACAGACTGTCAATGAAAAGTGAGTCATCCCCATAACGTGAGTCTCTACTGCTGAGTGTTTAACATTCACACATACACTATATTGCACATTTCAGTGTCAAATATGGGTTTTGATGCCACTGTATGTTGTACAATAAAAGCACAAAAACATAATGTAAATATTTACTTACAGTACAGTTAAGTTAGTTACATTTTCCTATAAAAAAACAAAGCACTCTGAAATTCATCAATTATATTTAGATCCACAATTCATAGCACACTCCAGCCATGTAACACAAATCGCACACGAAATGGATCCACATGGCCTCACCTTTAATGTGACAAACTATTTCAGAAAAGACATACGTGGTGCCACTGGCATATTTCCATATGGTGGAGGCATATTGATAACATTTTTGTTATGTGGCAGTACCCTAAGCTGCTTTAGAACTATCCCAAAGAATTATAAATGATTGTCATGTTTTTATCAATTAGACCCTCAACTTTTGCAGCCCACAAGTTGACTGTTTGGAAAATGCCATAAGTTTCGAGGGTTGATCCTAATAAATGGACTTCTTCAAAAAACAGAACCAATATATTGCCCCCACCAGTTTCTATCAACGATCACTGATTAGAAAATGATGATAGTCATATTTTCAGAGTATGTACAATTGTGAACAAAGATGGCAAGTTTCTTGGAAGACAAGAACTAATATACAAAAGATTCAGGAAAGAGGGTGGAAGGAGAAACTAGAACTATTCTTGGTAGTTCTTTAGCTAGCTATTGACATTTGCTTTGATTATTCTTCCTAGCAGTCTGTTCTCAGCCATGTAAACCATCCTCTTATGGCGCCACCAAGGCAAATGAGGCTCTGTTTTAAATGTACCCGAGTCTATCTGCTCACATGACTGCAGTGTAGTGTTCCAGCGCGATAATAGCCTGATAAGTCTCATGACTCATCACCAAATGTCACAATGTAAATTAATTTCATAACAAGGAGCACTTGAACGATAACTGTAATTACTTAATTTATTTTATCTGAAGCGCTCATATCTATTAATGTATCTCCTTAGACCTCACATCCCCAGCATTCCAAAATTGCCTTCATAATTTTGTTCTAGAAATCTACAGACTCATCAGAGGATCATACCATTCTATGCATACAGCAGCTACCTATTTTCCTAGCTGAAGCCTGTTGCTTGTTTTAATGCCTTTCTACATGGGTATATGCATTATACAAAGTTTTCGTCACAAGGGCACTGTGCAGTTATGTCAGGATGCACTGTTCCAAATCTCCTGCACATGAGCCTCTTCAGGACCAGATGAGGATGGAGCAGTATACAGCGTATGGGCCCCGCTTGGACGGAAGCTTGGAGTCTCTGATGGACACTACACTAAACACCTGAGTGAAGGTGAGGAGAACTACATGTCCTGTAGAGCCACAGGATGCTCTGAAGACGTTCAAAAGGCGGTTTCCATCTTGCTTACACTATAAGCTCCTGGTGGCCGATCACATCCTTGCTTGGCAATTGTGATACATTGTTGGTTTTAGATAGGACTCGCTGTTTCGAAAATTGGAATCTTTTTAGCCTGTTATTCTGGGAAGTCAACAAGACATACCTAGAGTCAGAAGTATTCACTTGGAATTGTCCATTATAATCGCAAACACTTATTTTGTTTATTTTCTACTCGCGTCCATGACATTCACAGTTTTCTCATTAATAATTTCAGTACAGATGTTGCAGTGATATTATCAATGATGTCATGAGTGATGTAATATATGGGGTAATTAACAGTGCAAGGAGAGGGTATGAGTTATAGTTACCTTAGGGCGTGGGTTATAGTTTCTTGAGATAACTATAACTGCTAAATGTCTATGATTTAGTGTGTGTAAAATCTGAATCTAACTATAATGTCGCTGTAACCTTTGTTTTTTTCAGTGAATTTCTAAGGTTTTTTAAAATTTAATTTCATACCTATAATGTCCCTCAAACCTCTGTTTTTTTTATTTTTATTTCTTTTTATTAAACTAGTGTCAGCAGAAAATCACAGTACAGAGGTAGTGTCATAATACCGGTACGTCATCAGGGGGTAATAGAAGATTACATAAACATGTGGTTAGGGACTTCATGGGGAAGGGGGTACATTGAGTTCCACAGTTCTGGGTGGTACACAAATCTCTCCTCTGTAACGATTCCAGGATCCCCATACTGCTGCCCATTTTTTGGGGCGCCCCCTCGCAAGATAAAGTTTTTTCCCTAAACATACACCAATCTACATTGTTTTCCCATGTTTCCAAGGTGGGACGCTGTGCGGGTCCCCAAAGTTGGGCAATATTTCTTTTTGCTGTCATGAAGCCCAGCGTAGCCCACTGTGTCTGCGCAGAGTTTAGGTCGGTCGGCTCCCATATATTTAGGAGGCACCTCCTTGCCTCTGGCAGCAAAGAGACCCCCAAAACCATATGCATGGTGTCATGAATTTTACGCCAGTATTCTGTGACATGCGTACATTCCCAAAGATTGTGGAGAAAGGAGCCAGTCAAACCACACTGACGTCTACACAGACCAGAATAACCTCTGTTTTTTTTAATTAATTTCTACGATTGTGTAATGCTATTTCCTAACTGTAATGTCCCTGCAACTTGGGTGTGTGAGTGGTTGTGTGGGTGTTTAAATAGGTGTGAGAGTGACTGTTGGTGTAAGAGTGGTTTTGATGGTCTGTGATAGCTGTGTGGGTGGTTATGAGGGTCAGCAAGTGGGTGTGTGAGTGAGTGTGTGAGTAGGTGTGTGGATCTGTGAATGAGTTTTAGAAATACGGTCTATAGTTGGCAGTGGCTTACAGTCTGTCCAAGTAGGGACTCTTCCTTCTAATCAGGGCAAGGTGATTACACATTTAGGATAACCCCTGCTGTCCTTTTGGTAGCTTGGCACAAGCAGTCAGGCTTCTCAGAAGCAATGTGTGAAGCATTTGTACATAAATACACAGTAACACAGTGAAAACACTACAAATGAACACCTCGCCAGTTTAGAAAAATAACCAATCTTGATGTGATCAAAGCAAGACCAAAATGACACAAATACAACATACACCAGTAAAGAGATCACTTTACAAAGGTTAAGAAAATGTATTCCATAGACATCTATGGATGTGTCACTTTTAGCACAAAGTACCTGGGAGTGATTCAAAAACACAAAAACGATGCAAGGCACAAGGGAGATGTGGCATCGAAAGAGCCGGAGACGCGTTGGTTATTTACTGGTGCAGGGGAGGTGATGCATCGGTTCCTTACTGTACAGGGGAGGTGATGTCAGTTCCTTACTGCTAGGCAGGGGAGGGCATGCAGTTCCTTATTGCCATAGGGGAGGTGATACGTAGTTTGCGGCACAATGCATTGATTCCTTACTGCAGTGTGCTGTCAATAAAAAATGCCACCCAGGGACAATGCGCTGTGTACCGGAGGTGACCCATAGCTTTGCAAGGCTTAATGTCATCCCGCATCGGTGCTGGGGGCTATGGGGAGGGTCTTCGGGTCTTCTTGCATCGGTGCCGAGGAGCTGTCAGCTCTGCGGCAGGCCTTGATGAGGCTTTGCGTCATCTAGTATTGGTTCTGAGAGGCAGCATGGTGAGGCTTTGCATTGCTTCACACCCGTTCTTATAGACATCAACTGCAGAACCCACGTCTGAGGACTGGAGGAAGGCACCTCAGGCCAGGGTAGGACTTGCAGATGGCAGAGTCTAGCAGCACCAGCAGAGTTGCATGAAGTATTTTATGTCCCTGAAACTTCTTAACAGGAGGCAAGCACACACAAGCCCTTGGAGAACCTTGGCATGCAGGATACAGAAAGCAAAGTCCAATCATTTCACTCCATTCCAAGACAGAAGCAGCAGGCCAGCCCAACACAGCAACAAGCAGCGTGGCCATTCCACTCCTACAGCTTCTCAAGCTCTTCTTGGAAGAATATCCGCTTGGGCCAAACCTGTTCTAAAAATGTGGGGTTTACAGCTCCAGTACTTGCACCAGTTGCTGCCTTTGAACTAGGCAAACTTCAAAGGAAAGTCTTTGTAGTGCACAAGACCTGGCCTGGTTCCAGACTCACTACAGGGGGTGGAGACAGCTTTGTACGCGGACAGTTAAAGCCTTATTCAGGTGTCAGTGATAACTCCTCACACCCTCTAGCTCAGTAAAGGCCCATCAGTATATGCAGAGCACACCTCCGCTCCCTTTGTGTGACTGTCTAGAATGAATGCACAAACAACCCAACTGTCAGTCCGAACCAGACATGGATTCCACAGGCAGGAAGGGGCACAGAATGGTAAAGCAAGAAAATACACACTTTCTTAAAGGGGCGTTTTCAAACACACAACTCAAAAATCAACCTCACAGAACTATATATATATTTTAAATGTAAGTTCAGGAAGCCCAAACTCTTAAGTCTTTCTCTTCCTAAATGGAAGTTACAATTGGAGTTACAAGGCAGCTCCAATTGTAACCTATGGGAGAGATAGTCCCTGCAATAGTGAAATATGAAATTAGCAGTATTTCAATATTTCAACATCAGGACATGCAAAACACACCAGCACATGTCCTACCTTTTAAATATACTTGACTCTGTCCATGGGGCTACCGTGGGCTTCCCGTAGGGGTGTATTAAGTTAAGTAAAGGGAAATGTTAGGGCCTGGCAAGTGTGTGCACTTGCAAGGTCGACAATGCAGTTTAAATCTGCACACATACACACTGCAGTAGCAGGTCTGATACATGGTTGTAGGGCTAATTATGTGGGTGGCACAACCAGTGCAGCAGGCCCTCTAGTAGCATTTGATTTACATGCAGTACACTTTACTAGGAACTTACCAGTAAATCAAATATGCCAATCACAGATAAACCAATCACAATTACAATTTGCACAGAGAGCATATAAACTTTAGCAGTGGTAAAGTGCCCAGAGTCCAAAAGCCAACAGAAACACTTCAGAAGAAATAGGAGGAAGAAGGCAAAAAAGTGTGGGAATAAACCAGCAAAAAAAGCCACGTCCAACAGAGAGTGTGTGTTTTTTTTTATTGGTCTGGATCCATGGATCCACCATGATCTGGGGAGGATCCACAGATCCTCGTGTGGTAAAAAAAAAAAAGGTTGATGGAAAATGTCTTGCTCATTAGGGGTCCCTCGCTGACCCCTCTATTAGTCGCATGGGCTCTGGGTACCTTTTCCCTGACCCACTTCCATAACTTTTTTACTATATTTTACCCTCTGGGAACTGAGACCCAATGAACAAAATGGTGGCCGCAACTTTCCTATCAGGTTGGGACCAGCCAATCATTGCATTGCGGTTGGTGTGTAGATTCGCGAATCTAAGGAAGATCTGTGTAGCTTGATATACAAATTTGGATTTCAGTTAATATCTTGAAAACTACTTACAAAAAGGTCGCTTTCTAGATCATGATCTACCTTCCTATCAAATTTTGTGTAATTCCGTTGAGCGATTTAGGTTGTAGTTGTGTCTACCATCCCTATGGGAATTAGCATGGAAAACACACCTATTTTTTTACCCCCTTTTTTCTTGGCCCCTGCTTGACGGATCACCCTGAAACCTTCAATACACACTAGAAGCAGCTGCACCATTTTTTGGGAAAATGTCATGAAGATTCATCAAATGGCACTAAAGATATAGACAAGTCAGCAAGGCAACAGCCAGTAGGATCTATCTATCTAGCTAGCTAGCTAGCTATTCATAGATAGATAGATAGATCTATGTTAGGCTTGGCACCATTGACATGAGTCTCCCTTCCACTTTTTGGCTGTTGCCTCATCTGTTTTTGCTGGTCTTGATGCTTTGGGCACTTTTCCACTGCTGTTCTGTGCCAAAGTGCAAGTGCTCCCTATTGTAAATTATTGTATGGATTAGGGATTCCATAATTGGTTATTTGATTTACTTGTCAGTCCCTGGCACAGTGCACAATGTGGGCCCAGGGCCTGTAAATCAAATGCTGCTGGGGGGCATGCAAAAATAACAGTTGATGGACAGAATGCAGAACAATGTCATACATTCACCCCAGTACAGAGATCTGGGCCTAAATCCATTGTTTTTTTGCACCCCACACCACCCCAGTTCAGACATGGCCATATGCAAATCAGCCTTGACCCTGTGCCTCATGGGAACAGTCCAGCCCGAACTGCCAAGCCATGTCTTTCCTGGACCGGAATCAAGCATCCTAGGACCGGTTTCTGGCTATCCGCCGTCTTCAGCCAGGATAGGTTGACTCCAGTGGTGTGGAGAGCATGGGACTCACGTCTGAGCATACCCATTCCACTCGGGGTGACAAATGCAAAAATAACAGTTGATGGACAGAATGCAGAACAATGTCATACATTCACCCCAGTACAGAGATCTGGGCCTAAATCCATCGTTTTTTTTGCACTCCACACCACCCCAGTTCAGACATGGCCATATGTAAATCAGCCTTGACCCTGTGCCTTATGGGAACATTCCAGCCCGAACTGCCAAGCCATATCTTTCCTGGACCGGAATCAAGAATCCTAGGACCGGTTTCTGGCTATCAGCCGTCTTCAGCCAGGATAGCTTGACTCCAGTGGTGGGCTTACAGCACTGATTGTGCTACCCACAGAACCAGCTTGTAAAATGTGGCTCAGGCCTGCCACTGCAGAGCCTGTGTGCAGTCTGGGATGCCATGTCGACGTGGCATGTGCACACACCTGCCTGTCCCTAAACCTTCTCTTTTCTGCATGTTAATCACCCCTAAGGTAGGCCCAAGCTACCCTGTGGGCAGGGTGCATAGTATGTGAAAAGCAGGACATGCCCAGATGTGTGTGGCATGTCCGGATAGTGAAATACTGCCAATTTCGTTTTTCACAATTGCAATGCTATCTGTTCCCATAAGCCAGAATGGGCAGTTTGATTATAACATCTTATAAACATAGCTGATCCAGGGAACAAGGTTAGAAAATGAAGTTTAGTATGCCTGAACTCAGAATGTCAAAGTGCATCTTTTAGTGTGGGGGATTTTACCATTCTGTGTCTGAAAATACCACTTTTATAAAGTAGGTATTTTCTTGCCTAACCATCCACTATGCCTCTGCTAGGTTTGTGTATTGCATGTCTGGCTTGTAAGTGACAGGAGCTGGGAGAGGGCTGCGGCTCCAGCAGCCTGATGAGTCAGTGCTGGACTGAATGGGACCTGGGTTGAATTTAAAGTAGGGGAGGAGATTTCCTTTTACCTGCCTGGGCCAGGTCTGCTTTAAACAATGCTGTCTCCTCCTCCTTCCTGCAAGGAAGCTGCACCAGTGAGGACAGAACTGGTTTTGGCTGGGTACAGACACTCTCTGCCTTCAGAGACAAATCATTTGCGTGTATGAAAAGGGGGACCCAGATCCCAGAACTTTAGATCACTTCTGGGAAAGCAAGAGGAACCTTTGCCAAGGAGAAGAACCAGAGAAGCTGAAGGAAGATTACTGCCCCTTTGCTGTTTGGGGTTGGCCTTCAGTGGTTACTTGTTGCCACGGAAAAGAGAAAAAGGACTTTGCTGTTTGCTTTGTCCTCTAGACGAAGATCTCCAAGGGCTCGAAATTGTTTTTGCCTCCTGTCTGAAGTCTCAGGGACACACAGACTTCACCACCAGCTCCCCTGCATTTCCTTGCTGGGAATTCTAACCCGCAGAGAGGTGCCTGCTGCTGTTTAGGACTCTAGAGATTATTTGTCATTGGGAGCTGGAAGCGCGACACAACGGCGAAGAAGTGAGTCGCATCCACACCAAGACGCGACATATCGCCCAGCCACAGGGAAGTAGCGTGCCGCATCTACACCGAGTCCCAACGCATCACCGAGAACATTATCGCAGCACCTGCCATGCGACTGCAAAAGTTCAAGCATCGGACTAGATCATCACATTACATCGCACCGGATCGTCGCATTGCATCTAGGTGCCACCTTGTCGCATTGTAACCGGAACGCAGTAAGAAACTGATGCATCTCCTCCTCTCCAGTAAGGAACAGATGCATCGTCTCCCCTGCGCTGCAGTAAGGAACAGGTGCGCCGCCTCACCCGAAGCAAGGAACTGACGCATCGCCTTCCCTGCGACCCTTTTGTTTGTTTTGCGTAACGCATCTAAGGTACTGTGTTGGAAAAGTGTTACATTTACTACTTACATTGAACTGAACTATTTCTGAACTATTTCTACCATTGAAGAGCCTATTTTTGATACTGTATTGTGGTTTTTGTCGTTTGGTTTAGATAAAGATTACTTATTTTTCTAAACTGGTGTGGTGTCCATTTGTAGTGTTGTCACTGTTACTGTATGTGTTCACAAATGCTTTACACACTGCCTCTGAGATAAGCCAGTCTGCTTGTGCCAAGCTACCAAGGGGGTTATTTTAGGAGTGTATCCCCCTTTCCCTGACTAGAAGCAAGGGTCCCTATTTGGACAAAGGTGCAAACCATTCCTAACAATCTATATATGTTGTAGGGCCACCAGTGCTTAATTTGAGCGCACAGGAACCTCCAGCACTTATTTTAGTGGACTGGCACCTATTTCTTTGCATCAGACATTCCCTAAGAGCAAGAGAGGGAAAAACGCACTAATTGTAAAGACTGTTGAAGACCATGATGGAAACGCCGTCACAAAGGAAGAAAGCATCAACCTGCAAGAGTAAGATAATGGGGCGGTGAGTGTCTGGTAGTGGATAAAAGAGGCATGAGGTGGATTCTATACTCATAGCCGTGGCATTTGGGGTGTCAATATTTAATTGCACTGGCCGTGGTCTTCTATGTAGTAGGTTTGGCCCAGCACTCTTAATTTTCCTAATAAAATACTGAGAAACAAGTGTGAGGAACTCGAGAACAGCTGACCGTAGCTCATCTAGGTTGAATTTGAAAGACTTGCTGGAAACAGCCACACCCGCTGTCAGCGCCTGCAAAGGTTGTGTGCTAAGGAGCTGCATCGCTCCACTCCTGCTGGCATGGGTAAGAATTATTTTTGCCCGGTCTACCTAGGGGGGAACCTGCTTGCCAAATAGCACTGCAGTGATGGAACACTTTTGACTTTAATTAAGAGTTGGAGTAGGGGTCCTGAGATTCAGACTACTAGTGGTGCTTAACCTGAATGTCACCTATAGAGAATGGAGAATAACCACTATTGCTAGCTTAAGGGTAGTAGTAACACTAGAGCCCTGACCTCAAGAGACTCTGTGCATTATTTGTGAATGTCATTTATTGTGGCTGCTGCATGTGTTTTGAGCTGTAGACCGGTGTCCACCCCTGAGAAAGTTTGGACTGCTACACATGCGCTACCACGGAGAGTTAAGTCCTGAAGGGCTACTTGGCCCAGTGGCTCGGGACTTATAGTAGGTTGAGCTCCTTGACCTCAGGAATGAAAGGCTTGTGAGGAACCAGGTGGAGGAGATGGTGTTGATCTTAGATTTCATGGTGAGCTTGCTGTTGATGAGGATTCTGAGATTTCGGGCATGGTTGGAGGGAGCGGGTCCTAGGTATTATGGCCACCAGGAGTCGTTCCATTTGTTGCTGACAATCAGTACTCCCATCTTGCCTGTGTTAAGCTGCAGGCAGATGTTATTCATCCAGTCGGCAACGCTTGTCATGCATCTGTGGAAGTTGGTTCTGGTGGTGGTGGGGTTGTTGGTGAGTGATAGGATGAGATGGGTCCTTTCGACAATAGGGGGGCAGGGATAGGGTCCCCACGGCTTCAGTGAGGCTCAGAACGTGGGTCGCAAGGCCCTTCCACTCTAGAAATGATCAGCCCTGGGGACCTGGGCCTTAGAAAAGGCTCTGGGAGGGTCACCACACACTCCCCTTCCCATTTAAAATATATTGCACCAACACCCCTGGGCCCTGGCACATACCAGGTGTTTTCCTTTAAAGTCCAATTTTATTGAAAAAACACTACCGTGGATGTGCAGAAATTTGCTGGGTTTTTTTTCTAAATACTTTAGTATTACATGTGTTTATTGATTTTACAACAGGTAGCAAAATAGTAATGCCATGTACGAATAGCAGATCAGTCCGGGGACAGACCCACCGAGCAGTGTTAAGGAAGGCACTAACCACTGATCATGTTATGAGGAAGCAGTCTTATACACAGCAAGCCGCCTACAACCCAACCTGGGCCGGCCATGTCATAAACATATTGTGGCTAGAGAGCATCTCTGGGGCCTCACTGCTCCCCCTTCCATTTAAAGACCAGTAGCCCTGTTATCTGCATGACGAATGCTGAATGTCTATCAGTCTCTCTTCGAGCGCCTTCCTGTGCTCTACGGCTTATCAGCCACTTTAAAACCTCATCCTCAGGAATTTGGTAACCAACCCAAAACAAAACGGAAAGGAAAAAGAAGGGAAGACCCCTCCCAGACAGTCTCAACTTCTCCCATACCTGACCACCCTTCCCCCGCAAACCCTCACCCTCCCAACTCCCTCCGCCCCCCCTCCCCTTGGTCCATGGTCTGCTTTTGCCTCAGCCTAGGGCCCTCACAACCTTCAATGGTGAGTCAGTGTGTTTTTTGGTCTGTTTCGGTGTCTGCTAACCTCAACAGCCGGAGGTACTTAGGACAAGTCACCTCCTTAAACTCAGACGCCAACAGGGACAGGAATGGCTTCCACAGCTCCGCATAGCGCGCTGCCTTCCCCGCCTTGGATAATGACAGTTTCTCCATGCCCAGAACCATCCAGAGGCGGTGAAGCCACCCCTGATACGTGGGAATGTGTTTGGATCACCATTGTCCCACTGTGTTCTGCGCAGCTGACCCCAGTGCAATCGCTATCAGTCGACCTCTCCGTGATCTCAATGGGTAAGTCAGTGCATTAGGCAACCCTAGGAGTACATATTCGGGAAAGTGGGGGATATCCGTTTCGAAGTGTATATCTACCTCCCCTAGTATCTGGCTCCAGTATTCTTGTAGAAGTGGGCAGTCCCAGAGCACATGAACTAACGTGCCAATCTGACCACAACCGCGACAACACCGAGGATCCTGTTTGCTATCCATTTCGTACAGGCGTTCGGGGGTGTAATACCAGTAGGACGCGACTTCGTAAGGGTGTCTGTAAGTCCCATATGATAGGCTGAGTGGCGCGCTCTATAGTAGACCCCCTCCCACTCCTTGTGTGTCAAGTTTCTCCCCAGTTCCCGTTCCCAACGCACCCTGCCTGTATTGTAGGTGTATTTGTGTTTTTGCATGAGCATCTTGTAAAGGTCTGAGATCAGCTGTTTGTCGTTAGTGCCGGAGATCAGTCAGTATTCGAATTTTGTCAGGTGTCTGTCTGCTGCCGACCGTACTGTGGTGTTAAGCGCCCAGTGCCTGACCTGGAAGTAACGGAGCCTTTCCGTTTCAGTTAGGTCGAATTCCTGCTGAAATTGCTGGAAGGGAATCACCCCTTCTGGGTCATAGACGTGATGGAGTGCCCTATAACCCGCAGGCTTCCAGCGCGCAAACGACTTCTCGTCCATCCCGGGTGGAATTCTGGATTCCCGATGATGGGTGTAAGGGGGAAGGGAGGGTGGTGAGTTCTTGACTAACCCCTACTCGGTCCCAGATCTCCAGGGGCACCCGCGTGATGAGGGACGCATAGAGATTGAGAGGCCTATGTTCCCGTCTCATAAAGGGGATTTCTTGCAGAGTCCGCCCTGCGATGGCTTGGTCCTGAAACAGCCATTGTTTCCCAGATTCCCATCGAACCCATTCCACTAGGAAACGGAGCTGGGATGCTTGAAAATACGTTGCTAAGTCTGGCATCCCGATCCCGCCTTGTTCTGGTGCCAGCATGGCGATCTGGCGCTTCAGACAAGGTTTTCTCCCATTCCATATGAACTGTGACAGTTCTGACTGCATCAGTTTTATTCAGCCTCGAGGTGGTAAAAGAGGCATCATGCGGAAGAGGTATAATATTTGGGGAAGAACCGTCATCTTAACAGCTGCCACTCTACCCAACCAGGACAACGGATAATACTTCCATTGTCCCAACTCGCGCCTGATTTTCTGCCGCAGGTTGGAGTAGCTGAGATCTACCATACCATCCACGGTATGGGGAACAGCGCCTGCAAATGGGCACGTGTGGTGGTATCCAGGGATATGTCGAGGGCCACCGACTTAGACATATTGACCTTGAAGCCAGAGACTCAGCCGAATCTCTCGAGATCCGTAATTCACGCCGGCAGAGAACTCAGGGGGCTAGCAAGAGATATCAACACATCGTCTGCATACAGGCTTATGGTGTGGACGTCACCCCCGAATTTGATACCGTGCACCTCCGGGTCAGACCGCAAAATGTGTGCAAGAGGCTCCATATATATAGGGCGAACAATAGAGGGGACAATGGGCAGCCCTGCCTAGTGCCACATTCGATTTTAAACTGGGGAGACATGCATCCATTGACTCGGACTGCTGCTGTAGGGAATTTGTAGCAGTTGAACACCCTAGTTCGGAATTTAGCCCACCTTTTCCAGGTAAGGCCAGTGTACTCGGTCAAATGCCTTTTCGGCGTCTATGGCCAGCATCATATATTCACCCTCCGACCGAGCGGCTTTTTCCAGAAGGTGGAAAGCCGCTTAGTGTTGTCTGAGGTCTGTCGCTCAGGAATAAATCCAGATTGGTCTGGGTCGATCAATCCCCCCATGTATGGTCCTAAGTGGGAGGCGAGGATCCCTGTACAAAGCTTGAGATCGACATTCAAGAGGGAGATTGGTCTATATGCTCCGCACTCAACGGGGTCTTTACCTGGTTTAGGAATCACCGCAATGGGTGCTTCCAGCAGGTCTCCATGGATCGCTCCCTCCTCCGCGAAGGAGGTAAAGAGTCGGGCGAGTAGCGGGGCCACTTGGCTACAGAATGTCTTATAAAAGCTTACCGGGAATCCGTCTGGTCCCGGGGCATTGCCTAACTTGAGCCGGGAGATGGCAGAAATCACCTCTTCCGGTCGAATGTCTCTTTCCAAGCAGTCTATCTGTTCTTGCGTCAACTCCGGCAGGGGGATATCTGCTAGGAACTCTGTCTCCACGTCTGGGTTAGGGGCGTCGGCTGCGTACAAGTCTGCATAAAATGCACTAAAGTCCTCCGCTATGGCTTGTTTCCGTCTACTGTAACGCCATCGCTCCCTCTTATCTCCCGCACCTCCCTGCGCTGCGTGACCTCGCGGAGTTTGTGAGCAAACAGGCGCCCACACCTGTCTCCGCCCGTATAATAGGCTTGGCGCTGTCGCAGTGTTGCGTATTCCGCTCTATCTAGATCGAGGGCTGCGAGTTGTTGGCGGACCGCTTTTAATTGCCTCCATATTCTCGGAGCCCCCGTCCTCCGGTGCATCTGTTCCAGTTCCCTGGTCTGCCATGTGAGTTCCTCCCTCTTAGATTGCCGTTCTGCATTTTCTGCAGTCGAGAGTGATATAAATTCACCCCTAAGAACCGCTTTCAACGCGACCATTGCGTGGACAGCGTGGTGTCATTGTTGCTGTTATGTGTGAGGTAATCAGTGATCACGCTTTGGAATTTAGTGACCACCACTTTCTTCTGCAGCAGTGAATCTCGGAGGCGCCAAACCCTACATGAGCGTTTGGTAGCTGGCATGGAAAGGACGGCCCTTACTGGAGCGTGGTCGGAAAGTTAAGCAGTTCCTATGTCAGCGCTGGTGGCAAGTGTTTTGGTGGCAGTGGAAACAAGCAGGTAGTCAAGACGCGCATATGTTTGGTGGGCAGCTGAGAAGTATGTGTAGTCCCTCTCACCAGGATGCAGCGCACGCCATAGATCCGTTAATCCTAGTTCCTGCATTCTAATTTTGCCTGCTGCTGTGAGCGCCCCCACCTGTGTAGTGCGTTGAAAGGGCCTGTCAAGTGTGTTGTCGAAAACCAAATTTAAGTCCCCGCCCAAAACTATGTGATGGTCAGTTGTGTCGGTGACATCAGTAAGCGCTCTGTGAAGAAAGTGTTCCTGACCGTCATTGGGCCCATATATTGAACCAATCGTAAGAGTCTTGTCTCCTACTGCGAACCTGTATACCAGTAGGCGCCCCTTGGTCTCAGCCAGTTTCCCCAACACTTTGCCCCTGAACTTTTGTGCCACTAGGATCGCAACTCCCGCTTTCCTATCCGGGCATGAGGAAAAAAATTGATGGGGGAATTTACAAGACCTCAGCCTGTGACAATCTTTCTTCAGAAGGTGCGTTTCCTGTAGGAGGCATATGTCCGCCTGAGACTGTTCTAGCTGAAGCAGGATCGCTTTGCGCTTAACAGGATTATTCAGGCCGCGCACGTTCAACATGAGGATAGTGAGCTCATCTTTCTTCATCTAGAGTTGCCAACCCACCCCTTGCCCTTTGTGTGGCCTTGGAAGAGCTGGGTCCGAAGACCTCCGACCTGCCCCTGCGCTGTAACTCCAACCTACCGGCTCCGGAGCTGTCTCCACCAACAATCGAACCATGGACCAACTTCCCTCCCCAA
Source organism: Lissotriton vulgaris (assembly GCF_964263255.1). Classification (NCBI taxonomy): domain Eukaryota; kingdom Metazoa; phylum Chordata; class Amphibia; order Caudata; family Salamandridae; genus Lissotriton; species Lissotriton vulgaris. The sequence goes on from NW_028240948.1 coordinate 760,209, forward strand.
CCCAACCCCCCCTAACCCCCCTCCAACAACTGCAAACTGGCATTGTCTCTCATCCGGGGATGAAAAGGAAAAAAGATCAGTGTAAGGTAGTCTTACTAGTCTGTTCCGGAGCACCCTCCCGCCAACGGCCATGTTGCCAGAACGGATATCCAGGTCAATAGGTGTCAGCGAGTCCATCATCCTGTGGGACCGGTACCGTTATCTGTGGCTACTGCATCCACTGCGGCGTGTTGACCTGCTGCAATCACCGTCGCCGGAGGTTTCTTAACTCGTTTCCGCCTCCGCTGCTGGCTCCATTGGGGCCTTCTTCCCTCCGTCTCTGGCGTGGTTCCTGGGACCTCGGTTCTGTCCTCGGGTGTCTCTATTCCTAACAGCGTGCAGGCCTCTGAGACCGATCGGAGCTGGTACTGTTTATTCCACAGTCTGAAAATGAGGCGGAAGGGGTGGCCCCAGCTGTATGGAATATTGTTCAGTTGCAGATATGATGTGACGGGTTTGAAAAGACGACGCTTGTGCAGTGTGAGCGCCGCCAAGTCCTGGAACAGCAGTGGTGATGTGCCTTGAAATGCTATCGGATGTTTCTGGCGTGCCTTCTGTAGTATCTCCTCTTTGGTACGGTAGTCTTGAACACACACCAGTATATCAAGGGGGGGGGGCGCGGCGCGGCGCCACCGCCGCTCGAGGTGGTCCGGTCCTGTGGGCCCTATCTAGCTGTAAGGGTGAGTCTAATGGCCGCCCCAGCACATGGTTGAAAAGTTCTCTAGCGTAGCGAAACGCATCTTGGGTGGCCTCGGACGTAGCCACGTTGTGAATGCGAATGCTATGGCGTCTGGAGCGATTTTCTAGATCTTCCAGGTGGAGCTGTAGGTCCACCTGCTGGTCGTGCAGCCGGATGTTCTCCTGTTGTCCTGTTGTTGGGCCGCGAGTTCTGTGTCCTTATCGTCGCTTTTGGTTTCCAAGTCTGCCACCCTTTCCCCTTTCGTCCATCTCACACCGCACTTCCCGGATTTTGCTGGTAAATTCCGTCTTAAAGGTCTGAATATCATCCCGCAGGGACGCAAAGAAGGACTCCAGAAAGGCCTTTGTGATGGGCTCTGCTCCGTTGTCAGAGGTCTGGTCCATCCTCTTCAGTGTCGGCGCTACTGCGTCCTTCTGTGGGGGGGTCTGCGTTTTTGCGAACAGCTCCTTCACTGTTTTGCCCCGGGGAGGCCTGCTCGTAGACATCCCGCTTCCCTGGTAATCGTTCCGCCCGGCATTCCGGTCTATGTTTGCCAATCCGGTAGGATCTTTCCTTCACCGTGCTTGTTGGGTGTTCCTGGGTCCCCACGGGGCCAGCGTGTTCCGGCCGTTCAACCTGGCGCGGTTCTCCCTTCCTGGTTCGCCTGTGTCCGCGGCCGACCGCCGTCTCTTGCCCAGGCGGGCTCCGCTTCAGCCAGCCGCCTCTGCTCTGTCCTGGTACGCCTCACCTTCCCCCAGCCGTCCGGTCGTTACCTCGAACGCCGCCCGTGGGGACCCCCTCTCCACTGTAGCGCCCCCACTTCCGTGCCTGATCCGCTTCTAGCCTCCATAGCAGGAAGAGCAGACTGCAGTCGAGGAACGGTTTACTGTGCCCCCAATGACTCTGGCCTCGCTGCCGTCCTCCGTAGTCCCCACAAGACTAGCTGGGCCTAGATCTGGCACATAGCTAATGGGGTGTCACAACCACCAACTGGGCCGGTCTGCCCGCCGAGGGAGCCCCTCTCCCCTCCGGTCGGTCCTTGCTGCAGTGTCCCCGGACTCACCAATTCGCCGCTCGTGTCCTCCGGTCCTGGGTCTCACTTCCGACCTTCTTTTCTGCCGTACGCCCCCTCCGGTCTCTGGGCCTCGTGGTGTTTCCCGGCAGCTCCGCCGTCCTCCGGGCTTCCACCTCGGCGCCGCCGGTTGCCTGCTTGCTTCTGCAGTCACCGTAGACCCCGGCTCCACACCCTGGCGAACGCTTCAGTTGCCCGCCTCAAGCTGCCCTGTGACTGCCGAGACAGGGGGCCTCCGCTCGGTTGCGCGCCACATCCGAAGCCGGCCTCACTTTCAGTACGGTGGGGGGATGGGGCGCCTCGCGCTCTCGGGGCTACAGGCGATCAGATTTGCCGTGTGTCTCGCCTCCGCCGCTATCTCCGGTTCCGTCCTGCTATATGGTCGGTTCCGACAGTCCGATGCCCCACACTGCGGGCCCGGAGGCGCCGGAACCGGTGCTAAAACAGGGCCGTTGGCAGGAGCAGTGGAAATACTCGTCGGCTCACTCCGCCATCTTGGCCACGCCCCCTCTAAATACATTTTTGACCACCCACCAGAGCAGGGTATTCCCCAACTCTGACACTAAATGTTATACTTATTTTCAGGACAAGGGACTGAGTCCTATACTCCTAAAATGACTGCAGTCGCATCTTTCTTGATGTGGTGGCAGCCAAGCACATTTTCTCTCTAGATGTGTTCGCTCAATGGATCATCTGCAGAATCCAATTTACTTACATTTTTAAACATAATTTCTCCATATCTACTGACCGTATTTACACCAAATCATAAAATGCACGCTTTCTGGACCAATATCTAGCTTTTTGCCAAATTTGACTTTTATTTATTTATTTATTTGCGTGTTTATATAGCGCTATGAATAAGCTCCCATAGGAGTATCTCCGCGCTAATGACAACCAGTAGAGAAACTGAGAAAGGAAGTAATGAAGTTAAAATTGTGCCAATGAAGCTCCTATCTTAGCTAGAATGAACTAAACAAAAAAGTTTTCAAGTATTTTCTGAAATGAAGATGGTTACAGCATTGCCTCAATGAGAGCGGGAGTGAATGCCAGAGGTTAGGACCTACCAGGGACAGAGCCCTGCCACCTAGCCTTGATTTAGTAACCTTAGGGACGCTCAGTAGCAGCTGTTCACTGGATCTAAGGGCCCGGGTAGGGACGTATGGGACAAATTTACTGGCCATGTATTCTGGTCCCAATTGATTGAGGCCCTTATGAATGATACAGCAGGTCTTAAACTTCACTCGTTGACGTATTGGCAACCAGTGAAGTTTGTGTAGTAACGGTTTAGAAGGGGATCTGGATGGTGCATTAAGCACCAACCTAGCTGCTGTATTCTGCACCACCTGCAGACGATCCAGAACCTCTTAATTTGCACCTGCCAAGCGACCGTTACAATAATCAAGGCGGCTGATAACCAGAGCCTGAACTAAGGTTTTCCTATAGGAGTCAAGGAGGAAAGGAAAAATCCTACGGAGGAGACCTATCACGTGGAAACATGATCCCACGGTAGTGATGACATGTTGCTTCATGGTCAGCTCCGGTTCCAATCTAACTCCCAGGTTCTTGATTATTGTTTTGGGCTCAGGAACTGGGCCCAGATCAAGAGGCCACCAATTGGGGGACCATTGGACCCTAGCCTCACCAAAAAGCATCACCTCCGTCTTTCCAACGTTACATTGAAGAAAGTTGGAGGACATCCACCTTGCAACTGCCTTCATCCCATCGGAAAAGGATTGTATGATTTCCGGGGTAAGTTGTTTAAAGGGGAAGAGCAGCTGCGTATCATCAGCGTAGGACACTGGGCAGAATCCAAAAGCTCTAGTTACATCTGCCAAGGGAGCCACATAGGTGTTGAATAATGTCGGGCTCAAACAAGAACCCTGCGGGACCCCCTTGGTAATATTAACCTCTTCCGACCTAAACTCACCCATGGTGACAGATTGGGTGCGGTTGGAGAGGAAGCTTTTGATCCAGTCCAGTGCTCTACCACCGATTCCATTCATAGACAGGCGTTCGATCATGATGTTATGGGAAATGGTATCGAACGCTGCCGATAAGTCTAGCAGCACCAGGACAACAGAGTAACCTTTGTCCTGGTACAACCGTAGATCGTCTGTTATCGACAGCAAGGCCGTTTCGGTGCTGTATTTTGGCCTAAAACCGGACTGTGATGGATCAAGGCAACCAGATTGCTCTAGGTAGGTAGATAGGTGTTTGTTGGTGTGCTTTTCGATGATTTTCCCTAGAAATGGCAACAGGGAGATAGGTCTGAGGTTAGACATGTTGGTCCAAGGAATAGATGTATTCTTCCTAATAGGTCTAACTAGGGCTTTTTTCCAGCACTGTGGGACAACTCCAGTTGTAAGTGAGAGATTCACCAGTCTCTGAACATCAGGGCCCAGTGTACTCCCTAAAGGACCCATAAGTCTAGCTGGAAGCAAGTCCGCCGGGCTTCCACTTTTAATATCAGTGAACAGTTTCTGGACCTCTATTAACGATATTTCAGGGAAATCGTTAAAAGAGTGGGAATTAATGGGTGCTGTATGCACCAAAGTATAATTGTCCTGGCTACTTATATCAGGGTTAAGTGCCTCTATTTTGTTATAGATGGCATCAATTATTTCAGTGAAAAAACTGGAGATACTATCACAGAGATGTTGAGATGCTATATCTGCACTTTCGCAAGCTGTAGGCTTCAGAAATGTGTTGACAATCTGGTATAGAACTTTCGAATCATTACCAGCTGCCTCTAACTGAGCGGTAACGTGGTTCTTACGTGCAGATCGTATGGCTTTATGATATATATTAAGAGCCTTTTTATAATTGATTTTATCTTCCTCCAGGAAAGATTTTCTCCATGTCTTTTCAGACTTTCTAGCCAGGTGTTTCAGACTACGCAGCTCCTCCGAATACCAAACCTCTTGTTTCCTGGCAAGGCTCGTTTTAAAGATCTTAATCAGGGCAATTTGTTGTACTGCAGCATTGACTGCTAAATCCCAGTTTGAAAGAGCAATGTTAATGTCATCCGTGCAAACAATAGGGGGGGGAAGATATTTCTGTTCAAAAATAATGTTGGTGATTTTATGCCACTGCCTACGTTTGGATGGCATCTGAACATGGGGGATAGGCTGGAGATCATTCATCGGCATAGAAAACTCAAGCACGAAGTGGTCTGTCCAATGGTATTGTTTGGGTACACAGCATTCAATACCAGGAAAGTTGGATATTATCATATCCAAGGTATGTCCTGCTTGGTGTGTGGGTCCACTATTACATTGCTTTAGTCCCAAAAGGGATATGTCAGTCAAGAAAGATTGTGCCTCACTGTTAGTTTCTTCCTTACTATGAATATTAAAATCCCCGAGCAGCAGGAATTTTTTATTCGGGCACACATGGGGTGCTAATGCTTCCACTAACTGTTTGGACATGTTTTTTAAGGGGCCAGGAGGGCGGTAAACCAAAGCTCCTTTTCTACTATGTTTGGTAGATGAGCCAATCCTAAAAATCAACATTTCAAAGGTCGGATTACAACATTGATCGATAAATGAGACGGAAATATCATCTTTGAATACAATGGCTATTCCCCCACCAACTTTTTTGGGTCGGTCCAATCTAACAATCTTATAACCCTCCGGTATTCCAAGGGTGATAGCGGGGGTGGAGTGTGGTTTAAGCCAGGTCTCTGTTAAAAAGCATAAATCAGCCTTATGTGTGGAAATAAGATCCCAGACCTCGATAGAGTGTTTAACTAAAGATCTGACATTGCACAATAAATTCCTTCCTCCCTGAATAGGAGTAATGGGGATATTGCTAGTACATTGTTGGAAGGAATATTTTTCCGTCTGGAATTGTATATGGCAGGACCTACACGAGACTGGCCCTTCAGGGAGACAGTGGGGTGGTAGCTTACAGTTAGGTGTTAACAGATTAGAGCGTAAGCACAGTAAGGACTGCGAGGAATTGATCCGCCTAGATACCTTAGTGTCCACAGATGGTTCTGCCATAGCCCCTAGCCACGTCCAGTCGCGGACGGGCGCAGACGGGCTTCTCTCTGGCGCGTCTCCGGCGCTTCGCTGCGCGCGACCGCTGCGCGCCAGCTGTGACGAGGGGACTAAATATCCCTCAAGGTGCAGCAACTAGAGCGCTGACCGCTAGGAGTATGCGGAAGTGACCTGGCTCTGCCTGACCCGCCCTACGCTCAACAGCACTGGTTGCCGAGTCGGACCGGGGCGGGCAGGACAGAAGATCGAGCCCAGGCTGGGTTAAGTATCAATTTTAAAGATTTACTCTGAAGCGTGTAGCGCTTCTATCATTCAGCAAAGGACTATTATCGTTTTAAAACACGGCGCTATTAAAAGTAATTCCACATTTTCAAGTATACTGTTTTAAATCACAGTTTTAAAAACACATGCAACATTAGTCAATTGCTCAGAACCTGGGCGTCAGCGGGTCAGGGAGACACTGCCACCGTCCTCCCTACCGCGATTCGCCGCCTGCTCCTCGCTGCCTAAATACCCCTCAAGGTGCAGCAACTAGAGCGCTGACCGTAGGAGTATGCGGAAGTGACCTGGCTCTGCCTGACCCGCCCTCCGCTCAACGGCACTGGTTGCCGAGTCGGACCGGGGCGGGCAGGACGGAAGATCGAGCCCAGGCTGGGTTAAGTATCAATTTTAAAGATTTACTCTGAAGCGTGTAGCGCTTCTATCATTCAGCAAAGGACTATTATCGTTTTAAAACACTGTGCTATTAAAAGTCATTCCACATTTTCAAGTATACTGTTTTAAATCACAGTTTTAAAAACACATGCAACATTAGTCAATTGCTCAGAACCTGGGCGTCAGCGGGTCAGGGAGACACTGCCACCGTCCTCCCTACTTTACAGGAAGGAGCGGAGGATACTTTTTTGGGGGATGTTTTGTGGAGAATTGTCAAATGTCATCAGTTATAAGCAAACCAAAATATCTATTTCCTATGAAAACACAAACCGCCACTGGGTAATATCCTCCGAAAGCGAACTGTGGATGTCGGCGTGCTCCTGCTTGCCGGGCGGTGCCTGGTATTGGCACGACTGCTTCCATCTCCTCACATAACTCCACTCCCCCTCACCAGTAAAAGCAAGGGACGGCACTCAAAGAAGCAATGATACATGTGGAGTTTATTTCATCCACCCGAGGAACATCGTGTTTTGGCCATAAACAGCCTTCGGCACAATGTTGATGGCTCCTAACGCTTAAAGTACACGCCATCCACCTAATAATCCAACCTGTGTTTTTATCCTTGGCAGATTTAGTATACCTTCAACATAGCTGGGAATTAGATTACCTCTACTACCCCATGCTGCCAAACACGATTACTTATAGCACATGTGTTTGAAAGACTTGATTTAGAGAGAATTCTAGCATTGTGTCCTGGGAAACACGTGGTTGTGTCAGAAAAAGAATAAATGTGAACAATTAGATCTAAGAGTTCAAAGATCTAAGACTTCAACCACTGAGCCAAGCAGCTAAGTCCACTCATTAGCTGTGCTTCAAAGGCTGTTAAAAGACAGCATGGATATTCCAGAACCGAGTACCTGAGGGGAATTGAACAAAAACAGAAATGGAATCCTAGACCCCACATGTTCTAATTGGTCTCTGAGATGCAACCATACTTGACCCATCTACAAGAAGAGGAAAGAAGGCTGATTAATATTTGAGACACAGACTGCACTAGATAAAACTGGAGGCACTTATGCAAACTAAACCTATTTATGTTTTTTTAAATGCTTGCTTCTATAGTGGCTCCAATATAAAGGTGCCACAAACAGAAAAGCAGAGCCGGTATTATTGGTAGCAGGGATCCTGGTGAAAGAAACACAAACCTTAAATGTCATCTTAAGTAACCAGTGAACTAGAGAAACGAAATCAATGCACAATTCTTGGAGGAGGCAAAGACGGTTAAGTGAAAAATTAGGAAAGGAAACGTCTCATGTCACAGCACAGCCGTAGGGAAGAAATTAAAAGACCCCTCTTAGCCAAGTATGTATAGCTCAAGAGCCCAAATCGTCCAAAAAACACACTATATATCTCTTCTCATCTTCCCAGGAATATAAGAAGTGTAAAACCATTATGCCTAAGTGAATTGTTAAGGGACATGCGACAGAGATCGGTGGAGGCCAAAGCCATGTGCCTGAAAATGTATCATCAGGTGTGAAGCAGCTTGGCCATAGAAATATTAAAGGGCTGAATTATGCATGTCGAGCACATTACGCGAATTTGCAAATGTTTTATTTTCCCACAACAATGCAGATGTGTTTAAAAACCTTTTCAATCTTTGTGAACTTTGCAAAGTTTAGAAAATGTTACTACATCGATGGATGAATCCTTCACATAGGTGTTACACTTCTGTGCATTGATAGTGCAGTTGTAAATCCTGCAATTCACTGGCGTGTAATTATGTGGCATTCCTTTGTACTTGGCACTTCCAGCAATACTGTGAAATATCTATCAAGTGGCACGGATGACAGTTCTCCTGACAAACCACAACCCAACAAACTACACCTAACTTACCACTGGCTGGCAGACACAGTAATCTGTGGTTCTACCCCACAAATCCAGAACACCTGACCTGTAGACCCCCACGCTAGTGAGTTCCGCCTAGGTGGAGTAGACATACCGTGCCAGTGAAGAGACGGCATCTTTCCTGTGGCCAGCGTATGGGAAAGAAAACTAGAGCTGTGCTGTGTTTTTCAGAAACCATTTTTATAAGCCTGCCAGTTGGTGACGTGGATTTGCTACTTGGGGATATATGGCTTCACACTGCATTGGAGGGGGGCGGGGGAGTTGGTGCTAGTCTTACTGTCCTTGCCTGTGTGGAAATAACAGCTGTAAACGACTCCCCTCACCTGCAGCTCGGTCCTATGTCTGCAGTGGGCAATTAACAACCATTATTGCCTGCAGGTGCGTGCAGTAATGCTCAATTAGACCATTGGAATGTGATACCTCCTTTGAAGAAGATTTATTGGCACTGAGACAATAATGATGGGCACAGAACTTGTGATCAAACTTTCCAACGTTTGTTTTCCCGTTTCGCCTCCTTTGATGTACAATATTCTGTTGATTTGTTTTAATATCGTTCTAGTCCTTCTACTGTTGCCTAGACCAGACATGAAAGGTCCTCTAACTCATTATAGGACATCACCTTTTGCTAAGGCCTATAACTCAGCCGGAGGGCGATTAACAATAGTTTTAGCCCTCTGCAGCGGGTTACGAAAAAGTAGTAGGCTTCAAACAGCCTATAACTCAGGCAGAGGGCTTTTAACAACCAGTGTAACCTTTAACAGCAAGCTATAAGTCTATTTCATAGTATCCTTTGTGAGTTATTGGCACAAGCCATGTGAGGGCCCATAAGGGGGTGGGAAGGGGCTGTAACAACCAGTGCAAACATTAGTGCAGGTTATAATACTCTTGTCACATTTTCGTCCCCGAGTTATCGGACCATGCTGCCGGCAAGAAAATGAATTACTTACCTTTAACTACAGTTCTCCAGTATTGGTATCTTTCATAGATTCACTTGCTTGAATCATCCTCGTCGTCTTAGTGGGAGTCCCACGGTATACAAAGAAAAGCAGTAAATAATACTACAATAGGCTACAAGGCAATGGACAGTCACTGCAATAGCCTATCCATTCTCTTTTGTAAAAAAGAACCAAACTTAAGTTGCAGCCAATCAGGCAATGGCACCCTGTGGAGCAATCTCAAGAGAGGCTAGGTTCCTCAGATTTTCAAGCACAAGTGTGAAACTTTATACCTTGAGGAAATAAGAGAAGCCTCTCAGGGGAGGAGGGTGGGTTGCATGTGATCTATGAAAGATACCAATACCGGAGAACTGTAGTTACAGGTAAGTACCTCATTTTCTACTACCATCTACATATATATATATATATATATATATATATATATATATGCCACAAATCCTCAAACCTCCACGCCAACGGCGTGGCGAAAAAAGAAGCAGAACCCCACGTTTCAGGCAAGATGGAAACTTTATTGCAACCTTTCAATGACGCGTTTCGAGTACGATGTACCCTTGTTCACACAATATAGTATAGTATATATACATCACACAATGCGAAGGAAAAAACACCTCTAAAAGTATAGGATTACCTTATTGAAATAGATGACGTAGGACTGCCTGCCCCACTGCTGCTTTGCTATAAGTTGCCATATCCCGACAATACTGCCACGTGAAAGTATGAACACTCTCCTATGTAGTGGCATGGAAAATATGGTCCAGTGGAACTCCAGCAAAAAGAGCAGTAGGAGAGGAAACTGCTCTTGTAGAATGTGCCTTGGCTTTGATCGTAAGCAGTTTACCCGCCTTAGTATGACAGAGTTGAATAGCAGCAGCGATCTATCATGCAATAGTTATTTTTATGAGAGCAGAACCCTGTCTTAGAGGCCCATAAGATACTACCAGTTGATCCATTCTGTGCAGCTGCTTTGTCTGTTGCAAATAAAACTTAAGGCATCGTTTGACATCCAAAGAGTGGAGAGATTTATCTGCCGGTGAAGAATGCGGGAAAAGGTACGCAGAATAACGGGCTCATTAAGGTGAAACTGAGCTGAGACCTTCGGTGTGAACTTGCGGTTTGTTCTCAGCATAACATAGTTTTGTGAAGTGTATGTAAGGCTCTTTTATAGTAAAGGCTTGAATTTCACTTACTCTCCTTGCAGAAGTAAGCGCAAGAAGCATAGCCACGCTCCATGGGAGAAACTTCAGCTCAATTTTGTGAATTTGCTCAAACTGTGGTTTCATCAAATGAGACAGGACTACATTAAGGTGCCATTCTGGCAGAGGAGGCCGAATTGGGGGAAAGTCCTGAATAATTCCTGCTTTTTAATGCAAAAAGAAGTGTCGGACGTGTGTCTGTATTGGGAGAGGGCCGCAAGGTGGACCTTCAATGAGTTTGCCAGAGATAAGGCAAGATTTGTTCTGGAGAAAAGAGAATAAGGTGAATGTCATTCTGAAGGCACCAAGAAGAAAAACGTTTCCATTTTAGTCTGTACATTTTAGTAGTAGATTCAGCTCTAGCTCTCAACAATATATCTCTACAGTCTTGAGGAATGAATAAATCTTTGAACTCAGCTTCCAGGCTTACAAAAGCTGGGTATGGATGCAGGATCTGCCCTTTGTTCATGGTTAGCAGAGTGATTGACACTGGCAAGCAATAAGGCTTGGATTGTGACAACAGGAGTAGCTCCCTGAACCAATGCTGGAGGGGCCACCATGGAGCAATGAGGATTAGCTGGCATGGTTCCCGTTTCATTTTCATCAGCACTCTGGAGATGAGGGGGCTTGAGGGAAAATCGTATGCAAAGACTCCTGACCAACCGCATTCCCCCATGACCCTCTCTGAGGTTCCCTGATGGCGAAGGACCAGCATTTCCTGTTCCCTTGAGACACAAATAGGTCTAAGTTGGGTGCCCCCCACTTCTGGAAGATGGAATCGAGAATCAGCTGGTTGAGTTCCCACTCATGATTTGTTTGACATCTGCTAAAGATGTCTGCCAGGTTGTTCTTTACTCCTGGGAGATGCTCCGCCTTTATGGTTATGTTACGCTGTAGTGTCCATTCCCATATCTTTTGAGCTTTCAAAGATAGGATTGGAGATCTTGTACCTCCCTGCTTATTTAGAATATGCGTGCAGGTGGTATTGTCTGTAAGGACGAGGACTGAGGATGCTCTTATCCTTCTGAGAAATGACTGGAGGGGTAGAAAAATCGCACTCAGTTTCAGAAAAGGGATATGCATTTTGGATAGATGGAGACTCCATTTGCCGCTTATTTGGAAGTCCTGAAGATGTGCTCCTCATCCTTCCAATGATGCATCATTGGTCAGAACTAACTCTGGAAGAGGAGCGAGGAATGACAGTGCCAGAGAGAGATTGTTAGCTGATTGCCACCAAGGAAGTGCGTCTTTCATAAGTGTTGTGGACTGCCACCAAGGAAGTGCGTCTTTCCTGATAGGTGTTATCTGAATGATATTGTCGAATGATCCTGTTATCTGAATCATTGCCTGCCCAATTGCTCTGAAAAGGTCTCATCCTTCTCCAGTATTAGGGGTGTCTTTCATAGATTCACATGCCTGAATCATTCCCCGTCGTCGGAGTGGGAGTCCCACGGTACATAAAAAAGCAATAAAATGCTATAAATATATAGTAATACCAATAGAAAAGAACCAGGAAGTAACACAGCCAATGGTACAGTAGGCAAAAACTTCCCATCTATGACTATCATAGTCATTTTGTATGGTCCAAACTACAGCCAATCAGGCGCTAGCACCCACCAGAATGTTCTCCCCAGAGGCTCAGGCTCTCAGATTTTCTACCGCACGTCGTGTGAAGGGAGTCTCCCTGAGCTCTGCTCAGTTTTTTCAATTCCTACTTCATCTGTGTCTTCTCTTCAGGATGTCTTCAAAGAAATCTCTCTTCAGAACCTGTGACTGCTGTGGTAAGCCTCGGCTTTTTGAGAAGGATCCACACAATAAGTGTATTTATTGTCTCTACCCAGACCACCAGGCCTCTGATTGTAAAATCTGCAGAAAAATGCCTCAGAAGACTCTCAGAGATAGAGAGGGTCGTTTACTGCTGTGGTTGAAGAGGCTAAAGGATTCTCCAAATCCTGTTTCAGAAGTAGGCAGTGTCACATCTGCTTCCACTTCAGCCTCCAGGAAGAGATCCGCGCCTGAGGAAATGTCATCTCCCAGGGCTAAGCTGTCTAAAAAACAACCACCTGCTAAAGGACTGGATCAGCCTTCCACTTCTCAGGCTGTCCCCACCTCCAGGGGCATGGAAGGCGCTTCTGCTTCCTCAAAGGGGAAGAAACTCAAGCTTCCCTTATCTTCTGACAGGATTTTACCACAGAATCCATCTCCGTCTCCTGTGAAGTCTTCTTCAGCTTCCTCGTCGACGAGGACGACGACCTCAGTGACATCTACGGTAACATTTTCGTCTCCTAAACCTAGTATGGTTATGTCCTCGTCTACGGCATCTCCAACGATGGTTTTTGTTTCTGTGAGGCCTATCTCGTCGACGTCCGTCGTCGACGCCTCGTCGTCGACGTCTTTAAAGGCTTTACCGCCGACGAAAAAGACTCCGTCGACGAGCTCTTCATCAGGCTCTACGCCGTCGACGAAAATACCGCCGTCGACGAGGAGTGACTCGACCACGAAGACGGTCCCGTCGACGAAAGGTGTCCCGTCGACGAAGAGTGCCCCGTCGACGAAGAATGTTCCGTCGACGAAGAGTGTCCCGTCGACGAAGACTGTCCCGTCGACGAAGAGTATCCCGTCGACGAGGAGTGTCCCGTCGACGAAGAGTGTCCCGTCGACGAAAGGTGTCCCTTCGACGAAGAGTGTCCCGTCGACGACGAGTGTTCCGTCGACGACGAGTGTTCCGTCGACGACGGGTATCCCGTCGACGACGACTATTTCGTTGCCGAAAAGTGTCCCGTCGACGAGAGGTGATCAGTCGGCGACAAATCCATCGACGCCGCAGTTATCCTCATGCACGGCACTACAGGTGTGGTCTCCGTCGACGGTGTTTTTAACACCACGCCAAGCAGCAGAACAGCTGCGCAACACTGTAATGAGCCTTTCACCCCTGCGTGTTTCACCTCACAAGGTGTCCTCTGAAGTCCCAGACCAACTACTGGATTCTGACAGTGACAATGAGATGGCCCAGAATACTTTTGGACAGGCCACTAGTCCATCGGAGTTACATATTAAACTTCAAGATGATGAATATGAGGATCCTCACACTCCTGCTGAGGTATCGATGCCTGTCACTACCCCGGTTGGTCAAGTGCCGTTGGATTTAATATCCAATTTACAACTTATGCTGGACGATTACTATCGGAGGTTTCCACCTTCGGAATCGGCAGGTTCTGGACAAGCAACTCCAATTTCGGAAACGCCTCCACCCATGCTCCCATCGGTGGGCCCACCTTCACACCCACAACCTGCTCACGAAGAGGACCCGCAATCCTCGGAAGATGACGACCAACGGGAGGAAGGAGAAGTGGATGATTTATCGGAGTGGGAGGACTATCAGGTCCAATCTCCTTCTACATCTCCTCAGACTGCGTCGGCCTCCCCTCCTGTTGATGTAGCAAATTTTCACTTGCTGATGGAGCGTGCAACTGCACGTTTTCATATGAAGATGGAGCATACTCAACAAGAATGTTTCCTTTACGATTTTAAAGATCAACCCAGACGACAAATTAAAACAATACCCATTGTGGAATTCATCTGGAAGGAAGGCGTTAAGGTGATGTCAACACCGGCTTCCATTCCTCCAGTTTTGCCAAGAATTGATAAGAAATATAAAGCTCCAGACAAGACGCCTGCCTGTCTCATTGGACAAGCAAAACTTGACTCGGTAATTGTCCAGGCGGCTCAGAAAAGGGCCAGAAATCCGTCCTCTGCAGTTACGGCACCACCGGATAGAGATGGCAGACGCCTAGACTCAATAGGAAAACGAGTTTCCACCATGGCTGCAACAACTGTCCGTGCTGCTAACGCACTAGCCATCTTAGGTCGTTACGACCGTCAAATGTGGTCCGACATCTCACCATTTATCGACCTACTCCCTGAACCATCCAAGGCAGAAGCACTCCAGATTCTCCATGAAGGTCAAAGGACCTCTGAAGAGATAATTGATTCAGCTGTTGATGTGGCATCTACAGGTTTTCGCCAATTAGCAGAGGCTGCGGTTCTCCGTAGACAAGGATGGTTACGTTCCACGGCCTTTAGACAGGAAGTGCAAAACCGAGTTCTAGACATGCCATTTGATGGCGAATATTTATTCGGCCCCGAGGTAGAAGAGGCCTTACAGACTATCAAAAAGGATACCGAAACGGCCAAATCCTTAGGCACTCTACAATTTCACAAACCGCCCTTTCGAGGAGCGAGAGGACGAGGAACGTCCTTCAATAGAGGTGGATACCAGCAACAACATCAACAATCCTCATACCGTCAGGGTAATCAGCGCTACCAAAATCAGCGCTACCAGTCTTATGGGCAGAAAAAATCTCAATACACCCCAAACAGGGGTAGGACAACATACAGCGGCAAGGACAAGCGACAATGATATTCTTCACCTGCCACCACCGTCCTTTCACCCTCTCAAAAGACTTGGCGGAAGAATCTCCAAATTTTACTCCAATTGGCAGTCGATAACAACGGACAAATGGGTCCTGGATATTGTCGCCAGGGGCCATGCCCTAGAATTCGAAAAATTTCCCCCAAATGTACCGCCAAAGGGCCCGCCTCCAGCTCACCTGAAGGAGCTGCTTACCCAAATCAAAATGATGATACAAAAAGGAGCTATCGAGAGCGTTCCTCAGAGGATGAGAGGACTAGGATTTTACTCCAGGTTCTTCCTGATCAGAAAGAAGAACGGGGAGTGGCGCCCGATCCTCGACCTTCGAGCATTAAACAAATACCTAAGGAAATTAACTTTCCGGATGCTCTCTCTTCAAGAAATTTTGCATCTTTTATCACCGGGAGATTGCATGGTCACCCTAGACCTCCAGGATGCATATTTCCACATCCCCATCCTACCTCGCCACAGGAAATTCCTTCGCTTCAGGGTGGCTGGCAGGGACTACCAATTCAAAGTCCTTCCTTTTGGACTACGGTCAGCTCCAAGAGTTTTTACGAAGGTTTTAGCTCCAGTAGCTGCGCACCTCCGGCTGGAGGGAATACAAATTTTCCCATATCTGGACGATTGCCTTATAAAGGCCAATTCTCATGGCACCGTTCAACGTCACCTTCACCAGTGTCTCTACCTGTTTCAGTCTCTAGGCCTGACAATAAATTTCTCCAAATCCCAAATGCAATCGTCTCAAAGAATAGCATTCTTAGGAGCAATGTTGGACACTCACAAATGCAAAGCCTTCGTCTCCAAGGAGAGACAAATGAAAATAATTCGGCTAGCACAAGATCTCATGCAAAGAAAGTCAGCTTCTGTCCGACTATACAAATCCTTTCTGGGGATGGCATCGGCTTGTATTCCATTGCTTCCAAATTGCAGACTTCAAATGAGGCCGCTCCAGGAGGAACTAGTACTGCAGTGGCAACAGGTTTCAGGCACTTTCGAGGACCTCATTCAAATCACAACACTCATGAAAGAGTCTCTCCTGTGGTGGACACAGAAATGTCATCTCAGTCAGGGTCATGCGTTCCTTCAAGAACCACCAAGTCTCACCATCACTACAGATGCATCCCTCGAGGGCTGGGGGGCTCATCTGCAAGGCCTCACGATCAGTGGCAAATGGACTGTACAACAGAAACGGTGGCACATCAATCGTTTGGAACTGAGAGCCATTTTCCTTGCCCTCAAGGCGTTCTGTGCCATCATTCAGAACACCAATGTGTTGATAAGAACAGACAACACAACAAGTATGCACTACGTCAACAAGCAGGGAGGAACTCGATCTCTTCTCCTGTCTCAAGAGGCGCAGGAATTATGGACATGGGCTCTTCACCACAATGTACAGTTACATGCGGTGCATGTTCCGGGAACGGAAAACGTCCTTGCAGGATGCACTCAGCAGGACCACAATCACCAACCACGAATGGGAGCTCCACCAGAACACAGTGGACCACATCTTTCATCAGTGGGGTTGGCCAGACCTAGACCTATTTGCGACAAGTACCAACAGCAAATGCCTGAGCTTCGCCAGCTGGCACCCCCACAAGAGTTCTCTGGGGAATGCATTCTCCCTCGATTGGTCCCTGAGGTTTGCGTACGCTTTCCCACCGATTCCGTTAGTCCCCAAGGTTCTGAGGAAGATGAGGAAGGAACCTTGCCGACTGATCCTGATCGCGCCCAGATGGCCGCGCCAGTATTGGTTTACAGAGCTCCTCCTACTATCAGAGAGCAAACCAATTCAGTTACATCCAATCCCGAACTTGCTCAGTGTTCAGGAAGGTCAAGTCTTTCATCCGGACCCAGCATCGCTGAGATTAGCAGCTTGGCTCCTGAACACCATGAGTTTGCACACTTGAACATCCCAGCAGACTGTAAAGAGGTGTTGGCCAAAGCTAGAGCACCAGCAACCATCAAGACTTACAGTCTCAAATGGAAACGCTTCTGTATCTGGTGCCGTTCAGCAGGTGTTCACCCTTTTTTGGCAAAACCTGAGGAAATTCTTCCTTTTTTCTTGCAGTTGGCACGAACAGGTCTGTCCCATGCTACTTTGAAAGTATTTCTAGCTGCAATATCCAGATATCGACAGGATGGGTCCAATTCTCTGTATTCATCAAGAATTATTCAACAGTTCTTTAAAGGTCTCTTTAGAATGTTCCCTCCAGTACGTCGTCCACCTCCTTTATGGCATCTGAATGTGGTTCTGGGTCAACTCATGCGTCACCCATTTGAGCCCATCCATCGAGCTGACTTGAAGTATCTTTCATGGAAAGTATCACTGCTTTTAGCCTTAACATCCGCCAAGAGAGTTAGTGATATCCAAGCTTTCACTGTTCATCATCCTTTCCTCCAATTCACTAGCGATTCTGTAATACTTCGCACCAATCCCAAATACATTCCGAAAGTGCCTTCGGATTTTCATTTGAACGAACCTATTGTTCTTAAATCATTTTTTCCAGACCCGCAAACTCCTGCGGAAAGAGCTTTACACTCGCTTGACATTAGAAGATGTCTCAAATTCTATCTACAAAGAACTTCTGCTGTACGCACCTCCGACCAGTTGTTCATTACCTACGGTGCGATTCGTAAAGGGCAGGCAGTATCAAAACAGACTATTGCAAGATGGATATCTGCTGCCATTGCCTTTTGCCATGCACAGGCTGGGAGACCGTTACCATCTGCGCCCAGAGCGCACTCTACAAGAGCAGTCTCCTCATCTACGGCCTTATTTGCTGGAGTCCCACTTCAGCAGATCTGCAAGGCGGCGACTTGGGCAAGCCGCCATACCTTTACCAGACATTACTGTCTAGAGTCCATCAGCGAGGCTGATACTTCTGTGGGTCGAGCTGTTCTACGGAACCTGTTTCATTAAGGTGAGCCTCTGTTTCCCACCTCCTTGTTTCTGCTGTCAGACGCTTCTTATGTTATGTTTTCACATATTTTCTTGATTGCATTATGTTATGCATTATATGATATGTGTTTCTTCACTTCGCATCGTTATTTACATTACTAGCGGACAAGCTAGGTGTTATGAGCGTCTGTTCAGCAAAGATATGTACTGCTAGCTACTCTGATTCAGGCATGTGAATCTATGAAAGACACCCCTAATACTGGAGAAGAACAATAGTTACTTACCTGTAATCTGTGGTTCTCCAGTATTGGTGTCTTTCATAGATTCACATGCAACCCGCCCACCTCCCCTCAGAGGCTTTTAGGCTATTATGGTTACCTTCACTCCTTGCGAGAAAATCTGAGAGCCTGAGCCTCTGGGGAGAACATTCTGGTGGGTGCTAGCGCCTGATTGGCTGTAGTTTGGACCATACAAAATGACTATGATAGTCATAGATGGGAAGTTTTTGCCTACTGTACCATTGGCTGTGTTACTTCCTGGTTCTTTTCTATTGGTATTACTATATATTTATAGCATTTTATTGCTTTTTTATGTACCGTGGGACTCCCACTCCGACGACGGGGAATGATTCAGGCATGTGAATCTATGAAAGACACCAATACTGGAGAACCACAGATTACAGGTAAGTAACTATTGTTCTTAGACATGCATGAGGCACCAAGAGGATAGCGGAAGACATCATGCCGAGAAAGGATTTGAGGAGGCTGGCAGAAGTAAACTCACTTTTGTAGTGATTGTGAGCCAGAGTTAGAATGGTGTTCTGTCTTTCTGTTGATAAGAATGCATTGTTTTGGAGGGTGTCCAATGTTGCTCCTAGAAATGTTATCCAATGAGAAGAAATTAGAACGGCTTTTTGATGATTGACTGCCAGCCCCAGAGAGCGGAAGAGCTGTAGGAAGAAGGAGATGGCCTCTGAGGCCTGATGAAGAGGAGTTTTTCACAAACCAATCGTCAACATTTGAGAAGATCATTAGGCCTTTTAATCGTAGGTATGCTGCCATGAGAGCAAGACATTTGGTGAAAACCTGAGGAGCTGAACAAAAGCCAAAAGGAATGACTTTGAATTAATAGTGCATGCCTGCCACAGAGAAACAGAGGAATTGTTGATGCTTTGGATGAATAGGGATATGGAACTATGCGTCCTGAAAATCCAGGCTTGCCAGGTAATCCGAATGGTTCAGAAGCTGTAATATCTCCTGGAGAGTTACCATGCAAAAGGATTTCTTATGCAGGTATTTGTTGAGTTTTCTGAGGTCTAGAATGGGACCCACTCTCCTGGTTCCTTCTTCAAGAGGAAGAAACGGGAGATGAAGCCTCTTCCTCTCTGAAAGCGTGGCACACATTCTATTGCTCCATTCTGGAGCATAATCAATGTCCCCTTCTTTAGCAATTGAAGATGCTTTATCCAGGGTTACTTATCAGGCGGTGCAATAATAGGCACTCAAAGGTTTCTTGATCTCCGTTGGGCGGCTTGTGAGATAACGGAATCCAGCTTAGGATGTCCTAACAGACAAGCTGGGGCATCATCAGGAGCTCTATACTTTTAGTCAATCCTGGGCAGGACCAGGATAACTGTGGCTGGTGTCCTCATTACATTTACACCTTCCTCCCAGATGTGATCTACAATGGGTATAGATCTCAAATTCTTTCCTGATAAATCTTTGAAATCATAGAGAAAACAGTCTGATTGCTTGACGGTCAATGACAATTGAAAACGAGAAACTGCTCTTTCCATTAGTGCGTGGAAGCTGCCAATATATAGAGAATGCACAGTTTGAGGAGACTGAGAAGCAGGTGTTGATATCACATAGTCCTATCATTCATCACCTATTTGCCCATCTTTCTGAGGTTGACTCTCCTCAATTTCTCTTTCATCTGAAGTGTCAAATGTTGCTGTGGTAAAACAGTATCACTCACAGGGTAAGCCGCAGGAGAAGGCTCAGACCTACGTGGAGGAGAAGCTAGTTGCAAAGGCGCAGGTGATGTTGGAAATAGAGGAGCAGCTGCTGAAGGAAAACGTGGGCGGTAGTCATGCAACAAGCCTTGAAGGTCCTGAACCAAAGTCACAGGAATGTGGACCACAGGCTCACTAACAGTTTCCATATGTTGAATTTTTGCATGTGGAGGGTGATATTCTTGCTGATAGTAACCTTCATAGTCATCATCTTCATCTTGATATTTCACATAAAGCAGAGACGGACTGTGAGAAGGGCCAAACATCCCATCATCATCAGACTCCTCTAAAAATGTTGAAGGAGGAAAAAGGGGGTTATTGCAGGATTCTGGAAAAAAATGCCTTGTCAACAGTGTCATTGATAAGAACGTCATCGACGTATACGTAGGCGGGAGTTGCACTGTCGACAGACACTTACGACCAGACATGGAATACAGCGTCATCAGCTTTGTCGACTGTAGCGTAGTATGTGACGTCGATGAGGACATGACAGGCATGGATGAAGAAGCTGTCAGCATCGTTGACAATGTCTTAGAGGTCATGGTTGACGCGGTCATATACGAGGAGGTCGTCGATGTAACAAACGTCGATGAGGACGCCAACGAGAAGGTTGTCATCACTGTTGTCGGTGTCACTGCGACGAGGAGGTCGGCGGTGTTGCAGCCTTCGTCGTCACTGGAAGCGTCGTCTGTGGGGCGGTCGTCGATAATGTAGTATTATCCGTTTTCGATTTTGAAGATGATGTCTTCAATGATGAGGTAGGTGAAACACGCTCAGAAGGTGATTTTTGTGGCGACGGAGACCCAGATGGGTTGTATGTCATGACAACGCGTGGTATTACCACGCGTGCCATTACAACGCAGGGATTACAACGAAAGTCGTTACAACGACTTTCGCTGGAGGGCGCTGGATAGTGGAATAGTTTAATTTTCTATTCCAACTCCAGCCCACATTGACAGTAGGGAAGGTGTTGGATAGAAAATTAAACTATTCCCTATCCCACAGCGCCCTCCAGCGAAAGTCGTTGTAACGACTTTCGTTGCAATACCAGCGTTGTAATGGCAGTGCGGGGTAATCCCCGCGTTGTCATGGCTGTTCTCCCCAGATGATAACGCCGTTGATGATGTAAGCTTTCTAGAGACTACTATTCATGGAAGGTTCTGAAGATTGTTTTTCATGTTTATAGTTCTTCTCCTCTGTAGGAAATGAATTCTTTCCTTTTAGTGAGGTGCTTTCATCTCCCTGACAAGACATTTTAGAAGTATTTTTCTTGGAAACATCAGGAGATTCAACAGCTCTTTCTCTCCGTTTTGATGTTTCCTGAAAAGCTTGTGAGGTAGAGCTCTCCTCATCCTCAGAGAGGACGTCAGATTTATTCTTCAGTCTCTGAAGCCAAATCAATAACCTACCCTCTCATACCACAGGGATTTTGGTTGAAAAAGTCCTACCAATCTTGCAGTTTTTTACCTC
Organism: Lissotriton vulgaris; assembly: GCF_964263255.1. Lineage (NCBI taxonomy): Eukaryota > Metazoa > Chordata > Amphibia > Caudata > Salamandridae > Lissotriton > Lissotriton vulgaris. The sequence goes on from NW_028240948.1 coordinate 781,526, forward strand.
ATGTTGAGGGTAAAGTCAGTAGACACAGTTTTTATGGGGATCCTCAGCATGCAGTCTCTTCTTACCGCACGATCCACATGACCTGAAGAGACCTTTCTTTGAAGAATTCAACATTTTGAGTAGAAATCTGGAAATTTGAAGAGACACTGAGCAGAGCTCAGGGAGACTCACTTTCACACGACTTGCAGTCGAAAAATCTGAGGAACCTAACCTCTCTTTGGATTGTTCTAGAGGGTGCCACCGCCTAATTGACTGCTACTTAAGTTTGTTTCTTTTTCTCAAAAGAAAATGGATAGGCTATTGCAGTGACTGTTCATTGCATTGTAGCCTATTGTAGTATTATCTACTGCTTTTACATGTATACAATGGGACTCCCAGTACGGCAACGGGGATAATTCAAGCATATAATGACAGCGGCGGTAAAAACAGTGCTCTCCAAATGGAAAGATTCAGATAAGGTGACTTTCAAGGGGTGGCTCAACTGGGTGACGTACCTCAGAGGTGCTGACAGCACTGCCTTGGGGAACTCACCATGGAGACCAGCCTCCAGGGGAATGTGGGCTTCACTGGATGAGTTCCTGGACCCATACGAACCCCCCATGAACAGACGAGTAAAAAGGGCCCAAAAGACCATAACCCACACCCCCACAAGACTAGAGAACAACCACAAAGGAATTAGCCTTCTTGTATAAGTGGATAAGGGGACAGCCAAACATATATACCATGCAACTGTATCCTCGACAACCACAGCCAGTTTGGCTGCCGCTCTGTAACGATAAAGCGATGTTGACTGTATGTGTAAAAAGTTTTAAAAAAATTTGAAAAACAAAATCCTATACTGGCGAAAGGCCTACAACTCCAATATAATGTCTTTTGCCAACCAATTGCAACCCCCGGCAGTGGGCTCTAATCCTATATTAATGCCCCGAGTAATTGGAACAAGCTACAGCCGTATCAGTCCAGTAGAACGCCCAGTGGAGCCTTGAGCATCAGCCTATAATATTGTAATAAAGTCCACTCCAAATTTTTGGCCCGAGGTGTGGGCTATACCATGGGTAGAAGGGCTTTCACAAGTGCACAAGCAAGTGTTTGTTTTGTTTTTTGCAGGGCAACAAGAACTGCTGTAAAATGATCATTGTATTAACGTGACTCGGCCTTGACGCTGCACAGACGCTCGACGGCAAGTCGGCCTCGGAGCGAGAACTGAGGCAGACGTCCTTGTCTCCCTTCGAACGCGGACATGCGGTTCACAGCAGTTCAAGTGGAAGTCTCCCACAGCCTCTCTCCCTCGCGTTTACAAATTCAAAGACGAAATAATAGATTCCACGCTGACAAGTAAACTATGTGTTTTCAAACCTGAAGAGCCGAGAACTATTGACAACAAAGCGAGCCAGGCAGAGCCGTAACCTCGGAAAGCAGCTGCAGTTATGTTCAAAATGAAATGTCAGCCCTGTCACAAAATGGCACCGCTGAACACGAGACAGAACAAGGCTCCTCTCGTCACAAAGTGCCCAGGGCTCGCCAGCAATGGTAATTTGTATTTATCAAGCACTTACAATGCACTCTGGACTGTATAAAAAAACAAAAACAGAAGAGTGGGAATTCTTCCTTTTAGACCATGCAGGCGGTTCTTCTATTTTTTGCTTCATTCTCTTTTATATATTTATTCTGCCAGAAGGACATCTCTTCCCTTCATGCCATCAGCTTTCTCTGGGAAGCTGCAAGGAATTAGGTGCATACCTCCAACTAGGCGAGGCCTAATGCAAACACATGAGCTATTGTAATACATTAAGCCCAGACTAACTATAATGTATGTAGCGCTGTATTCTTCAGTGGGTTAAAATATTGTAAATTGTATTTGTATAGCGCTTCCTCGCCCTAATGAGACACTGCAGCACTTAGCAGTGAGAAGCAAGGTTATATGTAAATAGATAATAGGTTAGTAATCTGTGCTTGCTTTTCCTTTTTTTTTTTTTGCAACTTTGATTTATTGAAGTGTAAACAACACAGCGTCAAGGAGAAGAGTCACAAGACATCCAGGGATGGGTCCTAGAAGAGAATACAGGTAGGTGACACCAAGAACCGCGAAACGTAATTCCCAATAGCTAAGCAAAAGTTACACGCACCAGAACTCAAATGCAAGTTATACAAAATATTAGAAATCTACCAGCAGGCAGTCCGTAAATGCTAAATCACCCAGTCGCAGAGAGACAAGGCTGTCCCAAGGGAGACCACTCTGGAATCCAAAAGACACATTCAGGTAGGGGGGCATAAGGGGTGGAGGGTGGCAATCAAAAAAGGGAGCGATGGGGCAGGGCAGTGCCTACTGGCACATTTGGGCATCTGCAGGTATGCAAACATGTGGTAACGGATCATCACCTCTTAGGCGCTTGCTCCACTGCCCATGTCAGCCTGGGGGATGGGGGTGGGGGGGATGCAGCTGTGTCTTTGCTATACACGGGGATGGATCAGTCAATTGACGTCCCTACACTGGTCAAGAAGGGGCCTCAGATAGATTCAAAGATGTGATACAGGTCATTTAACTGGTAAATACATTTCATAAGTTGTTGTGCCTACGATAAAGTTCAAGGAGCCATTCAGAAGTCTTGGTTGGTGGGGGGGGGGGGGCTGCTGCCAATGGCGTAGTATGCATAGAGGTGGCCAGCCATCTGCTGTCGTGAGATGTCATAATGAGGGGATCTGAGAAGCCATGAGGAGGGCAATAGGTGGTGGATCAGCTGCAAAAGCCCCATGTCGCTGGTTCATGTCCTTGACTTGTAGCCAGCATGGCACAATGGTTGGACAGGACCACAGGATGCTGCACTTCATTTTCACAGTAGAATTAGTTGCATTAAGGTCAAGTTTTGCTCTTGAGATCCAATACATTTACTATATTGTTCTGAACAGAGGGTAGATTAGCAGGATGAATACGATGGAAAGAGGTTAGAGTCTACAAAGCATGGGGAAGGAAGGAACAAGATAGACTGCATTTCGGGAATATGTGATGATATTCCGCAAAGTGTGGGGGAAACATGGCAGCAGTCGGCTGACTGCTGCAGTGCTCCGCTCCGCCTTCACCTCTGAGTCCCTAACGCACCCGGCTCACTATGAGATAATTTTGAGTCTGTTTCGAACGCTTTGAGAAGCGTTATCTTTTCTTTTTTTCATTCCCGCTCCTGCTCCCGTTCCCGTTACCGAAACCTGTTACGGGAAGCACACAAGCTCACACGCCCCGATGGGCTTCGGTGAAGGAGGTGGGCGCCAAGTCACCGGCGAGAAGAGCCCAGAGAGCAGCACACCCAGCGATAGCGGCAGCAGTAGCGGTCAACGCCCTTGTGCTCCTGATCAACGCCTCTCAGCTTCGAGGAGGGAGAGCGCACCTGGGCTTCTTCAGTGGAGGCAGGCCGCCCTGGAGCTACGCTGGAACAGGCGGGTGAGAAGCCTTCGTGGCAGCCCACAATCAAGCTTAGTGGGACAGAACTGCAAGGGCGCCCCTGCCTCTAACGTTCCACATATTTTTTCAACAGCAGAAACCCTTGAGGAGGAGGTTGTCGAAGGTGCTGTTTCTGAAGGAGGCAAAAGGAAGGTAAAGGGAGGGGGGGGGGCTTGAGTGAGGCAAGTTTGCTTCCTGAATGCATGAGTGATCCAGCAGCAGGTGATAAACCCAATAAGCCCAGTAAGCCCTACAAACCTGATATTACTGTAAACCCCCAAAATAGTCCACAAAATAAAAGAGCAGCTAGGAGCGCGGTCAGGACAGGTACCTCTCGTAAAAGAAAAGACAAGGGGAGGTCACCAAATTTAGAGGGGGAATTGTTCGCTAAGCAGACAGAAGGGGCTGACAACTCTTTAAGCTCAGTTAAATCTCTCAGTCTAAAATCTTTGAGGACGTCATCATACCTTACAGCAGAAGTTAAAGCAAAGAGAGGAAGGAAGCGTAACAAGGCTAAGCTCCTTGCAGAATCCAACGCTAAAATCACCCCCTCTCTGCGATCTTATTTTAAGGTGTTCCCACAAGTTTTAGAAATAGGACAAGACCACCTACAGAGAGAATACACCTCTCAGAAGCACAATCTGGGGTTAAGGGCTATGGCATCTTCTGAGCAGGACCCTGCCTTAGTCTCAGCCTTAGCCACAGCTACAGCCATAGCCTCAGCCTCAGCCTCACTGCCAGTCTCAGAGCATACTGACTCCATCAATCCCATAGATGACATGCTGCTACTGGAGGAACTACAGGAAGAACTTGATGCTGACTGTACATTACAAACAGTAGCACACCGCAGCCTAAGAGAAAGTGAAGGAGTACACAGTGATCAACCCGGGCCATCGGTCCATACGGGGGTGCTTGTTGCCGTGACGAGCAAACAGGGAGACCCCTCTAATAACCCAACTTCCGTTACCCCTGAAGATAGAGAAAATGTCGAGCCCCTCTCTGCTTCAGATTCGGTCCTGAGTTTATTGGATGGTAACCATCAACTATGTCAGAGAGAAGAGGGAACTCTAGTCTCCACCCTGGTACCTATTTCAATTGCATCTTTGCAACAGATGTTTGCTTCATTGTCTGCCGAGATCAAGGAAGGCTTTGCAGAGTCTGCATCAAACCAAAGGGACATAAGGAGTTTTTGTGAGACTCTTGATGAAAAGATTTGTAATCTGTCAATAAGAACACAAGCCCTGGAAGAAACTGTAGGTCAAATATCTATGCGGGCAGAAGGCACTCAGGAAGATATACAAAAGCTAAAAAGGGAAGATTTGGCCATCTCAGAAAGAATTGAGGTTTTGGAAAATAACGCCAGGCGCAGTAACCTGCGTATTTTGAACGTTCCTGAAGGTAGTGAAGGAACAGACATCAAAAGGTATATAATTTCGTTATTAAAAGATTCTCTTAACCTCCCACACACACCTGAGGAACTTGCTTTGGACATTCAACAAATCCATAGGGATCCTTTCAGACACAATCCACAAAGGGCCAAGCCAAGGAACATCCTTGTTAATTTTCATACCTATTCCGTCAAGGAACACATCTTCAATTTAGCCCTAAAGCAAAAATCGCTAGTAGGCAAAGGTTTTAATTTCCAAATACGCTCTGACCTGTCAAGATATACTCTAGAAAAGCAGTGGGAGCTAGGAAGAAGAATGGAAGCCTTTCGCAAACTAGGTGCAACAGTGCAGATGGGCTTTCCCGCATCTCTCAAGATAATGATGAACAATAAAATGCACAATGTTCGCTCGGTACAGGCAGCTGACGTGCTTCTAATGTCTCTAGGTGGTAGGAAGGAGCAATAAGGGTTCCAGCTCTGGTCTGCGAAAAGGAAAGAAATAGAAGGGAAAATAATTCATAAATGAGTAAGAAGTATAAAAAAAAAAAAGTGGACAGGAAAAGGGACATATAACATAAAAAATAAAAAATAAAAAAATATATATACATAAATGTATATATCGTCACTTACTAATTAAACAGAATAGCACTATGTAGTTCATGCTTGTTATATTCATAATAAGGCGAGCTACCACATTATAATAAATAGTGAGACACATGAGGTGGGGGTCGGGGGAGAGCTAGGAGCACTTACTTCCGGAATCTTCCGGGTAGTGAGTTCAGGGGTTTCCCATGGGAGGGGGGTCACGGGGGGGTAGGGGGTGGTTGTGAAAAAAGAAAAATATCCATTATCAATAATGCTCTAGTCGACACACTTTGTAGCTATTTTCTTTCAACTGTTCCTTTTTTCCATAGACAGAAACGCTTGTTGTGTTTGATGGATAACTTTTATTTTGGGAGACATGAGTAGGTCTAGGATTTTGTCCTGGAATGTTAATGGTCTCCGCACCAAACCTCGAGCTAACAAAATTATACAGTACCTTCGGGATGTGGATGCCGAGATCATTATACTCCAGGAGACACATTTAACCGAGATGGAGATATCCGAGTTAGTGAAGAAAAATAGGTGGATAAATTCCTCAATTACAACGTCTCAATCACTAAACACGCGGGGGGTTACAATTTTTTAAAAAAAATCTTCAAACTTAAAATTGAAGATTCTTCAACAAAAAGTGGACAAGGGAGGGAGATGGGCCATAACAGCTGTAGAGATAAGAGGGGCGGTTATAACATTGGCCGGTTATTACGGGCCCAACAGCGACGATCCTTCAGCACTAGAATCCTTATTTCAACACCTCTTGAATTTCCCAGAGCCGGTGATCATAACTGGCGATTTTAATATCGCCATCAACCCTTTACTGGATAAGTCTACAAATAGCAGACAACAAGTCCCCTCCAAATCTAGAAATTGCCTATTGGGATTAATAAAACAATGTGGTTACGTTGATATTTGGAGGCTGAGAGAGGGCCAAAAACAGTGTTTTTCTTTTAAAAATCTAAAATACAGACACAGCTCAAGAATAGACTTTATCCTAACAAGCAGATCTCTGGTTGACTCCATTACTTTAGTAGATTATATTCCATCTCATCTATCGGACCACTCAGCAATGAAGCTAGAAATGGAGTGAGGAACTAAGTCTTCTTCCCCGAAACTTTGGTCATTTGACAGGTCATTTCTCACATCAGCAGAAGATATAGAATTCCTCCAATCCGAGACTCGCGAATTCTTTACTTTCAACATGGATTCAGCCCCAGTAGGTATAGTATGGGACGCCTTCAAATGTTCACTAAGAGGAACAGTTAAAAATAGGGTAGCCCATAGAAGAAGGCAGTATAGGGAAGAAATTTCTTCCATTGAGAACAGTATGTCAGCTATCCAGTCTTGTATAGATACTGACAGATCTCTAGACAATCATAATCTATCCCTGAAACTAGCAGAGCTCAACGAGCTTAAAAACAACTTGTCCTCGTTAATGGAGAAGCGAGTCTTGCAGAAATGGGAGGCAAGCAAACTCTCTCATTTCCAGTATGGTGAGGGAGCGGGAAGGTTGTTGGCCTGGAAAGTTAAATCAGACCGGGTTCGTAATAACATCGCCTCAGTAACATCGGATAAGGGTACCTTCACCAGTGATGCTGAAATTAGAGAGACCTTTAAAACATTCTTCCAGTCAATATATCTGGAAAATCTTAGTATCAATACTAACGATATTGGCAACTGGTTCGAGGGTATTTCCCTTCCCTCTCTGTCAATAGAACAGAGCAAATCTTTGGAAGAGGAAATAAGTCTTGCCGAGGTAGAACAGGCCATAAGAGGTTCTAAAGGGGGTAAGGCGGCAGGAACCGACGGTCTACCGAGCGAGGTATACAAACATCTGATCTCAGAGATATCCCCAATCCTAACAGTCTTGTTTAACCAAATATTGAGGGAAGGGGTAGTACCGCCTGCCTCTTGGGATAAAGCCACTATAATGCTTATTTTAAAGCCAGGGAAGCCCCCTTCCGACTGTGGCTCATATCGGCCCATCTCAATCTTAAATGCCGACTATAAAATCTTTGCCACTATATTAGCCAAACGGCTTGGCCAGGTTGCTCCTAAATATACTTCACATGAACCAAAAAGGGTTTATAAGAGAGAGACAACTAAATGAGCTCACATACAAGTTAATCGGATCTATTGATGTGGCTATAAAGGAGACTCTCCCTTTGTCTGTTCTGACGTTGGACGCCACCAAGGCCTTCGACAGGGTAAATTGGTTGTACCTGTCGGAGGCCTTGAGGGGGTTCAACGTTGGAGATAGATTTCGTAGGGCAATAGATCTGTTATATCGAAGTCCTTCTACTTCAATTTTGATTAATGGGGGCCTTACAGTGCCATTTAATATAACCAGAGGAACCCGGCAGGGTTGTCCCTTATCTCCTCTCCTTTTTGATTTGTACATAGAACCTTTTTCACAAACATTAAGAGACAGCGCACTTATTAAACCTTTTATTTTTGGTGAGTGGGAAAAAAAGGTGGCACTTTATGCCGACTATATAATGATTTTCACGTCAGACATCAATACAGCTTATCCAGAAGCGATAGATCTTGCTCTTAAATTTGGGAAAGTTTCTGGATACGAAGTTAACGCTTCCAAGACAGAATCCATGACCTGGAACGCAGTCTTAAATACTGTTAACGAGTCATCTAGACCTCAATTACGGTACTTGGGGGTAAATATAGTTAAAGATATTGATCTAATTGCTTCCTTAAACTTTTCTACAATAGCAGCACAGTGTCGTAAAAATATGAGGGATTGGTCACATCTTCCACTTACCATCCTAGGCAAGGTTAATCTAGTAAAAATGTGTATCTTACCTAAGGTTTCCTTTTTATTTAATTCAATCCCACTCTTTTTTGATCCCAAATTAATTTCTAAACTACAAAGTGCGATTTCAACTTTCATTTGGAACAGTAAAAATCCAAGAATTTCCTGGAAGAAAATACGTCGCCGCAGAGAGAAGGGAGGGTTAGCGGGACCGGATCTTCAGATCTATGCATGGGCCTTTCAGCTTTCACACACTCGCATGTTGCTAAAAGTGCCAGCAGCAACAGGGGTAGGCCAAATGTTCTCTATGCTATTGAACTGCGAGGGAATTTGATAGAGCAGTTTCTTGTTCAAATTTGGAGACCCAAAATTTAAAAAATAAATAAGACTAAAGACCTTAAAGGGGATAGCTTCCACATGGTATAGAATGAGGCAGGCAATCAAACTAGGTTATTATTCAGAGAGAGCTCCAATATGGGATTTACCATCTCCCCCAGCCTGGGCAGAAGATACATTAACCCAACCATTGAGAGTGGCTGGCATCAACACCTGGGGTGATTTGTTTATGGACGGCACACTACTCCCTTGGGACTATTTACTAAACAAGGTGGGGCCAAGTTTGTCCAGATTCAAATTTATACAAATTTCAAGCTGGTCCCAAGGATATAATACACAGACATCCCGAAATAGCAGTTTACCTATTGGAGCCATCAGTGATTTAGTAACGTGTTTGCTAGATAGCCCGCCTGCAAAAAAGGAAATATCCCTGTGGTACAAGAAGATCATGGAGGAATTAGATGGTAACTTTTGCCTCCCAGTAACATTATGGGCCGACTCATTGTCGGATGTAGATTTGGAGGAGCTTTGGTTAGCTTCGTGTGAGGTACTGTGGGATCTGGTGAAGCCAGCTTGGCTACGTCGGAATCATATCTTCACTATTCACAGGGCCTATTATTCTCCTTTGAGACTGTCCGGTTTCGTGCCCAAGATGCCAAATGGTCGCCGCATCTGATATTCATATGTTTTATGAATGCCCAGAAATTACAACATACTGGGAGTCAATAGGAAATGATTTCTCTTTGGCATTGGGCTCTCATCTTTCCATAGATCTTGCTCTTGTCATTTTTGGCCTGAAGAACAAAGTACGGAACGCAGCTTCCAACCTCATATTCTACTCCATTTTGGCAGCCCGCAGAGAGATCTGTAGGCATTGGAAGGATGCCCAGCATCCCACAATTCATGGATGGCGAATCTCGGTGCTCCAGATCTCTAAATTAGATCTAGCTAGAGGTGGAAATCCAAGTAGAAGAGCTTTTTGGTTACAGTTGGCACGGTCATGTTGAGCCTGGGTTTTTTTTTCCCCCCCAGGAGTCCTATGATTAATGCGAGCATTGCCAACCATTGTTTTTAATAAGGAACAAATGGGGCTACGGTGTCACGGGCACTATCTTCCAACGAACAGCCCTAAATGGGAATTTCCAGGTCTGTGTGAATGTACTGATGGGATTTGGTCTTCACTCCCTCTAATTAAGATTTCCCTCCCAGCTTACGCTGAGATGGTACTGAAGCACAGCCGGTTTTTCCTATCTCTGTGGCATCTTCCGGATTGGATAGATTGGAGCTATGCACGCAAATGAGGATATAAAAAAAAAAAAAAGATAGACTGCATTTAATGAACATGTGTGTGTGTGTATATATATATGTGTGTGTTTGTGTGTTTGTTCATGAAAAGAAATCCATCTCTTCCCATATATATATATATATATATCCATCCCTTCCAAAATAAATATATATTGTTAGACATATCATCCTTGGCAAGGTTTTCCCCCAAACCTTTTGCCTTCAGACCTCCTGTTTTTGCTGACTTAATTTTTGCTGGTCTTAGGAATCTGCACACTATACCACTCCTAACCAGTGCTAAAGGTATTGTGTTCTTTCCTTAAAATATATTAGATTGGTTTATATTTCCTTGACATATATTTAATTTACTTGTAAATCCCTAGTAAAGTTGCCCTTCCTTCCTGTGCCCAGGGCCTATCAATTAAATGCTACTAGTGGGCCTGTAGCACTGATTGTTTCACCCACTTAAGTAGCACTTTAAACATGTCACAGGCCTGCTATTGTAGTCTGTGTGTGTGTGTGCAGTTTTAAACACCCTTTTGACCAGGCAAGGTAAACCTTTTGCCATGCCTTAATCTTCCTATTTTAATGCATATGAGTCACCCCAAGGGTAAGTCCTGGACAGCCCAGGGGGCAGGGTGAAATGTATTTAAAAAGAAGGACATGTACTTTCAAGTTTCACATGTTCTGGTAGTGAAAAATTAATTCATTTGTTTTTCACTACTGCAAGGCCTGTTTCTTCCATAGGATAACATATTGGAGGTACCTTATTACATTTTATAAGTATATTTTCCAAATGGGAACAGGTAACCAGTTCATGTTTTATGTCCCTGGAATTGTATTGAAAATTCCTAATTAATGGTGAAGTTAGATTTTAAATATAATTTTGAAAATGACGCTTTTAGAAAATTGAAATTTTCTTGCCTTAGCTATTTGGTACCTGCAGCCTTTCTCTGGGTCACATGACTGGGTGTAGTTGACAGTTGGGCTTTGTGTATTCCTCCAAGGCAGCCACAGACAATGGTGAGCTTAGGGGTGACTGAATGGGCCATCACTGGTAGAATGGGATGGAGGAGCTGGGCCTATCCCCCCTTATTCATGAATATGATGTGTCCTGTCTCCACACAAAATGCTCAATGCTCCCTGTAGTTAGTCTGGTGCCAGGGCCAGGAAGGCAGGGCCTCTAGAAACTTCTCCCCACTTCAAAGGCAACATTGATTATAACAACTGTACCTGACACCATCTGTTGAGTCCACTTCTGGACCTGTGCATACTCTGCCAGGAAGAAAGACTACTGTTTTGCTGAAAGGATTGCCACTCTGCTGGAATGCTCTCTGAATGACTGCTGCCCTGCTGTGCTGACCTTCTGCCCTGCTGCCCGGGTGAGGAGGACTGGACCTGCATCTCTAGAACCCAGAGTGACTCCAAGGTCTTGTTGGCCGGCACCTGATCTGAAGCCTCAGGGACACAACAGGCTTCCAACAAACCTTGCACCTGGACTCTGCCATCTGTGAGTCTACCATGCCAAGTGGTGCCACACCATTCCTGGAACCTTGGAAGTGTGCTTAAGGTGCTCTGCCAGCCTCTGTGGATCCAGCGGATCCGACATATATCCTCTGCTGTGCGGTGCAAACCCGAGCAGTACCGATGCATACTCTGCTGCTGCATGGATTTGACCTGTTGCAAAGACCCGCATCGCAGCCCATCGGAACCGTCGCTGTATGATGCATTTTCACTGCAAGCCCTCCCATCCCTCATTGATGGCAGCCTTGATGCTGGACTTCACATCGCAAGGCCTGTTGATGAGATCCTCAACGACGATGCAGGCCCTCGTACCACAGCTTCACCGTATCTCGGAACCGATGCATCTCTTTGACTGCACAACAAATATTAGATTCAGATCCTCGCAATGCTTCAAATACTAGGACTTAAGCGACTCTGTGCAGCAGGCCTAACTGGGTCCTTGTAGCTGGCCCGCAGTCCATTGAAGTTAGCCTGAACTTGTGACTTTGTCTCTATCCGGCGCAACCAGATATCCACAGTTGGTGCTTAGTGCTCTTTTTGGTGCTATTTTCACAGAAATCTTTAGTTGTATATCTTCGGTTCTTCTGATTGGATTTCTGTTGTTTTGGTCTAATTGTATTTACTTATACATTTCTAGTTTACTTACTTGGTGTGGGATCCTTTTTGTGTGGAGGTTTCATTTTTTTACTGATTGAAGTGTTGCACAAATACTTTACACATTGCCTCTGAGTTAAGCCTGATTGCTATGTGCCAAGCTACCACAGGGCTGAGCACAGGTTAATTTAGAGATGGCTTGTGCCTCAACCTGACAAGGATTGTGGTTGCTGCTTCGCCAGGGCTTACACCCCAGTCAACCAACAACCCAATTTCTTACATATGTATACATATATGTGTGTGTGGACATGTAATAAAATTTACATGGGATGGCATACATATGTATTTTGTGCATAAACATGCATAAACTGCGCATAAATGCACATGAGCTGCTCAACATTTATAAGGGATCATGTGTTGATGTAATCGACAGCACTTTTGTAAAAGTACTGTATTTAGAGCGATGCCAAGAGCTGCCATGTTAATGTCAATTCTGTGTCAAATGTATAAGGGTAAACTGCATAAAACGTGTCATTTATTGAAAATTAACCATTGCAAATGGGAAATCATGCAATATGCTTGCTCATTGTTTGCGCCATGTTACATTTGTTGCTAGTTTGTTAGATCTGGCTTTGAGTGCATTCCTAGGTTTGTTGACGCTGTTCCTGCCCTTTGTAACTCCTTTTGTTATTATACTGGGGTTTGGCGCTGTGTTCCACCTATGACACAGTAAAGCTTTGTTTTCACAAATGTTGAATGATTTTGCTTTTTTCCTATGCTTTGTATCTGATAGTGCTGCTTAGAGTCACGCAAGCCGCAGAACCAAAAACATAATACACATGGGCCAAATATAGCTTTATCACAGTGTTCTTCTAGGTATGTAACTCTTAGGCTTCACATCCTTGGCTTGGTATTCAACTAAACGTTTAGCCTTCACTCCTCCATTTAGTTGAGTTAGATTTTGTTTGTTTTACGACTACACTACCTAATCCGCACTAACGTGCTTGTGCTCTGTTCTTTCTAACATGTCAAATTGGCCTACAGCTAATTGGAATATTCAATTTACTTCTAAGTCCCTAGTAAATGGTACTACATCTACCCAATGTCTGTAAAATAATTGCTAGTAGTGAGCCTGCAACACTCATTGTGCACCCCCTAAAGTAGCGCTTTAAACACGTCTCAGGCCTGCCGATGCAGCTGTGGTGCAGTTTACTGCGGTTTTGACCTGACAAAATAAACCTTTTGCCAGGCCTAAGACTTCCTTTTTAATGCTTATAAGTCAGGGTGTATTGTATTTAAAAAGTAGGACATGTGTACTTAAGCTTTCATTATCCTGGCAGTAAAAAGGTTTTCACTGTTGCAAGACCTTTCTCTCTCATTGACTAACACTGGGTTACCTTATTACATTTTATGTGTCAATTTTAGATTGGGAGCAGAAAGAAGCTATTTATACTGTAATGAATTGTAATGTGAAGCCCTCTTTAATGGGAAAATCAGATTTCAAACTAGAATTCAGAAAATGACACTTTACTGGCATTTTCTTGTCTTAACCATCTGTGCTTTCTGCCAGTGTCCTAGGTCACATGACTGTGAATGTGCTGCTGTTGGGGTTTGTGCATTGCTTCCAGACAGTAAACAAAAAGGGACTTAGATGTGGAAAGAATGGGCTATCCTGACAGAATGACTAATGAGGGGCTGTACCTAGCCCCACTTACACTTCAAACTGCTTTGCCTCCTGTGCAAACAAAGGAACCAGGCCTGCCCTGCCTTTTGTCCCCCAGATACTTTGGATCCTTGACATGGCAAGGGGAAGAACTTTCCAGACCCAGATGTGGGGATAGGACTGGGAGTCCTCCCCCTCTCGCCCCACCACACACCAAAGCTGGCACCAGGTATAAATATTGGACCTCTAGAGCCACTCACTAGAACAGGACTGGGTCCATATAAGACACAGAAGATGGCCTGCTCTGCTGCTAAAAGGACTGCCTTAATATCCGAGAAGGAAGATTGGACCTGCTTGCCTTCATCCCAGGTTACCCAAAGTAAATCCAAGGGTCAGTTGGCTGACATTCTGAGTGAACTACAGGGACACAAATAGCCTCCTTGCTACTGCCCAGCAGCTGGTCCTGCAACTCGATCAGCCTGAGCCCTGCTGCTGGCCTCTGCTGGAGTGTCTTCTGATCCCCCAAAGGTGCTCCCCCTCCCCCCAGGTCCTGGAAACGTTTTGGCATCATTTTTAATGTAAAGTAAGATATAATTACAAATTCAAAATACAGCACAAATGTAATTTTGCTTTTTTTCAGCAGATTTCTATTTTTTTTAATTAAGTAATATTTTATTACCATATGTATCGCTGACCCCACACCGTGCAGTGCTTTTGGCCATGCGCAGCATGGGGTTTAGCTCAAAGCCTAGCTTGCAACCAGGACCTGCGCCCAAATCCTTATAAGCACCCTACCTCTGCAGCATAAGCCATCTGACATGCGCGGCGTGCGGTTGTTTTCGCAGGTCCTCGATGCAAACAGGCAGACTTACTGACTTTGCCAAAGAGTCCCAACACCAAAATATAAAAAGTGGGACTGCAGCCCCCAGGATTTTTTTTTTAAATAGCAAGTCTTCGGGGTCATTAAATCCATGACCCCGGAAGAATTTACCAGATTTTTCAGAAACATTCCTAGCTGGGGCTCTATGCACTAAAGAGCATAGAGCTCCAGCTAGGAATGTTTTTGAAAAATATAATGGGTCCTCTGAGGTCATGGATTTATTAACCCAGGTGACTTACTGATTTTAAAAATAAAATGATGCGGGGGGGCTGCTTCATTCCCTGCAACTCCCCCACAACTGAAAAGAATGCTTGGTGGTGCATCTTTCCCTTCTAGGGACATCACCAAGCTGAAAGAAAAAATTGTAAACAGCCCTCACAGGGTGTCATGGGGCACTCTTTTCGAGGAGCAGGGAGTAATAAAAGAGCAACTCCTGCCAGTCAATTATTATTTATTTATTATTTTCACTTTTACTATGGGTGTTTTTGGTGCCTACCTGGGGCACCCTTTTTTATAATTATTGGAGCAGAGGGGGTGCAGCCCCCTTTCCGGAGCCTTTACAGGCCCCACGGAGCCCAACCTCGGGACGTATTGTGTTTTTAAAGGGAGGGAAGTGTCCACCCTCTCCCTACCTGAGCCTTTAATAGCTCTTTTCTTTTTTATGAGGAGGAAGCACGCAACCCCCCTTCCTGACCATTACGTGCCCCAGGGCCCCCATCCCCTGTGGCCTTTCACTTCTATAAGCGGAGGGGGGGGACATGGCCCTTCACCCTGAGCTTTTACAGCCCCAGGACTCCATCCTCCAGGGCCTTAGGTGGGTGCCCCAATGCCCTCCTGGGTCTGCCACAGCACACACCACTCGGTGTCATGAGGGGAGCCTGGGGCCCCTGCTGGCTGCACGCATGCACCCATCCTCTGTGTGTATGTATATATATATATATATATATATATATATATATATATATATATATATATATATATATATATATATATATATCCATTAAGTCTCTCTCTCACAGAGGAAGCGAGACACACCTTTCCGTGATTTTCAAAGCTTTTATTAGCTATGTGGCAGCAATAACACCTCCTGATGCATTTCGGTCTCTACTAGACCTTTATCAAAGGACGAGGGTGCTTCGGCTTCAGGATGTAACGGCATTTTGCAGGTGGGATAATTGTTTTAAGGAAGTCTGGCCCTCTAGTGGATGTCTCAACAGGCTGGCAGTCTCTCAAAGGCTGCTGGTAATCGTTGTTCGTTGCCGTTACTCCCTCTGTTTCCGGGTCGGTTAGGAGTGCAGGTTTCTTCACGCTGCAAGATTTCACGAAATCCCCACAGCCACTTTTCGGCTGTAAGGACACATCCAAAGTCCAGTCCTTGGAGAGCACACGCTTCCCTAGTTTTGCTTTTGCGGTGTCACAGATGGCGGTCCCAGTTAGGGCAATGCGGCGCTACTTCTTGAGGAGTGGTCTCGAGGCAGAACCAAGCCTCTAAATATCCATTAAGTCTCTCTCTCTCAGAGGAAGAGAGACGCACCTTTCCGTGATTTTCAAAGCTTTTATTAGCTATGTGGCAGCAATAACACCTCCTGATGCATTTCGGTCTCTACTAGACCTTTATCAAAGGACGAGGGTGCTTCGGCCTCAGGGATGTAACGGCATTTTGAAGGTGGGATAATTGTTTTAAGGAGGTCTGGCCCTCTAGTGGATGTCTCAACAGGCTGCCAGTCTCTCAAAGCCTGCTGGTAATCGTAGTTCGTTGCCGTTACTCCCGCTGTTTCCTAGTCGGTTAGGAGTGCCGGTTTCTTCACGCTGAAAGATTTCACGAAATCCCCACTGCCACTTTTCGGCTGTAAGGACACATCCAAAGTCCAGTCCTTGGAGAGCGCCCGCTTCCCTAGTTTTGCTTTTGCGGTGGCACAGATGGCGGTCCCAGTTAGGGCAATTCGGCGCTACTTCTGGAGGTGCGGTCTCGAGGCAGAACCAAGCCTATAAATATCCATTAAGTCTCTCTCTCACAGAGGAAGCGAGACGCACCTTTATATACATATATATATTATCCACTGCGTAGTCATGTAAGTCAGTTTCCATGGAAAGCACATTTTTTGTTTTGCTAATAACTTTGGTGCCCTCTGACAAATCTTTACAGAACTTTCCCCGCAAAAAAGTTCATCCACCACAGCTCCTTTCTAGAAAGTTTTGGGGTGATCGGTCAAGCGGGGATCTAGAAAAACATTGGGTCTCAAAACACTTTTTTTCCCAATGCTTTTTCCATAGGAACAATTAGACAATGATACAGAGAAAACTGCTGAATAGAAAGCTAGATCTTTAACTAGAGAGCTGTGGGAAATGGTGGGTTCTCCCAGATGCAACAGATGTGAGGCATGGAGCACTGGATCGGCGCTGGATGGCGCTATCCTCTTGGCTCATGATTAGTAGTTTGGAAAATGTACAGCACCGGATGAGAGCGGAGACAATGTGCAGGAACTGTCCCAGTCCCTGTCGAACTTAAGTGCCGGTGGAGACAGTTCTTCACTGTGTCAAGATAAACCCTGGTGGGATATACCATGCTCGAGCAGTGAAATACTCAGGGACCAGTCTGCTTTGTAGGCCTCTGCTATGGGAGTGCACAGAGGCCAAAACGTTTTTCACTTAAATGTAATAAATAAACCACTAAAGACATATTGTAATTAAAAGTACCGGCTTCATCCATTTAACTGATTCAGTGTGATGGAGCGCGATGGTGCTCCAAAATTGTAGGGGTGCATCATAATCATGGATAGTTAGCATTCACATTTATTCTTGTGTTGTATTCATTTTGATTAGTAGAAATGTGTCGTAATAACAAAGATGTGCAAGTGTATGAATAGGAAAGTATTTCATGCCATGCAAAAGAGAAATGAAATGGTGCTTGCATTCGAAACTGTAACCTTTTGATGTCTATTGCAATTGCTTAGCGAAAAGTTAATGTGTAGTGAAATGCATTCGATTTAAACATGTACCATGATGAAGAATGCATGAAGAAATAATGAGTTATGTTTAAAACATAATGAAATGTAGTTGCTTGCAGATGCAGCATTATAAACTGTGTGATTAATTGAGGTTAACGGCCTAAGTGGAATTTTCACGTTGTGCTCATGAAAGGCCTGTTCATTTCTTCTTATGTTGGCTGAATTGTGTAGACCTGGAAATGTATTTTCCCTGGTAAGCTCTCGCATTTGGAGGTAGTTCAGCGAATTTCATGTGTGTGCAAGTATGTTCTGTACTCACATTTCAGTTGCAGTTGGAAGAAGCTGCCTTTGTTAGTTAGAACTAATGCCTTTTGTTTTAGGAGTTAGGCATGGAGGCGAAGAGAAACATTGTCAACAGAAGGTCGATAATTAGGGAGCCGGTGTACTTTCTTGTTGAGGAGGCCTGGGAACCAAGGTCATCAGACTGCATCTGGAGAGCACGGTGGATAACTACCTAGGAGAGGTGTCCGTTAGCATGAGGTGATCTCTGGGCGTTTTCTACCTCTTTGCGTTTTTGTATTGGGGAAAGAGCCCCGAGGGAGGAGAGGTGGAAGGAGAACGAGAGAGGGAAGGAGACAGGATGATTTAAGGAATGGTGGTCAGAAGATCGATTTGGAAACGAGCATCTTAGAACGAGCTCTGTAGCTTTGACTACTGCCTGCTTTGTGAATGTGTTTCTTACGAAGTCGTCACAAGCCGACACCTTTTACTGACTTTGGGGAATGTTAAGTAGGGATGTCACCTTAGAGATAGAGTAGGGATAGCTTAATGTCAATCTATTTCTGACACAGATGAAGTCTGACTTGAATATTGGAGCAATTGGCTTGTGTACTCTTCTTGGAACTTTTTATCCTCTTCATGATTCATCGGATTAGACATCTGCGTAGATATGGATTTATATTAGTTCCCATGTATTTTTACCACCTTATCTTGAGGTGCTTGTATATTCAGTTGTTTTTGGCTTTGTAATAAATCCCCTCATTTGAAATCTGGAATCTGTGATCTTTCCGTGTTACCGTTATTGGTTTTGCTAAATTGTTGCCATGAATGATACTCCCCTTTACACTCCTCAGCAGGTAATAAAAGATCTGTCGACCCAGGGTCCTAGTAAGTTTTGATGTTGGAACCTGACTTTATCAAGTGTAAATATCTCACCAGGTTCTGAACGCACAATTGTTTTCATGAGGTGTGCAGATAGTTAAGCAAAAGATTGGAACTAGCATGTTACTTATTTCTCATCATCAAACTTTCACTCAAGGTACTGATAGAAGGACAGGAAAGGGAGAAAGATAGGAAGAGAGTGGAATCACACTCGCCCTTGGTATTTGGATACCCTGGAATTCCACAGTACTACTCGTTTTTGTTTGCTTTTATTTTGTCTCCACATTAACCGCATCGCTGCTGCGGCGATTTTTGCGCTGTGCGGCATTTTTCGAATTACCGCGATACATGACGAGCTCAGCTCGTCATCAGCACACGCCACCCGTGGCTGATGACGAGCTGAGCTCGTCATCCGCATCGAAGGGGTTAAGAGCTGTGTGTGACTTTAGTCATGGAGTTTGTGCAGGAGAGTCCACGGTCTGGGACTTGCAGGTTTTGTCCCATTATCCCCACAGGTCTGCAAATCCCTGAAAGCAAAGTGCTATTGGCCTCAAAGCCAGGAATGGCTGACATGACAAGAGGCCACTTGACAGATATAAATAATGCAGTCTCTGCTCCCTATCAATTTGTAACAGTGGCTTGAGCGGCATCATAACTCTGGATAGCAATTCTATTTTCCTGATACCTAACAGGCAAAAAGAGTGCACATGTGCCATTCTTTTCATCCAGAGTAGCTTTGGACCATATTGAATGCATAAAACCTGTAAACTGCAGGTCACACAGACATGGCATGATGACGAGCAAGTGGTACCTCCACTGGGCAACCGATTAGCCCCCCTCCCGAGAGTCGTGTACACATAATGCATTAGTAAAGTAACACAACTGCAGGTGTTTTATTGCATAGACCTGCCTTTCTTAGTCCATTCATCCACATGGCACAACCAGCTGCCCGCATGGATAGTGCTCAAAATACGATTGGAGTCAGTGAGCCAACATTGCTCAACAGATGTTTCAGGGGCGTGCCCATCTGAGAAAGTTTTGAAAAAATACGTCAAATAGTGCATTTTACAGCCCTATTTTCACTTAAATTTACTAAAAAGCTGCAAGCTGTGTAATAGCGCTTAGTAAATTGTCCGGTACTTTCACAGTCTGATTGCATGAAGTTCAAGGGCTGGGGTATTTGAGGATTTGATTGTGGCAGTAGTGCAAGTAAACTAAAATAGTATATACATTGTGACACAAATTTGACAAAAATGGTGTGAACTCTTTTGAGTAAATAAATTGAGTGAAATCCTGTAAGACACTTGAAGGAAACACTTGTCAAAGCTCGCAGCCTAGCATATAAACCCATAATTGGAGCATTGTCTCTAGTGCTTAATTTGAGACTGTGGTTTTCAGTGCTTAGCACTGGGACTTCATTGCCAGCACTTGTGCTTATAATGACCTGCCACATGGTGGAGCTGTCTGCCTAATTTACATATGAGCACAACAACAGCTGTTTATTAATTCAGTTAACATTTACAATGACTAATACCTGCCTCCCAACCCATTCTTATGGCTTTGGGGGCCTGTAATAGTATGAATTGTCACACTTGACAGGGCTTGCGTACTTCCTGTTTGAGTGATGCCTTACGTGGTCCCACAGTCACCCTTTGGCGCACAAACTACTTGAATACTTGGCTCGGTGCTCCTTAAAAGGAAAGATACAGGATGTTTATAAACATAAAGAATAAACTTAGAATGTGTAGTGTAAAATAAACACATTGAAAAGCAGTTAGATATTTGCTGCAAAAATATATAAGAATCGGTTTAATAAAGTCAGGTAAAAAAAAAACTAAACTCTGTTGCTTAGGATGTGTAGAAACATGCAGACAATCTCCCTTTCCTCTATTTATCTAAAGTGTGTGTAAAAAATAAACATGTTGCCCTGAATGCCATCTTTCTGGGTATAACTCTAGAAAAACAAAGCAGAAAGGTAAGCCTTACTGTAACCTGCCTTTGCCCCTTGTAATATGGAAACTAAACTGTATGCAGGGATTGCAGGCTCCCAGTACACTAAAGAGACTGGCTGGGGGTGTCAGACTGTTACCCGTGACACCACACAACAGCCGCTCCTGACACAGTGCACGCCACTATTCCTTACTTTAAAGAGGAAGGCTAGAGTGAACAAATGCTGAAATTTTCGATGTTACCAAGGAAGCCCTTTGAGGGATGAAGAGCTCAGTGGGTGTCAGTCTGCAGCTGTGCTCTGCACGGCAAATGGATAGGAGACTGTATTTATTTATTTATGAAGTTTTATATAGCGCGAACTTGACCCAAGAGGGTATCAGAGCGCTTTACATTTAGGGTTGTTGCGTTAACAGTTACATCAATTACAAGGGCATAGTCTGGTACAGTACACATAAACAATGTTGCAAGAATTCATAGGAGGGAGGGGGGAAGGAGTAATAGCGTGGAGACAAAGAGGAACTGTGCCCAATATCCGTCTGGGTAGGTGACGGTCAAGGGGGAAACCAGGGCCAATCTCCTCATTAGCTGTCTAGCAGCTCCACGGGGCATCAGCCAGGTTGCTCAGGTCTCAGCGTTCAGGAAAACCAGTTTTTAGTTAATTTGATTTGAGAAGTTTATATAGCGCTGGCTAGACCCGGAGGTATCAGAGCGCTTAACCAGAGTGCATTGTTTTAACAAGCCCAATTTCCTCCTATTTTCTGTAGCCATTCTTTGTCATGAAAACATCACATACAGAAGTTATTTTATATTAAATGGATGGATATAATTAAACGTAATGGTGGGTGGCAAAAATGAAACAGTGTGATGATAGCCCACTAAGACCATTTGCCCCTTCCTGTTTCCCTCTCCATCTATTGCTGAGCAATGTCTTTGTTATAGTTTCCTGCACAATATCCCTGCAGAAGCGAGGTGCCGGGCCTCAAAAGCTGCAAAACTCTCCTCTGGAGAGAATGATGGGACTTCCACTAGATCCAGATATAATGCAAGGTTGTCTAACAGCTCCATGTCCCAGCTGAGGCAGCGAGATAGTCTGAAAAGCCTAGGAATTCTGAAAGTATGACATGGGTGTCATAAGCATCTAATGGGCTCGAGTGTGCTTCAAGTACCCCCAGTCCCTCTTGCAGACAGTACATCTGCACCTGCATGACCTTAGTCTGATACTCGGGGTAGTGGGGCAGGAGTCGTTGCAACAGGGCTGGGGCATTACATTACAGACGAACACATTCATGTTTTTATTGTAGGCACGGTGAGATCAAGTGATCTTCCCAGAATAACAGGATGTTGGGCATCCCTGCCGAGACTCGAACCCGGTTCCCCAGCTTCGAGGTGGACCGTCCTAACCATTAGGCCAAATTCTCTCCCCATTAAAATAATCTTAGCTAAGATGGGTTGTGCTATGGCTGAGTAGAGCAGAAGCAGACTGCTGCTTTGGAAGAAGATAGTGGTGAGAAAGATTGGTGCAGATTGAGGCACTATACTGGTGTCATGAAGCACCAGCCATCGTAATGACATATGGTATAAATTGAAGACTTATGAACATGTGGGTGGGGGTTTATTGGGTTGTCTGGTACCTACCCGGCAGGCATTCATACAGCATGACACCCTCTATCAGAAACAGGTAAAACTGTGGCACAGGCAGCAGGGCTTAAATTGTGCCAGTAGTTGCCAGTGCTTGGCACCAGCACTTAATTGCCTACACAATACTTCTGACAGTTTGCCACACGGCGGCGCTATTTGTCTAAACTAAAGATGAGCACACAACAGGTGTTTATGAATTATATAAACGTTTAAAAAGACTAATACTAGCTGCCCTAGCCATTCTCATAGCTTTGGTGATAGAAGAGTGAGGGTTAGCTGTTGTGCTGGTGGTGCAAGCTTTAGTGGGCTCCCAAGGATGGCCCTGGCACTTCTTTGTTTTTTTAATATACAAATTAAGTACTGCCAGGCAGCCTACTATACATGCCATCAGACATCCATGACAACTGAGCATTTGATTAACTGGGTCTTCAGGTAAGTCTAATCGACGCTAGACTCTCATCCGCAAAGCACCAGGATGTCCTCACGGATGATAGTGTGCTTTCAAAATATACACAACTTAACTTTTTTTTGTGTGGGAGTTTTATATAGCACAAACTCGGCCCGAAGGTATCAGAGCGCTTTACATGTACTTTTTTTATGACGGTATATTTGAAAACCACTCGGACGACTACCAGCAAAATTGTCAGTTACGAGGTGCCAGGATCACCGCAGAAGCAAGAGAGGACTTATCAAGGTTCTACACCTGTTAGAGACAATTCTTCCTCCACATTTTGTGATGTACATATTGTATTCTGAAACAGAATATGGTTTGATTGCCAGTCAGGTTGACATCTGACATTATTTATCGGAATAACAATGACTATTTGCATGTAAATGTATTCTTTATAAAATCAAATTCATTGTTTTGAATCAAAGCCTTGAGAAAGCCCAGGGGGGCGAAACGTAGGTCGGCTGCTGCTGTTTTCTATAACGAAATGGAATAAAACAAGTAAAAGGGACCTGATTCAACATCTATTGTGGAATTCTTTCAAAGGACATTCGCTTGTGACACGCTAAACCACAGAATATGGAAATTGGATGATAGTTGCACTCAATTAGTGTGCCTGGGTGTTTTTGATTTGACATTGTTCTAGGCATTTCACAGTCTTAGTTGATTCATACCCTGGTGGGTGGGTATTCTGACACCACGAGAGCACCCTAAATGATTGTGTTTTCAAGGAAACGGCGGTGACAAACTGAATATTAATGTAAATAGATGTGCAGGTCATGGAGCATACCAACAATCTTTGGTAACAAAGCAAAATTAAAATAACTGCTTTAAAGAAACATCAACTGAAATAGCAATAATTTGAGTCCAATAAATATAGGTACATATTGAACGATATATTTCTGCATTTGTAAATATTTACTTAAATCAAACACATAACCATGAAATAGTGTCTAGGGAACATCTGAAAAAGGGTGGCAACTATTTAGTGAATAATGAGTATTGTAAAATAATCTTACACATGATTTAGGCTTTTCAATGACTACATTTCTACTAGAAAGTAATGAAATATTTAAATCCTCCTATAGCACTCTTGGTTCATGGTATGTAAACAGAATGCTATTTAATCCAAAACAATAAATATTATAGGACAGCATTTTTTCAACCAGATGTATAAATCTATGAGGCATTTTTAGGTCGATCCTACGTTCCAAAAGATATATTGGGGGCTTACCAAGAACATATAGGGCCTTGAAGCCTGACAATTGCTTACCCTTGGTTGGCTTTCCTGTTACTCTTATTTGCCTGTTTTTTATCCGTGACCCAGCTTGCCAATCTTGTGTATGTCCCGCCAGTGGAGCATAGCCACAATACCATCCCTTTGGTTGGCTGGCTGCTTTACTTCCAATGCTTCCTTTCCCAGCACTGCTTTTTTCTTTTTGGTTAAGTACTTATGAGCGTGCATGTGTTTTCCATCTATTTCATGTACTTCTCTCCCCCTGCTCTCCATGTTGCTCTAAGAGTGAGTTGGAATGTGGCTGGAGTCACAAAGCATACTCAACAAACAGTTTAAGTGCTACCGAAAAGATCATCAGTAGTTGTACAATGGCTAAGCTGCTGCTCATGGTCTCAGGAGGGCGTGGTTCATATCTGCTTCTTAGCTCTCTACAATGTAGAACAAACATCCCACATGGAATTTTAACATACTTAAAACTATTGTACTCTCTGAGAGTGACAGCAAGCCTGGTCATTTTGTGGATTTCAGATAAGTTATCTGAAATTGATTCATAACACCAGGTGACAAGTGTTTGGAAGAAAAACATTGAAACTTAGGAAACAAAGGGAAGAATAGGCATAAGTATTGTATTGTATATATTATTTGTAAAATGTGACTATCGCTCCAAAGGAGCATCTTGTGCGGAAACGTAGACAATGCTCAAAATTGCTGCAGCCTAATGCGAAGAAAAAGATATGCGAGAAGCAAAGGAAATCTGGGGCTGCAAAAATCCAGGTTTTCAGCGATTTCCTAAAGCAAAGTTTTGAATGCATGGATCTGAGATGGCAGGGGAGCAAGTTCCTGGCTTTATCCCAGAGAATGGCCAAAGATTTTACACCCTTTGTTTTGCACCTGTAAGGGTGAGATTTTAGGAGATTCGCTGATGAAGATCTGAGCAGGCGGGTAGTAACATAAGGCATAAAGTGAGCAGTAAAGACACGGAGAATGAGGGGCAAGCGGAAATGGGAGATGATGCACTCCCAAAATCATAAAAAGAGGCATACACAAAGCCCACTCTAAGTGTTAGAATGCTGTCGAGATAGTGAGACAAAAAAAGTATAGCTATCACTCTTAACTTATTCAGGTCTAGCAGCGTATACTCTGAACTAATTCTGAAGCCCCTCCAAGAATGAACTGAGACACATTGAACTGTGCATTGTTCTTCAACTGGATTTCATTAGGGGCAGTCTGTCCTAAGTAATTTTTGCTGTTACTTACTGGATCACTTTGTCTCAGGTATTAGACTATCTCACAGTGGATAGGCTAATTCAGTCTTTGGAAAATGAGAAGAGTAGTTAAAACAGGGGAGAGTTTGAAAGGTATGTGCGGGTTCTGGTGGTCGAAGATGACAGGAGAAAAGTTATCATTTAAAGAGTCTTTTATTATTTCTCTAATCCAGAGATATGGCCCTTTTACTGAATAGATATCAACTTCATACCATATGATGGATTTTGGACATCATTTACAGCCATTTTGGACAATCAATACAGCCGCTAGACTCATCACAGGCTCCAGAAGAAATTGCCATATCTCTCGCGACCTTCCTGCCCTCAACTGGTTACCTTTTGAGGGCAGAATCCACCTGAAAATCACCTGTATGACCCATAAAGCATTGCACCAAAAAACACCAAGATACCTATCGGAGAAACTAGTACTATCGGGTTGTAGCAGAACAACTACGAGTTCTGAGAACCTTCTACCTAAACCACAACGTTTCTCCAAGAAAAAAACTACAACCGTACCTTCTCAGGAATGGCCCCCAGGATTTGGAACGCCTTACCAGCTGAAAGTAGACTGATTCTGTCCGCTGCATTCTTCAAAAAATAAGTGAAAGCGATCCTCTTAGCAAGATTCACCTGAACTTTTGAGATGTATACTTGTTGTTATGTGTTTAGTCGCTAACTTTTACCAGATATGTATTTGCTAAAGTCACTATATTCGTATGCATTTATCATATTGCCTTTTTGTGCCTTGGAAAGCGCTCTGATACCCGCAAGGGACTTGTTCGCGCTATACAAAACTGTCAAAATAAATATTCATATAGTTCTAACATATTTCTTCACACAAAATACCCTTCATTTTATTCCTAGGCTCTTCATGCTTCATGTTCAATTGTTGGTCTTCCTGGAGTTATAGAGTAGGAGTGGTTTCACCTTTAGAATTCCTTGTACATCAACTGCAGATCAGAAGAGAAAGAAAGCAGTCTAGTACCAGTCGCCCCTCCTCCCTTTATCTCTTAGAGGCTGCCTTCCCACCAAAACCTACTTCTCTGCAGAGCAGAAGAGAAAGAGAGAAGTCTTCATTTGAGGTTCCTCTCGTTCCAGGCATCCTAGATCGAGTGCTGCTCTCTTCCCTCTCTTTTTATACTTCTTTGGAAAGGCATAAGGTCCATCTCTTGTCTGTTGCTTGGGTGTGGGTTTGGTTGTATATTTCACTATGTGGAGCAATGATTGAGGAGAACTTTGAGGGGGTATGGGCCCTGTCCCCTTTAATCGAGGCGCCATCCTGATCCTTCATTGGGTTTCAGTTGTAGAGGGATTTAGTGCCTGCAAGGGTTTTCCTACCTCTTAGTACTGAAATAGGTAATGTTTGGCAGCCTTCCCAACCAACATATCCAGTGGAATCTGCCCCCGGGGCCTACCCTGTCCAGGCATTAGGCTTGGAATGCAGGTTCAACATGGCAATGTCCTTGCACACTGATTGAGCAGCTCTGATTCTGTCAACTCCCATGCTGCGTTCCTCCTGCCGTGGGTAAGTCATGGAAGGTAAAGTGAGCATGGTTATTTCAATAACTCAACATAACATCATCACTGGTCAGGTCGTAACTGGCTCTTAGAAAACCAAAGTATAGATTATGCAGTATAATCAGGGCCACGGGAATTATACTATTGTGCAGCCAATGCGTTTTTTTGTGCATAGTTCTAGATATGCTGCATTTGCTGCATAATCCATCATCTGCAGCATAATTTGCAGAATCTAATAAAACAAACTAATTCTAGATCAGAGAATCCAAAAGTTACTAAAAACAAAACAACATGTTTGTGCTTTAAACTGGTACTAATGAGGTGCCACCAAAGCCCAGATGGTGTTAACAAGTATAAAAATGACAAAATAATTAAGTAATACTATCTCAAAATGTGTCACATAATACCGCATAATTTGCTATTTCTCGACGTTTAATTTGCCTTTTCTTGATGAAGAACCTACTCAATCCTGCTGCATAATTTGACACTCCTCTGCTGCATAATTCCAGTGGCCTTGACTATGAGGCATACATTCTGACATGTCCCAACAACAGACTCCATTCATAGACATATTTTAATATTTAATAAAAACCCAAACTAATGGTGAAGTCAGATATTTATTAAATATATTGGTAATGTAACTTTTAGAAAGTTATCTTTACCCTGCCTGACGTTGCTGGAGATTAATTTGCATTCACTTTTCAGCCACTGCCCAGACTGTACTTGGCCTGAATGAGGTATTTAAAGATGCTCACAGAGCAGACAGAGGCCTGGTTGTTGAAAGCTTTTTTCTTTTCCTTACTGGAAGACCATTTAGGATGTACCCAGGAACTCCATCAACTTTAAAGGGCCAGGACTGTCACAAGTAACGTAAGTGATACCTGGAAATGCCCCATCCTTCGCTTCCCACTGGGATGAAGGCTACCCCAGAATCCATTTTGAGTGACCACAGAGGAGCGTACTTCTCATTAACCCTGACCACTCTGCTGGGTAAACACACAGGTTCTGAACAAAAAGAGAGGGGGTTTCCCATCTTGGATTTTGAGAGTGCGGGTACACCATGGGGTTGTTTACAGTGAGGCAAACCAGAACTGTTGTGAAAGTGGGAGTGGTTGTCCTAGTCAACATTTTGCCCAAAGGGTCACCCCCATGTATTAGGCAGTTCAAGGCATAAATAATGCACTCCAAGACACCATACTTGGATCACTTTCTGGACTTGTGGGAGATCAAAAGAGGACTGCACCTGGTGTCTGTGACCTGAGAAGAGCCAGGAAGGACTGGGCATACCTCCTCTAGTACCCCAGATAACAATGTGGACTTTAAGGGACTGTTAACTGACCTCCTGTTTGTCTGCAAGGACATACCAACCTGCAGGATGCCTTTTCCCTAAAGTTCCCAGCTGTCTGGTGGGAACTGGAACTTGACTAGAGTTTGCTGTTGGCATCCTTCTGGCACCCTGACAGTCTTTGAGTGCCCTCTCCTGGGTGCATTAGAAGTGTACTCCAGTAGTTGTTTGTGAACTAAAACAACGTTTGGAAACTTGAAAACCTTTCCTTCAGTGTTCTAGACGGACCTGTGGGTAAAAGTATTCACCAGCTGTTCCACAGCATTGCATTGAACTTTAGCTTGCTTTCAGTCAAGGCTCCCAGCACCTCCGAAAAAAATGATCGTGTCTCATTCTGCTTTAGGACCTGAAAAGTTTTCAGTGAGAAACCTCCAGAGCTCGAATGGGGCCAACCTGCTTCAAGTATTCAGCCTTCGGTTCCACATCAGTGGCTACAGTTTTAGAAGTGACCTTCTCTGGTAGGGTTTTTCATCTTAGAAAGTGAAATTGCCCCTTTCTGCATAGGGACTTGCACATTTTAAAATAAATAACCGATTAGGAACGCCCATATGAAGCGTTGTAGTTTCTAATTTCGAAGTGTGATGGTAACAAAGATTTTACTAGGATGTAAATAAATTGAAACACTTTACTTGGTGATGCGCACATGACAAATATTTGCTGGAACCCAATTTTGACATATCGTTTATGTGCTATATAGCTTTGTCATTAAACTGTTTGTCTGTGCAAATGTAGTCCTAATTTAAATGGCAAATGTGCTGTCTGTAAATGACAATCTGCTACAACAGCATGCTTTAGTGATATATTTGTGACAGTGTGCTCCAAAATGCAACACCACTATATTCTACACCCTTATGAATCTCTTGTTGAATGAGCGTATCTCATTTACACCACTAGTTCTTTATGTGATGCTTTGATTTTTAGGATTTTTTTTAAAGTATAGTGATGCAACATTGGCAGCAACCCATGTCCGAAAAATGTTCCAGCCCCTCTGAATCTATCACTTCCATGGACTAACATTGGCACTTTGTGTTTTTGGTGCTTTTTCCACTTAAATCATTCTGAATTATACCTATGGTTCCCCTTACTGAATTTCTTTGGATTTTTGTTGTTTTGGTGTAATATTGTTAATTAGAGTTTGCTCTGTTTCACTAATTCTGTTAAGGATTTGTATTGATTGGTGTTGTGACTTTTTATTGCTTTGGTACTGTGTAAATACAGAAACATTGCACTAAATTAAGCCTCTTTGCTCTGTTTCCACAACTACTGGGGAGTTGAGCTCTGGTTAATTTAGTGACTGAGTGTTCACCATTACAAGGAGTGTTGTTATTCCGTGAGGTGGTCACTCACCGTCTCCAAATAATAACACACTTTCTTACAATTGGTTTGTAAACTTCACTTTCTTGGCCCGTTATGGTTGCTATACCTCCTGTTTTGACATTTATTACCACTCTCTTCTTTGGATCGTCACTGACTAAAATTGAGGTTCTTAGTTCGGTGTCAAGACTGGCACGGGTGTCGTGGGCACAACATAAGGTGGTCCTTTATTGGACTAAAAAATCACTACAGGAACTGTTGGAGTACAGAAAGGATAAACGAGTACACAGTAAGAGATGAAATATTAGAGGGGCAGTGCCTTTTCTGGCTACTAAAGAAATTTGGCATCAGGCTCCGCGTTTGAGTGGATTTTCATATACAGTATTCCAACGGGTTCATAGAATATTCATTTTTGTAGATGAGTAAGTTAAATTATAAATGTCTGCACACAATCTAGCTGTCTCAAAGGCATATTACTTTTCAGTAGGCTGAGCGTGCGGAATACTTCTGCAAGGATATTGAGCCCAACTTTGGGGAAGAATTAGAATTATACGAATTTATAGTGCAGTAATTACGCTTTGTGGCCTAAATTCGGATGTCAAAATGAATCGTAGTAGTCTATTTTTAATTTTCTGACAGATCTACATCGTTGAATGCATCCTTCAAAGCATCTAAGGCTGAGCATGAGAGCTTCTTTCTGGGAAAATAAAAACGAAAGCTAACTGAGGGGACATGCAGGGAACATAGCAGCAATTTCGGACCACTCCAAAAGTTTTTATTTGATGTCCAGAAGCATCGTTCTCAGATATGTTCATGCTCCTCACGGTAATGTGTTCGAGCTCTTTTGTGTTGGAATAATTAAAAGCCGCATTGCACCAGTGGGATAATAAACATCATTTTCAGTAATATTACATGCTTACGCCCTGGGGTGCGCGTTGTACCATGTTTAGAGCATGCCTTTGAACCTCACACTCTGAATCAGAGTTTGCTGCATAGCACGATACATCCAATACCTATCCAACCAGGCACTCTGAGAGGGAGGTCCGATACTGATGCAAATAGAAGCTCTTAGCAGCCGCAGCTGGGTTTGGAGCACTATAGAAATGCAATATAAGGGATAAAGTACCCCTCCAGTACATTATAAGGATATTGTAAGGCACAGAGGAGTTCCTTAACTATATAAGGGAACGAGACTGAAGGTGGAGTTTCTTTAGAAGGTTATGGAGCTAAAGGTTACTAATTGTTTTCTGGTCACTTTGGATGCCCCTAAAGAAGTGTTTAGGCTCCTAGGATCCAGGCTACAGTTCAGTAGTGGGAGGCAGGCTCAACCACTCACTCCAGCCAAGGCTGAATGAGTCTCATCGTCCATTTCTCTGCACCCCCCCCCACCCAGGTGCCCATCTTCAGCCTTTCAGTCCTTGTGGAAACAGGAGTCTAGATGGTCTCACTCGTGGGATCATCTCCAGAGCCAGGATACAAGGGTGAAGGAGGAACTCAGTTCTCACTACTTCCCCTTATGTTTTTCTCTTCTACCCAGGGATCTAGGGAGAGGATGCGCTAAACTTTTGTTCGGAATCCAACAGGAGCGCTGCACTCTTCTGTATTTTCTAAAATGGCTGCCTTATCTCCAGACTATGTGAGTTCATGCTTTGCTGGAAATTGAAGTTGGATCGCAGGATGCCGTTGTATTTTGTCTTCTCCACACATGCAGAGCCTTAGTCCACAGAGAGTCGGCATTCTGCTGGTATTGCCAGCCATTCCTTCCTTGAATAAAACTCAGCGCAAGTGGGTTTGAAGTACTACTCCCCTGCACTCGCCAAGTTTGAAGTAATATCTTCAGCCCCACTTTCTCATATCTGGTAATAGGTGGTGGGAAGTTATTCTGTATCATGAATGCTGGCTAGGGACTGGTGAGGACTCCTGATCTGATCCTAACAAAATTCACAAAGTCCTGCTTACCTTCTTTTGCAACTCTTCCTCTGGCCTTTTTGCTCATCACTCCCAGAAATCACAGTTCCTCCAAAATGCCAGAACCTTTGTGGCACTGGACATATCTCTGCATCCCCAGCCAGAAGGTTTCCTAGGGAGTAGGGACCCACTGGAAACGAATCCTGGGTGGTTTTACAGCCAAGCCCATTTCTGCCGGTAGGAGTGACAAGATTTCTTGTCCCACCTTCAGTCCCACCTTTGAATGCCATCCTCACGCTGCAGTCCTGCTTTGTGTAGCCGATGAAGCAGCCCGGCTCTAGCCTGGTACTTTGCGATAGTGTTCGTTCCTATTCACTCCTAATTTTATGATAAGTGGACATTGATACCTCTCCCCAGCCTTCTTGCTAGCAGAGTCCCAGCTGTTGTCCTGTCCTAGGCAGCATGCTAATTACTGTTACTGAAAGGAAGAGAATCTATTAGGTCTGGTTTACTACTTCCACGTTTCTTGGGTACAGGCAAAATATTTATATGAAGTCATATTCGCAGTATATTTAACAAAAATCTAAGTTCACCACTTAATTTGGTTTTTGGTAGATATGGTTTCTAGATATTTTCTTAGCCTGACTACTGAAAAAAACGTGTATTTACAAGCTGATTTTTACTAAAGGGAAAGGTACTTTGTGCAATGAAATTTGTGCATCCTGTCACTATTATTATTAATATTACATTTCTTATATAGCGCCAGAATCGACCCCCGTAGGGGTATCTCCGCGCTTGCCTTGGAAACCCGTCCTGGTTTTTCCCTGTGAGATAGCCCCTACAGGGCATCCCCAAGGTGAAAGCCAGGCATCCCGCCGCGGGGGGCTGTTGTGGAGATTAAGCAAGCTTAATTCCCAGAGTTGCATAGTGTGAACCCATGATTAGGTCAGGCACCGAAGCGAGAATTATCGAGTCCGAGGACATTTGAGCTCAACACCCTGCTGCGTCGGGAATCGAACCCTGGTCCCGGGTCTGACCTCTGCTTCAGGGTCTGCCTGCTCTAACCAGTGAGCCACACTTCACCACTACAGAGATATGCCAAACTAAATATCGGACATGTCCCTATTTTTCACATGATGCTGTCAGACCCTGTGGAGTTCAAGGCACTGATTATTTGTGGCTTACTATTGTCAAAATTAGACTTTTAAAACTGTAAAAAAGCTTTTGACCCGTGGCTTCTGTAGATTGCATTGGCCACAGAAGGGCAGAGCTGCAATTGCAGATCTGAAATCAGGTTTTTACACTCACTTGCAGGGCCGGCTTTAGCTCTGGTGGCGCCCGGTGCAAAAATCTTTTTTGGTGCCCCACACCGCAATGACCTCTGATTCCTTCACTGCCACCGGGCAAAATTGTTCCTCATCTCTCCATAGCCCCTCTCTTACATACATTTCATTTGTTTTAAAGTTCTGGTAAAGTCTGGCTTTACTAATCCACTCAGCTATCAACATAACCTACAGATATGTTCTTTGCAGCAGGCAAAGGTGAAACTGCCACTAGACAAAACTCCGATCTCTCGCTCTCTCTAGCAGGAACATTAATCACAAGAGTTATCTTGGCATTTTTATTGCTGCCTGAAAGCTGAACGTACAAGGAACTCTGCAGCAGGTATTCGTAAATCTTGAGTTATTGCTAACACAGCGCTCCCACCTGTGGTCAGTGCCCCCACCCGGTCAGGCCCCAATGCGGCTGCCCTAAAGCCGCTGCTGCCCTAAACCTGGCCCTGGTCACTTGTGCCGGGGTGTTAATATACACAGCAAATGACTTGTCACATTTAACTACACTACTCTTTTGCCACATCACAAAACTCTGCTTCAACATAAATATGTTTGCTGTTGAGAGCTCGCTTCTCAAATCTTAAAGCAGAGAAATGATCACACTCGTAGGCAGATTTACGACTTCTGGCGCATCTCTGCTAATCAGCAGAGATGCGCCAGAAGAGTTGCATTTACAATGCGGCGCACCGTGGCACTCGGATGAGCAGATGTGTGACGCATCCCTGGCGGAAATGCGGCGCATTGCTGGATTGATGCAGCCCCATCAAGGATCGGGGGTGACCTATCTCGAACATACTGCGTCAATCCTTATGCTTCAAGCAGGCGCAGGGCTTTGACGCAGCATGGCCCTAAAAGTGACTGAGTGAAATCTTGTAGATTTCACTCCGCCACTTTTAGGAGGCGTTCCTGCACCGGAACGCCCCCCGCGCCAGATAGCCTACATGTGGCGCAGGGCTTTACAACGTGACGCATCTCCTAGATGCGTCACGTTGTAAGTACCCCACACCATGGCACTTGATTTGCGCCGCCTTTGCATCGCAAAAGTGACGCAACGGTGGTGTAAAAGAGGCACAAGGGGCTTGTAAATATGCCCCTGAGTTGTGTTTTCAGTTGCACTCGATTCCTTCAATAGGCTGAGGTTATATTGCTTTATCTTTCCATAGAGCCCTGGGGCTCTTAAGCTGACTTCAGCAAATGGCATGACATATTATGACATGCAATTACAGCAAACACACTTAAAGGGAATGCCAATGGCATATTTTATAATGTGATGAAAATATTTTGCGCTAGGCTAAAATAAAGTATTAAACATGTAAGTTGGCAGAAATTGAAAGTTCAGATTGTGTATTCGGTCAATCTGCTGACTGCTTTTTTTAAAAATTTCAATTCCTAATGTTGCTTTGCAGGAACGCTGTATGATAACCTAAAATAAAAAAAATAAAAAAATTGGAGCTTTAACAGCCAGGCATCCGCTCGGAAGAATGCGAATATTTTAGACAATCCATCTTTAAATGCAGTTTTGTCAACCAAATAAAAATGATATTGTAGCTGACCCACTGGTGTGTTTCACTCGGTTAAGAGCCTTTCAGTGTGAAAAATCACGGAACGGTCATTTAATGGAAGTGAGCAGAAGCCAAGACACACACAGGCATTGATTGTGGTGCACAATACAGTAGGAAATTATTATTCACCCTGGTCCCGTCATATTCACGGTTTCTTGCTTATGCAAGTTGTAATGAAGTTGTTTATGCGAGTAGTAATGAGTGCTTATGTGAGTTGTGATGAGTGCCTATGTGAGTTGTAATGAAATTGCTTATGCGAGTAGTAATGAGTGATTATGCGAGTAGTAATGAGTGCTTATGCTGTTGTATGACATTTTAGGACCCTATTGTAATTTTCCTCTTTCATGCCTTAAAATAGGTATAAATCACCAAATCCTTTTATAGGCATAGAAATCATAACCATATTTAGACATAGCTCATGCAGTCCAAATACGGCAGGGCTACTTCCACTAGTTCCGAAAATGCACAACAATTTCTTGGAAAACTCTGCTTCAGCAGTTGAGGACTGCCCCATGCTCGAATACTGACTTGTCCAAGAACTCATGGAGTTTCCAAAGAACTGAGACTCTTTGATGACGTTCTTATGTCCACCTTTACGTCAATCTCGGTACTTTCAAGGTATAAATATGCCCACACTTGCCATAGCAAACACAGGGTGGGTTGGAGCAGTTCGACTATCTACTTGCCCGACGCGCCCTGCTACTGCAAGTGCCGAAAGAAGCTGACCAGCAGACGCACTGAGAAAGACGCTGTCTTTTCTCCTGCCGAGAAATCCAGCTCCAGTGTTTCCAAGCTACCCTTGCCTGTTGTTGGGAAATCGAGTCCCGAGACTGACCGTCTTCATTCTACACCAAGCTAAAAACCGGAGTATGGATAATTGAAGGTAAGTGAACAATTTAATTAATAAAACGAATTTCGTAGCGCGCCCTGCATCGCAAAATGTGATGCAGGGCGCGCTACGAAATTAGTTTTATTAATTAAATTGTTTACTTATCTTCAATTATCCATACTCCGGTTTTTAGCACCCCCCACCCCGCCTCTCCGCCCCACCGAAACTCCCTCCACGGGCCGTGGTTGGTCCTACGTCACATCTATAGGATATATTATTCCAATGCGCAGAGCCTATTGGGAATATAGGAACTACACTACACTACAGTGCAAGTTGTAATGAAGTTGCTCATGCGAGTAGTAATGAGTGCTTATGCGAGTTGTAATGAAGTTGCTTATGCGGGTAGTAATGAGTGCTTATGTGAGTTGTAATGAGTGCTTATGCTAGTTGTAATGAAGTTGCTTATGCAAGTAGTAATGAGTGCTTATGTGAGTTGTAATGAGTGCTTATGCAAGTTGTAATGAAGTTGCTTATGCGAGTAGTAATGAGTGCTTATGCGAGTTGTAATGAAGTTTCTTATGCGGGTATTAATGAGTGCTTATGTGAGTTGTATTGAGTGCTTATGCGAGTGGTAATGAGTGCTGTCACCTTTTCTGTTTTAATGTCTCCAGGAGGAAGCTCAG
This sequence comes from Lissotriton vulgaris, assembly GCF_964263255.1. Lineage (NCBI taxonomy): Eukaryota > Metazoa > Chordata > Amphibia > Caudata > Salamandridae > Lissotriton > Lissotriton vulgaris. The sequence goes on from NW_028240948.1 coordinate 817,131, forward strand.
AAAATTGTATGAAACCTGAGAAAAACAAAAAGTCATCGATAGAAAGCTTGACGTAATCTGAGCTACTGGTAACTAATTTGATGTATAATATTCTACCGTATTTATCTAATCTGTGCCATTATAAACAGACGCCAATCTCATGGATAATTTGAACTCTGCTTGACTAAGCCCTAAATGAACAAAATGACAAGCATCCTCGGTTGCATTTTAGCCTTGTTCGACCACATCTGTAGGGCACAACTGTATTCTATGGCACAACGGACTCTTTGCGCAAATGTGACCATAACTGTGCCACGTAGGGTGAGGTAGACAGCATAAAATTGATGAAGGGAAATGCCTGAATGAACCTTAACCACTTAAGTTTACCCTAGACGTTTTCCAATCCAAATCCTTTCCTTTCTCTCCATTAACCATTGTAAGGGGCACTGGGTGCAGGCGCGAGTGCCATAATTCGCTGTGTAGTACGGATGCAGGCTGCAGCTCACAGATAAGACCTGATAGGGTGAAGAGCATTTAGGGATGCATGTGTTCACCGTTCTAAGGGACTTTTCCATCCATGACTTTTTGTGTAGTCTTGGGTGAAAGCATTTAATAAATACCTACACGGACTTTGTTGTGTGTGTCTGAGAATGTGTGTGCTTGGGAGACTCTGCCACTTTTTTGCAACAAAGATAATGGGCAACTTTAGATGATGCAACTCTTTAAATGTTTTTTCCATGGGAAAGAGGGGCGTGATGGAGCCCATGGGAAATACAGAGAGGCCAGTTACATAACCAAGCTACTAGAGATTTTGGAAAGATCCTACAGGATTCAGAAATGAGGTCACCGCAGACCAACCTGAATTGAAATGAGGTCAACGCATAATAACCCAAGGAAGCCAGGATAATAAGAACGTGGTGCCTGCTAACAATGTCCAGAATGGCAGTTCTTAAAGTCCCAGGGCCTCATTTATGAGCCATTGCGTCACTTTTACGCCCCTGGTGCGTCACTTTCTGTGACGCGCCAGTGGCGTAAAAAATGCGCCTTGTTGCGCCATATTTACAAAGTGACGCATCTAGGTAGATGCGTCACTTTGGAAACCCCTGCGCCACATTATACCTGCGCCAGGTATAATGTATGCAAGGGGGGCGTATTGACGCAAGAAAGGTCGTAGAAGTGACGCAGTGAAATCTAGGAGATTTCACTGCGTCACTTCTAGGACGCCATTGCGTCAAAATGTTGCGCCTGTCTCACAGCAGGCGTAAGACGGGCGCAGGCCCTTTCACAAGGGGCTTGCCCCATGTGAAAGGAAGCATTGCTGAAGTTGCGTCACTTTTGTGACACACTCCAGCAGTGCGTCACTTTTGCTCTTACAGATACGTCAGAAATACTGACGTATCTGTAAGTCCTTGCGCAATGATGCGTCATATTGTAAATATGACACATCATTGGGGGCGCAGAGAGGGCGCAATGAAAAGTGACGCATCGCTGTTTTCTCGCAGCGATGCGTCACTTTTCATAAATGAGGCCCCCAGTGTTTCTGACTTCTGTTGCAGACCAGTCTTCTACTACCGCTATGATGTCATAAGATGAGTAATCGAGGTACGTGCTTTCCAATATTGGGTGCTACACTATTCCATAAAGGAAACAACCAGTACAATGCAGTCATTACAATGCACTATCTTTACAACGCAGCTGCCTTTATATTCCATGCCAGTACAACTCATGTCACTACAACGCATGCCATTACAACGCATACCCTTACAACACATACAATTACAACGCATTATAAGGTAAGTAAGGAGATTTTTTAGTTTTAGGGTGGGTATGGGTTTTGGGGTACATGGAAATAGTAATTTTAACCCCTCCACTATCCAACACTTACCCTACTGTTGCACTCACTGGAGCAGGAGTAGTAATTTTTACCCCAACACTATCCAACACTTACCCGATGTTAGCCTAAAAGTATTAAGCATTGTAATTATCCAACACTTACCCGATGTTAGCCTAAAAGTATTATGCTTTGTAATAGTATGCGTTGTAATGATGTGCATTGTAATGGTAGTTTTTAAAAAACGCGTTGTAAAGGCATGCGCTGTAATTGTTTGCCTTGTAACGTCATTTATTCATTCCATACGTCTCCGGTTGGCTAGTATTGGCTCTTTCCTCCTTCCAATGGGTCTTTCCAAGATACATCCACCAGCAGGATCCCCTTGCTTTATGGACTGTAGAAGGATGGTCTCTTTCTTTCCGGCTAATGTTGCATCACTGTCTTAGTCTTGTGCACATAGTGCAATGAGAACAGAAATTGTTAGAGGGCCTTCAAAGGCACATTAGTATTAAAGAAACAAGGACACTTCAAATGAGATCTAACGTTTAGACAGGATAAGGATTACCACACATTCCCAGTTTAACAACCTGCGCATATTTTCTCTCTCCCACTGCATACTTCTCAATGTATACCTCTGTAGGATTAGACTCGTATGTTATGTTATGTTATGTTAATATGTATTTATTAAGCGCTCGTACGCCCGGGGGCTTCATGGCGCTATAAGAAAGGAACACAACACAACAGTTAAAAGTAGAGTACAGCTCAGCAGTAGGCCTGCAAGAACAGCCAAGTTTTAAGAGAATGTCTGAAGCTAAGAAGGTCTCCGCTCAATTTCAATTGTAAGGGAAGCGAGTTCCAAAAGGTGGCTGCAAGATGGTCAAAACAGCTGCCGCCCAGGCGCTTCCTTTTGTAAGATGGAACAATCAGTAAAGATTTTTGAGCTGAGCGGAGATTTAAAGATGGATTATATCTAGAGACCAGATCTTTTATAAACTTCGGGCCTGAGTTTTGTAAGGTTTTAAAAATAATGCACCCAGTTTTGAATGCAATTTGCTGCGCAACATGTAGCCAGTGTAGTTGTTTCAAGCCAGGTCTAATAGATTGCCATTTCGTTAGTCCCAGGATGAGTCTGGCGGCTTGATTCTGGGCCAACAGAAGTCGTTTTAACTCTCCCGCTTGGAGCCCCAAGTAGAGACTGTTGGAAAAATCCAATCGGGATAAGACAAGGGCAATTATGAGCTGGGTGAGAGCGGCCTGTGTAAGAAAGCGAGCTATTTTCCTTATTTTTTTAAGTTGAAAGAAACTGGACGACACTACAGCACCTACCTGTCTTTTCAAAGAGAGGTCCTCGCTAATTATTACTCCCGCCTTTTTAAGTTGTGACTGTGAAAGTTGTGACACGTGTCTGAAATGTAATTTATTAAAAAATGTGTGAAATACGTCATAATGCAATTGAAATGTGAAATTTCCCAGTTGATGTACACAATCTTGTATCGTCTCCTAGCATCCCCATTAACATTCAGTATTCTGTTGCTATACGGCCATGTTTGTGTGATATTTATGCTAACATATACATGTGAGCTGGGCAGCGATGTCATTGAGTGCAAACCTGCATTTACGAGAAAGGACTGAGTCTGGCTAGATTATCAACATTCTTCTTTACCTTCCATTTAGATTTCTCCAGGAACCGAGCCATTCCAAGGATAATTCAGCACTCGCCACTGATCGGATTCTTTCATTTTCTGAGAGCAAGCTGACACAGTATTTTCATTTTAAAGCTTCATTGGCAGTTAAGTGCTCCAGAAACTGACTACCTCGGTGAAGATGGCTGTCTGCATGTGGATTGATGCAGGTTACTTACTGCTCACACTCCCTGAGCATGCCTCTGGCTGTTTTTTAAAATCAGGAGTCTGACGTTGGTCCCATAGCTCACAAAATGATGCAACCCTTGGACCCTGTTTGCTTGTAGACTTGTTTCTCTTACCCGTATCCAGTAAATCACTAAGGGTCACCAAAACACGCCTCTTAGGCCGAAAAGGCTTTGCCAACCTTTAATGTAGGTGCTCATTTGTGCTATAACTGTGGCAACATCACCTGGCCACAGTTCGCATCTACTGGCCACAGCTCGCATCTACTGGCCACAGCTCACATCTACTGTCCACAGCTCGCATCTATTGGCCACAGCTCGCATCTATTGGCCACAGCTCGCATCTACTGGCCACAGCTCGCATCTACTGGCCACAACTCACATCTACTGGCCACAGCTCGCATCTACTGGCCACAGCTCGCATCTATTGGCCACAGCTCGCATCTACTGGCCACAGCTCGCATCTACTGGCTACAACTCGCATCTACTGGCTACAACTCGCAGAGATACATTTTTAAGCACTTCTGTAGGCACTGGCAGATTGTTAGCTGTAAGAAGAGCCGACTTCAACTATCTGCCAGAGCTCGATTGATGAACAAAAACATATACTGACAGTGGCTTTGGATCAGCCCCTCTCTGCTATGGTTGTTTTTCCTCCCACACCACATTCCGCCATTGATGTTGTTTTATGTAATCCAGCCTAAGAGTGAGTTCGAAATCTAAGCCACGCTCCTTCTAGTTATTGCATTATTAATTCACAGTAGTCAAAACATGCAAGTGAAGTTCTCCATCCCAAGTTCATCATTTCAGAATAGTCCAGACTTATTCTGTTTCTCCACTAATAGTCTGTCTTCTGGTATTTACAAAATGGTTTCCAAAAAAAGCATGTACTTGCGTGCGGCACAGTTCAATGGCCACAAAGAGCTGCTTTGCACCTTTGTTTCTGGTATGAGTTCACTATTTCAATAATGTGTGAAGCTGTTTCACGTGGTTTTTGTAGAACATCAATAAATATAAAATGATGCACTTGGTGAAGGCAACACACAAAATGAAATGTCGTTTTAAAGGATTACACACTTTTACCCTTGCACCTATCCTTGTGCATATGCCTGGGACAGGGCCCGATGCAGGTCAGAAGCTACCTGCAAATGGTTTGTGAATATTAACAAACTTACTCACTTGTGGTTGGTCACCACCATTTGCAGGTGTACCCACCCTGCAGCGCCCTCCACACAGGGCGAGGAGGTTTACTTCCATTACAAATTATGCTATAAAGACCAGTTAAAATCCCTAAAATGTCCACCCCTCTGTAGTAGCTTTACCAGGCTGTAGGTAATCGCAATGGGGGATGGGCGGGGGTGGGGGGGCAAGGAGAATGCAGAGATTATAAGGCCTAGATGTATCAAGATTCCTTTTTGCGAATCTTAAATAGCGATTTTTTGCGAATCGCTATTTAGAATTCGCAAAATGGAATGTATGTAAAAAATTGCATTTTTTTTGCGATTCCTTACTTATCTTTATTTGCGAATTCGCATTTTGCGAATTCGCAAATAAGGAATAATTCCCCATGCATTCCTATGGGCCAGGAGGCCCATAGGAATGATTGTGCAGTAATTCTCAAATTGCGAATTCGCAATTTGCTAATCGCAATTTGAGAATTATTTCAAGGGTGCAGGGGTGTCTCATGGACACCCTGCTGCACCCCTGAAACTTACATGTGTGTGCATATGGCACACATACATGCCCTATGGGCATGTATGTGTGTCACATGCCACCTTCAAAATAGTCAAATTTTGTTTTTTAAAAGGATTTCGCAAATTAACACGAACCTCAAATTGGTGTTAATTTGCGAATCCTTAACCCAAATTCGCAATTTTAAAAAGTTTCATACATGCCATTTAAGGAATCGCAAAATTGCGATTCCTTAAATGCATAAGCAAAATAAGGAATCGCAATTTTTTGCGATTCCTTATTTTGCTAATTTCTGATACATCTCAAAAGATGCTAAATGTCCGTTTGCGATTCCTTAATGCCGAAATTCTGCGAATTTCGGCCTTAACGAATCGCAAACGGCTTGATACATCTAGGCCTAAGACTCTGGGGAATAACATGCAGGAATCGGTGTTTCCACATTAGTTCCAGCATTGTTTTACTCTGAGATTGTGGCTGTTTTCATCTGCTCAGATATGCAAGGGAAACAAAACAACTTCTAATTCCAGTGTGCGGGGTAACTCCTGTGACTGAACTGAGCAGAATGATTGGGCAACACATAATGAGGCCCTCAGTTGTAATTTTATGGGTGGGTGAATTCATTTATAAGGGTGAAAATAACTAACTTGACTTTGAACTCCACAGCGGCAGTTCCTCCGTTGGAAAGGAGGAGCGTCGCCTCCCCCCCCCCCCCAAAGCCCCAGAGATGAAAAATAAAACAGTAATTATTACCATTTCATTTTTCATGCCCTGCCCCGAACAGAGCATCGGGGCAAGGCAGCTGCTCAGTGACAGCAGCAGGGTGGAGGGCGGACTGGCTGTGCACTGTTGGGAGAGGATGTGGCCTAATGGCTAGGGCTGGCGACCTTGAAGCTGGGGAGCTGGTCTTGAGTCTCGGCACGGACGCTCAACATCCTGTGAAATCACTTAATCTCCCTGAAACTAACAAAATGAATGTGTCTGTATGGAACGTAACTGCTTGGCGTTCATGTAAAGCGATCTAATACCTTCGGGCAGAGTTTGCTCTATGCAAAAAAAGAGTGCACATGTCCCTTAAGACAGCTGGGTTAGAGCAAGCCAATGCCTCCAGAGCACTGTAGAGATCCCAGTGAGGCTGCTCCCACCAATCCTAACGCTGCTCTCATGCTGGTAAGAGCAACACCAGGATTGGCCAAGGGAGCTGCTGAATCCAGTTTGAATTCCTGGGAAAGAGGAGGATTCTGTGTTTGTGTAAGGTAAGTGTTGTTTTAAAATATATTATTAGCATGCATGTTTTTTTTAATATATTAATTGAGCGTCCACTCACCCCCACCCCCCGGGTAGATGCCAGCCACCACTGTCAGTACTTAGGGCTCGATTAGGATGGCGGTGAATCTGCATCCTCTGGGCCAGTGGAAGCCACCACCGGCCCGGAGGATGCGGATTCACTGCCGCGATCCCAGTAAACACCACCTGCCAGATTAGAATGGCGGTAGGATCAGTGGCGAACGGCAGGTCCATCCGCTGCAGATCCGTGGGGTGTAACCTGCTATTTGGTGGCGGTGTCAGCTTGAAGAAGCACCCACCGCAATGTTAAGGATACAGGATGTGACCGCCAGGGTGGCGGTCACATTCTAATTGGCATGGAGGGACCACCGCTGCCCTTGCGGACGGTCCCTCCACCTCGGAAGTGGCGGACGGACGCAGGTCCGTCCGCCATCCTAATGACCCCCTTAGTTTGTAGAATATTAAGTACCAGGGTTCTGACCAGGAGCCACTGCAGATTGCACCACCCATTGCCCTTGTCATCGCTGCCAAAACAACTACTAACCATCTCTCTCGCATGTAAATGTGACTGTTCATATTATTCCAGTTTTCCGAAGTTGAAGGAATGGCTGGGGAGGCAGATATTCGCAATTTTAATATATATTGTAGTCCTAATTTACCAATGTTTTCCTAATCTCTAAATTAGATGAGCATCGCCACCATCTGGTGGACTGTTCAAAGTCTGGTGTTGACAATTAGGTGTGTGTGCCGAGCACCGGAAACCAATTAAGTGCCAGTGCAGAGCACCGGAAAGCACCGGCTCAAATTAAGCACTGCCAGTGGAACTCCAAAATGATGCTGTTTGTGCACCTCGGTTTGACATATTTGCATAAATAACTTTGTGAATGGATCCCTTTGGCAATAGAACCATCTGTTGATAACTGGAGAAGACTTACGTTGAGAACGCGTTGTTCTGCTTCTCACACCGGATTCCCTTGCAGTTGTTGGGCTCCTCTGAGGCACTCGTCTCGTAGTAGAAGTAAAGCTGGTTCAGTCCATTGGCGAAAGCGAGGAGCACCAGGCAGTAGATGAAGAGAAACTTGAGGATGTCCAGCAGCATGCGTCCCAGGGAGATCTGGAGGGGGCCCAGGTGGGAGTTAGCGGTGAACAGGGAGATGAGGCGGAGGGAGCTTAAAATGTTGGATATTGCAAAGAGGGCTTCGGCGATCAGGGTGGGATGCCACATCTCCCATTCCTCTCTCGGCCGCGAGCCATTATACTACAAAAAGAAAAAAGTTATTGTAAATTTGCAAATATTGAGAACACACAATCTTTTCAAATGAGGTGTTACTGGAATTAAAAACATATGCAGAGTATACCTTATTTGATAGCACTTAGACGTGTATTTATTTACTTATGTCTGGTGATCAATAATTGTGCACAGACTAATACAAACAGTGAGCTGCATAGGGGCTATGCCTAGGTCTGTATAATTATTAATGATACTTAAGCATGCAAGGTTAAATGTGATGTCCAGGAATACAGAGTTGGGACCTTTAAATCCTATATACTTCATCTGTGTCCTGAACCCTACATGGTTGAACATATTGTTGAAGAATCTGGTTAACTAAATAACTTTAGTCCCAGGGACCAAAATATAGAAACCTTGCACTGAGGCAAACACAAGGCAACGACAATTCGCACTATTTTCTGCCTGTGTAATTGGGAACAAAACACATCCTGTCCACATTGCACAAAGGGTAATTTCCCCAAAACAACAAATAGAAATGAGTTGTATCACCTTTGGTAATTAATCATTTTGCATGTAAAATGGATCATTTAACCCCTTGCATGCTGGTGACGGCTCCCGTCCATCATGGCACACAGTGCTCGTGTGCTAATGACGGCCGGGAGCCGTCACGCCCGCGATCGAAATGTGCCGCACAGGAGCGGAATTACGACGAAAATGGAACAAATGTTGAATGACAAGGCTCAAAATTACTTACTTTTTTCACATTTGCAAACTAGAGATATGTCCTTTTCTCTCTACTTCCTATCATGTAAACACCGCAAAAATAATGGGAAGCCATTTTTTTGTCAGATTTGCATATTATGCAAGCAGCAAAATAGTGCACATGGATTTGCCCTGTTACTTGTTTTTTTCATCAGTGCAAAGTTTTTGTAAAATAGTCTCAATGCAATTCGTTTTATTTTAATTCAATTCTTTTTATTAAACCATACTGGTCACAACTTCGCACCAACACTTAAATCAAGTTGTACAATTATGGGGACATGACAGTCACATTTTATAAAACACCTTATTCAGTGAGACATAATCAGTGGTCGAAGTGGGGGAAAAAAGTTGGGGAACTGTGGGCGAGAGTCGGAGGGCGGGGATAACCCAAGGATTGGATCAGTGGGCGGAGTCAAAGGTGTGGCCAGAATGTGCCAAACATCCCAATTTTGAGTATTTGTTTGGCATTTCACCGACCAGTTACAGCTTATTGTGTTATTTAATTCAACCAATGGATACACTTGATTATTTAAGGTTTAATAGGCGTTATTGGCATTTAAATACATTCACAAAGTGGGATATATTTTCAATCACACAATGTCCCAAATACTCTTAAAAGTGGAATCACAAGCCATTTGTCTCCAAAGCCACGGAGTTTCTCTCATTAGAACTTCTCCCACAAGAGCAGTTCAAACATGAATGGCAAAATATCCTAGTTTGCAAATGTTTTCTAAATAATTATGGTTCTGCCATATTTGCCACATAATACATCATTCACTGCATAATCTTACAGTTTTAAATATTCATTTTTGTAGCTCAAACGGATAAAACGTTACTAAAAAACGTGACTTGAGTTGCTGCAAAGTCAACGGCCCGTTGCAAAGGTTAACTGATCACCTTTCTCACCGCTGCATTTGTATGTAATACTGATACTAATGAGGCAGAATCTTTGCAGAGTCTTAACATTTGTAAAAATGTCTAAATAATAAAGTATAAGAAAATATGTTGCATTATGCTGCAGCCTTTTTTGTGTTGCATAACTTAGTCAACACTACAGCATAATTTTGTCCCCCATTGCTGCATAATTCCAGTGCTCCAGAGCAGGTAGGACATGTTAAAAGTGCTTGTGCATGAAGCAGAGAGACTGTGAAGTTTGCAAACTTAGTTTGGTGTGTGTGCAAATCCTGCACTGCCGATCCTTGGTGAGTTGCAGCTACTACTGCTGAAACAAGGCCAATGGTGGTACCAATGGGTGAGGCGGACTGGCCTCGATGGCCCGGCTGGCTTCAGTGCTGGTAGCGCCCTATGCAACAATGTTTGTTGCTGCCCCCAATGATCCCCTATGCCTCGGACTCCCTCACTACCACCCTTTAACAGTCCCCCTCAAGTCTCCATAACCCCACTCTTTCTCAGATGCATTTAATTTGATTTACAGCACCACTCATACCAGTGTACGCTGTCGGAGCACTTTATATCACACACACTACACAGAGACAATCATTTATATGTGTGTAAATTACTGTATAGGAAATGTTACATAAGACAAAGGACTACAAGGTGTAGAAGCCACATGACAACCATACTAGTAGGCAGTATAGTTTAATAGCTCACTGTTCTATGTTAGGATTTGAACTTTTAAACTGCAAGTAACAAAAGGATCTCTCTGACAAAAGCAGTAACCTACTAACCTAGTTAACATTATGTGCACTTTGTGATCTGCATGGTACATGTTCTTTGCAGCAGGCACATTAACCCTCTATGCTACCTTTCCAGGAGTCAACCCTTCCACTAGGCACAACTCCGATCTCTCTCTAGGAAGAACATTAATCACAGAATTTATCATGACATTTTTATTGTTGCTGAAAATTCTTTTTTTTTTAATAAAAAAACGTTTTAATTAGTTTTATTAAGTGCAAGCACGGTTACAGATATCCACAATTTGCTGGCATAACAATATTAATGTTTTATACAGAAGGTCTCACATTTATACATTCCACTTGTCTTCATCAACAAGGTATAGAACTGCTTAACTTTAAAACAAGAAGAAAAAAAATGCCGTCATCTTGTCAAATCACTTTGACATATGCCTATACACGTCCACATTTCATCTTAAATTCCACATCCTCAAGTGCCAATCTATAATTGCAACATCTGGAACATTTCCACATCTGCTGAGTTGTGTAGTGGAGCCTTCAGCCAACATGACGTACTCCCTATTTAAATATACCTTTTCGTTCTTGTCAAGGTATTTGCCTTACTTGCCCTGATTGTTTCGAATATCTATCCTCCCGTCCTCATCCAGTTGACAAAGGGTTCCCATATGTCTTTAGGTCTGGATCTGGTCGGCAGTAGCTCCCAGTAATGGGACAGCTGGTCCCTACAGTAGGTGGCCGCTCCTACCCATTTGGCGATAGTCGGAGGGTTCTGCTTCTTCCAATGTAATGCCACCTATCTCTTCGCTAAGAGTAACAGCATTGCCGTGAGTTTGCGCTGACCTTTCGGCACTTCTAGTACATATACCAGTAATGCAATCAATGGTGTACAGGTCAAGGGATTGTTGATCATACGACCAATGTGGCTAAACACCTCTAGCCAAAACTGTGCTATTGGTCTGCAGTCCCAGGCTAGGTGAATGAATGTGTCACTCTGAGCTCAACACCTTCCGCATTGTGTATCTGGGTGTAATCCCATTTGGTGTAGTTGGGGTGGTGTGCAATATAGTCTATGCAGGTAATTAAAATGAATAAGCCGCAGCCGATAGTTTGGTGAGAGGTATTCCAGCTGGGCACAGCAAAACAGCCATTGTTTGTCTGTGATGGTGATACCTGCGTCTGTCTCCCGGTCACTTTTAGATGTGGCTGTTATGATCGGGGATTCCTTCTGGGTAGTGCTATATATGTGTTTTATCAGTTTGCGGGGGGATGGTGTAGATAGAATATTTTCTAGGGTTGCTAACGTAGGAGGTGTTTGGGGAAACTCTGCAAACCTGGCCCGGCATGCCGCCCTAATCTGATAGTATAACAGCATGTCCGAAGCAGTAGGTGTCTCCAGTTTGCACATCTATGGAAGTGTTAAAAACGTATCATCTGGAAACAGATCACTCCCTTTCTCTAACTCGTGGGATTTCACTCGCAATATGGTTGCCTTTTCTAGCAATGGGGAAATGAGTGGGTTGCCGCCTATTGGCATGGATAGCTCAACTAAGACCGTCTGGAGTGCCTTCTTTGCAATCCCTTGCCAGAGCCCAGCGTAGTGTCTCAGCTGTGTCGATTTCTGAATGTGGTCGCTTTTAGGGTTGATATACGGCCTTTTTCAATGGGAGGGTGGCAACCCTATCAATTTCTATTGCCACGTGAGGTTGATATGGGGTTGGGTGTTGCCAAAAGTACAAGAACTGTGCCTGTGGGGAGTATGCATATAACTCAAAATCCAGTGCACCTAAACCCCTCTGCGCAAATGGTAATGTTAATTATTTCCATGAGACCCAAGGTTGTTTTCCGGCCCAGACTAATTCCAGAATGCTGGTGCGGAGTCTCTTGAAAAAATGTGCAGTGAGAGGCATTGGAATGTTTACAAATAAATAGAGCAGTTTAGGTAAAATGGCCATTTTTGTTATTGCTATACGGCCAATCAGGGACAGCGGCAAGTTTATCCATCGCTGTACCTTGCTTTCTAACCAGTCAAGTACTCTCCCATAGTTAGCCAGCCACAATTCCTGCATGTCCCTGCTGATATATCCCCAAATATCTCATTTCATCTACGGCCCATTGTATTGAGGTAATTGAAATTTTTATGGTCCAGTGTGTCCCCTAACTTGTAACCCATCGACTCCATGTACGAGTTTAAAGTGCATGTAACTTCCCTCCGCAACCGAATCTGATGACGCAAATACATTTGCGTCCAACGTTAACATGTCCTCTTTCAGATCCACCATGAATGGATCGATAATTCAATTCCTAAGTATGCCGTGCCACCGTCTTTACCTGGTGCATTTTCACGTTTTTCCTGGCTCTGCCGAGCTAGGCCCTGATTTCTGTTCAAGCCACTTCTGTCTCTGCCCCTGAAAGCTGCAGCATGGAGATGCATCCCTGACCTCTGCCTTACTTCCTGCCAAGCGAAGCGGTGCCTGGCTCGGCCTGGCCTGCCTGCCAAAACAGTATTTTGTCTTCAAGTTATCAGCATAGCCAGTTCAGCTCCTCGAAAACACATTCCTGTCTAGTGAAATAAGTAAATATACCCCCGGCTGCAGAGCAAAGGGCCAAGCCTTCCTGTCTCCCTCATGAAAATTCATTGCTCCCGTTACCATGGCCCATGGCTCCGCGCATTACACGTAGACACATATGCATTCAGTATAGAATAGCCTCTGCCCGAGAGACCTTTTACTTCAGATTAAACATCCCCAAACAAAAGATATCAGATAAGTTATAGGAACAGGTCGATCTGACATGCCAGACTTCTGTCTCCTCTACTAGTGCTAAATGTCAGACCCTTAGCTTTCTCCAGATCCACGTCAATCACACGTCATACTGAATGCGCACGCACCCAAGTCATAGGTTTCAGCTGACTCTGCAAGAATTCTCTAAGCATCCACCCACTTGTGACACTTTTCTGTGACGTTTTCCGTACACGCCTCTGTGCACACCCTTGTTCACGCCTTTTTGCTACGCACATGTGTTCTTATCTTGCTCTTTTTCACTTGTCACGCCTACTGTATCCATTATCATTGTGTCATTTTACTATATATGTCATGTACTGTTAATAAATCGTTGACATCTTTTCTGCCATCATTGCATACCCGAACCCTTGTATTGATGGAATAGATTTCCATGACTCGAGTCATTTATGATTAAAGCCCGTATGACTCTGATGCCACGGACTCTGCATCTTATTTTGATTGAGCTATTTCGTTAACTTGTCTGAAATTATATGGCAAACTCGTATACGGTAAAATATTTACCACAGTATGGGGAATTCTGTTTCAAACTGTTCTCTATTATCCGTAAGTAGTAACATTATGGATTTGGCCCAGTTGATCTGAATGCCCGTTAGTCCACCATATCGGATCATTTCTCTCATCACTATGGCAAAGTTGTCTTTGGAATGCATTAAGTAAATTGTCATATCGTCTGCGTACATTGATATTAATAAACCTCTAGATGTGAACCCAATACTTCTTTGTGTATGATGTTGGCGTAGTCTGGCGGCCAGTGGTTCAGTGGCTATCGCAAATAATAACGGTGAAACGGGGCAGCCTTGTCTCGTTCCTCTTGTTATCGTAAATGGTTCCGAGATTTGGCCATTCACTCGGACTCTGGCTGTCGGGTTTGTGTATAGAAATTGGATTTGTTTTATAAATATAGGACTTAGGGCCCGATGTAGGTAGCCCTTTACCGATCGGAATCGGCCGAAAATACCGATTTTCGGCCGTTTCCGATCGGTAAAGGGCTATCGAGATGTAGGGGCACATTTTCGGTAATTTTACCGAATCGTTATCATTACCGAATCGGTAAATTTACCGAAACGGTAATATTTACCGATTCGGTAATGATAACGATTCGGTAAAATTACCGAAAATGCAATGTAGGTAGCCAATGTTCCATCAGCACATGGCTTACAGAATCGGTATTTTACCATGGAATACAAATCCATGGTAAAATACCGATTCCTGTGTACATGCACATCTGTGCATGTACACATGTGCCATGTGACAGACAGACGTGCCCTTAGGGCATGTCTGTGTGCCACATTGCACACATGCCCGTTTTGGGGGTGCTAGAGGGTGTCAAAGTGACACCCCCTGCACCCTTGCCAAATTCGGTATTTACCGATTCGGTAAATACCGATTTCGGTATTTGACTTTAATCCTATGGGCTTCAAAGGCCCATAGGATTCAATAGCAAATACCGATTCGGTATTTACCGAATCAGTAAATACCGAATTTGTAAGGAATCGGTAACGATTCCAGATGTTCGGACCTACATCCCATTTACCGATTTTGAAATACGGAATCGGTAAAATTCGCTATTTCAAATTCGGTAAATGGGATTTACCTACATCGGGCCCTTAGTCCCATACGTGCCAATAATGTAAAGAGAAACTTCCATTCTAACTAATCAAATGCCTTCGTGGCATCTAATAGTGCTGCCACTGCTTGCACTTGTGGGGCCAAGTAGTGTAGGAAACCAAAGATCGTTCTCAGATTCTGTGCCGCCGAATGACCTGGTATAAATCCAGACTGGTCTGGAAGGGCTATAATTGGGAGCATCGGTTGGAGCCTATTCGCAATTAATTTAGCATAGATCTTAGTGTCCAGATTTATCAAGGACAGTGGGCAGTACGATTCTGGTTGTGCTGGGTCTTTATCTGGTTTCAGCAATGTTATGTACATGTATTTATATAGCGCAAATCGCCCACATCGCAGGCATCTATGCGCTTGCTTAGGGAACCCGTCCTGGTATTCCCCTGTGAGATAGCCCCGGCAGGGTATCCACAAGGTGAAAGCCAGGCATCCCGCCGCGAGGGGCGGTTGTGGAGATTAAGCAAGCTATTGCCCAGAGTCGCAGAGTGTGAACCCGTGAGTCGAGTGGGCACCGGAGCGAGAATTATCGAGTCCGTGGAATTATTGAGCCCAACCCCCGTCGAGGCGGGGAATTGAACCCTGGTCCAGGGCCGATCTCAGCTTCCGGGTCTGCCGCCTCTAACCCCTGAGCCACACTTATAATAGTGGCCTCACGCAGTGTTGAGCCTCCAAATATATAATCAGTAGCCTAGGGGCAAGTATATCTGCGTATTCTTTGTAGAACGCTGCAGGTAAGCCGTCAGCACCTGGGGCCTTATCTGCCAGCATGCTATTTATTACTTGCCTGATGTCGTCAGCTGTGAATGGTAGCTCCATATACTCCCGGGCCCCTCTGTTAAACCAAGCTAACGCCAAAGTGTCTAGACAATCAATGATATCGGTCTGAGTCGGGTGTGTTTGTGTGGTGTATAGTTGTTGATAAAATTGTGTCATTATGCGTAATATGTCTGAAGGCGTTCTGGCGGCCTCTCCCCGCCCATTTGAAGTTCTGTTATGTATGCTGACCCCTTGTTACTCGGAGCAAACCCGCTAGTGTTTTCCCTGGACGCTCACCTTCCCCAAATAGTTGTGCCTGTGTATATTTATGCATATAGCGTGTTTCTCTTTCTGCTTCCTCTTGAAATGCCGTCAGTTTGGTTCTAATTTGTGCTGTTATTTCAGGGGAGGGGTTGGTGAGGTCCAGTTGTTCTAACTCCCTAATTTCACGCTCTAGTCGGGTAATAGTGTTGCGTATATCTTTGAGGACTCCTGCTTTAAGTGCTATGCAGTTTCCCCTTGTGACCTCTTTAAATGCTTCCCAGAGTGTTCTAGGGGACTCCACCGTGCCCTAATTTAAAGTGAAATATTCTTAGATTTTCCTCCAGTTCTTCATGGAATACCTGATCAAGTAATGCACTGGACGGGAATCTCCATGTAAATGGTTGGATGTATGGTTTGGGTATGCTTAGTTAAGTGTACCAGCGCCTGGTCGGAAAAGGTACTTGAATGGTGTGTTGCGTCAGTTACCAAGGCATGCAATTCCCTAGATGTTAACCAGTAATCTAGTCTCGACGACGCATTCTGGTGGTGTGTTACACAAGTGCCCTCCCTGACAGTAGGGTGTAGTGCTCTCCAGGAGTCAACTAATTGGAGATCCTCCATGATATCAGTTAGTAGTACTGCTGCTTTCGGGTGATGCACCCAGGGCGCTCCCTGTCGATCTGCCATCGTTGGAAGTACCACGTTAAAGTCCCCGCCCCACAAAATTGCCATATTTCTCATAGTTTGTGCCATTTGCCAAATTCATTGAAAGAATGCAGGGCTATCTGAGTTTGGGCCGTAGGTGTTCACTATTACCAATGGAGTGCTGTAAAGCTCTCCCTGTGTCATAAAGTATCTCCCTTCCCTGTCCCTTATTGTGTGGTGTGCCTTCCATCGAAGACCTTTACGGATTAATATCGCTACTCCTCTTGAGTAATTTGAGTAGCCAGATTCAAACACCTCCCCCATCTGTTAGTTTTAAGCACTCCCGCCAACGCGTGTGTCAGGTGAGTTTCTTGCAGCAGACATATGTCTACCACATGTCTTGTGAGATAAGAGTGAATCAGTCTGGTCTTGCTTCGACCGTAAAGTCCCCTGACGTTCCAGGTAAGGCAGGTAAGTGTATTCAAGGCATTACTTTGTGATATTTTTGGTTGTGGAGAATGGTCTACTACAGCTTCGTGGTATGGAGTAGTTTCTCAACATTGTTGTGGCATGTCCGAACAATTCAATATCTATCGCTTGTCGTGTAGGCGTGTACACCAATGTGCATGTCATTTCCTCTTGAGTGTGATGTAGTTGTGTATGTGTTGGTGGCGTTTCAGAACAAAACATTCCCCTCCCCCCCCACACCAAGCCCCCAATTAGGTTGTGGTCCTCCCTGCCCTGCTCCTCTTAATTTCAACAAAGTTACCCATTTTACAGAACATAAGTGAATCATCCCATGGCGGTATGTGGGGCTGCCGACGCACACCCCTGCTCTTGTAGCAGGGTGGCCGAGCGCTCAACAGACTATCCTGGACCCCAGGACCAATCAGTTTACTGTATCCCCAGTTGGTGCCCAGAAGGACTGCTAGCGTCCGAGTAAATGGCACTCTTTTTATTATAAGTTTGAGTCAATGTCCTTTGCATCATTACACACCCTCCCTGTGTACTACAGTACAACAGCAGTCACTTATCTGCGATTCCAGCGTGTTAGTTCTCACCCATTCAGTCGTTGTCGCTCAAATTGTTCTCTGTCTGTACATCTGTTGCCGTTTTGCGTTGTTTGTGCTCTTTTCCCATTTGTGTTGCATATGACTGTGCTGCTTTCGCATCTGTGAAGAAAGTGAGCTTTCAGTGCCCTTGAATTTTAAGCTTGGAGGGATAAATGAGCGCGTATTTGGTTCCTAGCTGTTGAAATATTTTTTTTGCCGGTAGGAATTCCTTGCGGGCAGCTTGTACTTGCATTGTGAAGTCTGGGTACATTGCAAATGGTGTTTCCTTGATAGTGTAGTGTTCCTTTCTCCCTGGCTAGTCTAAGAATTGTATCCCGATCTCTATAGTTCAGCACTCTAGCCAGTATTGGTCTTGCCAGTCTGACTGGCTGCTGCCTAGGGCCTAAAGTACGATGTGCCCTTTCGATGAAAAATATTTTTGAGAGGTCAGGGCCAAAAAGTTTGTTCATCATAGTTTCAACATCTTTCTCCATGTTTTGGATGTCTGTTGATTCCGGAATTCCCGTGATTCTTATGTTATTTCTCCTCGACCAGGCTTCCAAATCATCATTCTTCTGTTTGATGACATTCAGTATCCCATCCATTTCCCTCATTTTCTTGTTCAGGTCTCACTGGCCATCCTCTGTCTCTGACACTCTCTTTTCCAGTGTGTCTAAACGACCCTCTTGTTTTTCCACCCGTTGTGTTATCCTGTCCATGCGCTCTACAAGCGTGTCCATTTTTGTGTCTATTACTTGGAGACTCATTTTCAACTCTCTAAGCATCGCACGAATGTCATTGTCCTTTATGTGGCTTGTTGCAGCATCATCTGTGTGCTCCTGCTGACCAGTATCCCCCTCCGCAGACTTGGTAGCCTTTATGTTGAAGTTTATCCGAGGCTGTCTTCTGTCTGGATTACCCATGGCCACTGTGGCTGCCTGAAAGGTTCCCCCCTCTTGAGTGGATGTTCTCCTTTCTTACGGCGGGGCTGTGTGCGATCTTGCCAACTGGGTCCTCAGTTATCGGTGTTGGAACCTAGCACCTGTTGCGTTTTACCACTGCCTGCCGTTCAATCCTCTGCAGACTTATGATCTCCTACGATATTCTCCTTCACCTAGCATCCATGGCCAGTATGGGTTCACTAGTGTCTTGGGATCTACTTTGTACGATCACCTCAATTTTATATATGCCCGTTTATATATGTCTAAATTGAGCACTCAGCAATGCTTCCTTCCTGTGGATAGCGGGATATTCGTGTAATGTACACGTGGCGCTGCTCCCATCCAGACCCGCTTTGCGTTCCATTTCCTCTGATTGATAGTGGCTGCGCCACTGCCAAAATGGCGGCTCCGCCTCCAACTTCTTCCACTCTCTCTCGCTGATATTGGGCCACTGCTCCGCTTGCCGCCGCTTGTTGCTGTGTTCTCTCGCGCGGACTCACCCAGCCTCGAGCTCCGATAGTAATGTGCGGCACTCCGCCAGCAGTCTAGTGCTCCGATATCTTTGTCTGTTCCCCACTGGCAGCTCGGACTATGCTGGCCCGCAGCTGCCGTCTATGTCGGGCGCCTTGTCAAACACTCTTATCGTTCCGAGAATGTTGTCTCTCTCAGGAGAAGTCCGTATTGTGCCTGTAAAATTTGCACTGACTGACTTGGTAGGCGCCGCTCCTGTGTGGGTGACTCCGATGTTTCCTCCCGATCTCGTTCCTCATTCTCAACGCCGGGTGGGCGCTCACTCAAGGTCCCGGCTTTTCGGATGCCGCCTCGTGTCTAGGCCCTTAGCCCAGCTTCTTCACCATTCACGGCTTTCCTCCGATCTGTGCCTTCGTACTGCAGCGTCGGTGACCCAGCCTTATTTACCGTTTGTTTCTTTGTATGTAGACCCTGGGTCCACGTCTGATGTGTGGATTTTGTCAGATTTTGGAGGCTCGGCCAGCGGAGCAGCTCTAGTGCATGGCCATATCGCTGCTCGGCGAAGCCACTCCCCCCATTGTTGCTGAAAATTGCTGGAGGCCAGGAAGGAGGCAGACGTTTTTTTAAAACCATTATATACTTGCAAACACTACGCACCCACCCAAAATAGATACCCAGTGCAGTCACACTATTCGCACCGCCCTCACCTGCTCAAGGTTCATGTGACCTCAGTGACAGAGTCACAGTGACTGGATCACTGTTGCTCTAGGGTGTGCTGCTTCGTAGGCCTGCCCACAAGACTGGAGATGAACATCAGTATGGATTGTGGTGGACAGACCTTCAAGGTTAACCCACAATTGACAGCACAAGGGTGCACCTGCTTGTGTTAAGACATCAGGCCTTCTAAGGTCTAGTGGGGCCTTCTGAGGTCTAGCATGGGAATATGCTCCCTCAGTATAGTGGTCCGGTGGACTGGTCATGAAGGCTGAACCCGGTTCCCCAGTTCTAAATTCGACAGCTCCGGCCATAGTGCCACATCCTCTTCCCCACTGAACACCATACTGCCGCACTGAGAGAAACTTGCACTGCCTTCAGCTACAACCTAATTGTGCCCGCTATAAACACGTGGCTGTTGCTCAATTTAAATTATGCACTAGATAAGAGTAATATGCTGCCTAAAAAAAAAGTTAAAGCAAACACTCATAGGGAATGCGAGGTTAAGTAAAGCATGTGAAATGTAAGCAGAAACAACATGGTTACCTTAACGATCTCTCACTCACTATTCAGAAATCAGCAAGTGGTTTTACCTGAAAAGTTAAGGACATGACTACAGGGCCCTGAAGGGAACCGTTTCAATATCCATTACTTATATCCTTACAAAACGTAAGCAGTATGGTTTAAAAAGACCACATACATAAACACAGAGCTATGGTACACATTTTGGTTTCCAATCCACCCATCAACCAGGTATTGCAATACATCCAGAAATGGTGCACTTCCCCACCTGGGGACAACAATGTTGTTCAAAGAAAGACGAGAAAACAAAAGTATCCCTTCGCTGCAAAGTCTTAAAGTGAAGCTGATGTGGTTGGATGTGAATAAAACCAATCTGGCCACTTTGCAACCACTCTGTCTTGCTTTAATTAGTTATGTATTTATTTTTCATATTTAAAACCTTTCATTTCTCTCCATCCTGAGGCTGCATTTGGAATAGAAAAATGTCAGAAAAAGGACATTTCCTGCAAGAGTGTTTTTCGGATCCATTTCACAGGGAAGCAACTAAATGAAAGAAGGAAAGAGAGGTTGTGAATTGTTTCTTCAAGTCACGGTTTTCGGTAAGTGAGGAGCAAGACAGAAAGAGATGGAATAATAGGAAGACGGGGGGGTGCAGCTGCCAGCACAGAAAAGAAGAGGACATTGTCCGTGTCTTCTCTGGGCAGTAAGGAAGAGACAGAGTCCTTTTCCTTCTCTACTCGTCCCCGAACATCCACAAAAGCAGGCAGAGCCTTATCTGAATGCCTATGCTATTTCTGCCACCCTGGGATACAATTTTGAAAAGAAAAAATAGGGGAACAGAATATTTTTAATAAAAGAAATAGGGGCACGCCGTGCCCTTCCTATCCCTCTCACTTTGACCACTTGACATAATATATTATTTTTATTATGGTGATGTTGGATCATCTTGGGAAGGAAAAACAGGGGGCTCACATATGTATCCATGATAAGCATTCCGTTTGTCCCAAATAGCAGTCCATTTTTAGGTCTCGCCTAGACGAAAGCAAAAGCGAAGCTTTTGCTGTCTATGCGAGACAACTTATGTTGCCACTTTTCTGGGAATGGTGTGGACACCAGACTGTTACGAGCTTTTTCTGCTGTAGTCAGGCTGTCACGAGCTTCTCCTTTGGAGATTTGACCTCGTGAGCGCGCCTTGACTGCATCTAATGTGTGTGGCTTTTTTTAACGTGGGCCGTGTGCTTCCTTTAGTCAGTTTCACTTTGTTTCATTTCACTTTGAAAGTGCAGGCGTCAATGTGTCTGGTAGTTGTTCATGTGGAGTGCCTTCTGACCTTGTGAGCGCGCCTTGACTGCATCTAGACACGCACGCATACACACGCCGCTGCCCCCTACCCCCCCCCCACAGACACACACCCCCGCCCCATGCATTGGCAGATCGGCCATACCTTCAGGGGACGATATCCATGGTGCGCGCCACGCCTCCCTCGCTGCCTACCCCCCACAGACACACACCCCCGCCCCATGCATCGGGAGATCTGCCATACCTTCAGGGGACGATATCCATGGTGCGCGCCACGCCTCCCTCGCTGCCTGGAACGTGTGCGTGTGCTCCCCAGCCTGTCGCGAGCACGCCTCCTTCTGGTTCTTTCAGTGGCTATATCCTTGTTAAGGTTGGGGGAAAAAATACGCTATGACTGTCAAACTGTCCGTGAAACTCCAGCGAGTAATATTCTAAAAGCACAATGTATTTGCCTGTTAAGCAATAACTGCAACGGCTCTCGCAGCGCTTCATATCTCGCTCGCTGTTCGGGTAAAGACACAGAAAAGGGACGACGGTTGGTAACGCCCCTTATGGGACCAGAACGTTTCAGGTCTACGAAGGCGCGGCCATGTCTACAAGTCGTTTCTGTTGTGTTCAGTGAGAAGTTTTGTTGACACAAATGTAGGAATAGCAAATTTAGTGATCAATGTCCTTCTTTGAATAACCTAGTAAAAATAATACCTTGTTTTTGTCCATTTATTATTTTGAAAACGAAACCGTATACTATAAAATAAATTCAGATCTAGTACGTATACGTCAGAACTCTCATGAGAGAAATTCTCATTTGAAGACGACTCCTTAAGCAGTGCCGGGAGGGTCTACGCCACTGACGCTGCTTTGCTCAGCCAGCCCTCTCTCCGCCTCGACCGCCTGCCTCCGCGCCGCTGAAGTGGGCTGGCCTAGGAGCTAACACGGCGCCGAGCTGCGGGTAGTAAACAGTCTCTGCAGCTGCACAGAAGGCAGCGTGGCAGCCAGGAGTGTCAGTAGGAGCTTGACTGCATAGGCGAGGATGGCGATGTCACCACAGGAGCTCACTCAGAACCCGCAGAAGTAAAATAAAATATGGATGCCTTATCCCATGTTAGCGAGGGGTCTGCAAAGGCGACCATTCAGTCTGAGCTCACTTGTGAGAGACCGGGGTGGCTTCAGGAGAGCGCCCCCCTCCCCCCCCCCCCATCCATTTGCAAATAAGAGCACTCCAAATGTGTAGCACTGACGGAAGTGGATTTGAGTTAAATTGGAAAGTAGATATAGCGTTTGGGAAGCACTTTCACAGCAACCAGGCGCTCTAAGCGATGTGGCAGAGGTAACAGGGACTGGGGGTTGAAAATCACTCTGTGAAGCAGCATACTAGCACCACAGGGCGCGTGAGAGTCGGTAACTCTCTGTAGCACCCTCTGGTGTAAACTTCTGGCGAGGGCGCCCTGGCTCAGAAAGCGAGCGCCGGCGCCGAAAGTGTCTGGGTGCGTAGGGTTCGCTGTGTTGCAGCTGGCACGCACTTTACAGCGCCAAACCTGCGCGTGTGGCGCAGTGCGTGAATGCACAGCTCCAACTGGTCTTCGAGGAGCACGACAACCTGCAGCTAACTAGGACCGGTGGTGGCGGTGAGAAATGGAAGCGCTATAATCATTGCACCCCCACCTCGCAGCTATGCACCATGTGAGATGTAAAGTGATTTAAGTGCATGAACCAAGGGCAAGGGGCGTGCAGTGGGTTGGGTCACTCTGCGTCGACAGCTCAGCAAGGATCTGTTTGCAGTGTCCTCATGCTGTGATGGCGGCGCTATAAAAGGGCAGCGCTACCTCCTAGACTTAAAGTGTGGGCGATGTAAAGATGCTAGAAGTGCGTCTACCTGTATTAATCGGCCTTAATGAGAGGGCGCTGGACATTATTCTACCGTAATGTCGGTGACCGTTGATTTATCCTGTCTTTATGAAGCTCTGGTCGTTAGCTTGCCTCCATAAGCGTGCGGGGCATTCATCCGTCCTCAGGGGAGGGCGAGTCGTTATGATCTGCTCCTGTGAAAGGAAAGGGTTGTGTGTGTGTGTGTGTGTGTGTGTGTGTGTGGGGGGGGGTGGGGGTGGGGGTGGGGTGGGGTGAGAGCAGGTGGGGACTGACAGAAACAAACAGCAATCCTTCTTATAGCATCCGGGTCTTTCTCTCATAATGCATTTATTTCAGATTGTTCGGCCTTCATAGTCCATACACCTCTTACATAACAAGTATTAAAAATGCAATCGGTCTTGCCTTTTATTAAGTTAAAGCCATTTGCTTTGCTATACAATACCATTAGCAAAGCAAATGGCTTTAACTTATTTTTTAATGTGTCATCACTTTCAATTCATCCAACTCCACCACCTTTTCTTCCTCCTCGCCACTAAGCTTTGTGTTCTTGTTCTCTTTGCAAACGTATGCCCATCCTAAGTAGTCTATTATTTTTCCAGTAATCTCATTAACTCACAAACCGACATACATTACCCTTTCATCAGTCTTTTACAGATTCAGAGTTGCCCTCACCTCCTGCATAAATTCTCAATATGCCCTCATTTTCTTAAGCATTTTCTCCTTGTTAGTTGTTTGTGCTGTGTCAATTTATTGTACCAGCCTCACACCGTTTACCCTTGTCGGCCAGCTTATGCATTTGTTGCATGCCCATCAGCTGTCTGGTTCCCACTCGATGCCTTCCTTCCACATTTCTCTTCTTGATTTTCATTCTCGTTGTCCAATTCTCCTGTGACTTCATGTTCTTCATGTTGCTCCCTTTCTGTATCTGAGCTCTCAAGTAGACCCATGTTGGGTCTTGGAACTCTCCCAGTTTTGATTTCAAATTTGCATTCTGATAGTATTGTGACTAATGAGTAAAATGCCAGAGAGCAAGTTTAAAACCTGAAATGTATAGGTGACTTAGGCCTCTCAGGGACCACCCTAAGAACCCAATATCATTGAGAATCACACCCACAATTTGCACCCTTGCCTACCGTAATTGTGCGCTGCCTTCCGCTCTACGAAGGGGTGAGGCAAGGCGCTGCCTGCCCTTCTCCAGAGACGTGCTTTGGAGGGTCTGCTTTGGATACATGTCATAACTTTGACAACATGAAAAGTCCCCTCAGAATGTCTTGGAGCCTCGAGTTGTCGTCCACCTCACAAGACAGACCGTTCAGCCCAGGTTTTGGTTGTTATGAGTGAGTGGAGACGCTAGCACTGTGAGGAAACCACAAACCACCCTTTCTGGGCACAGAAACAGGCACGCTAATTGTGTTCACTATTGGTAAATACTCTGCCAGCGCTGGCAGACAATCTAACGCACAGGGAATATAAAATATGCCAAAGATCACACTAAGACAGACCAGGAGGAGCTGGGAGACACAATGTAACACCATTTATGTATGTGTGGATGCTTCTTCCCAAGCAATTATTAAACTACATTGGCTCTTGGATTTATGTTGTGTGTGTGTGTGTGTGTCTTTGTGTGTGTGTGTAGCTGTGTGCGTATGTAGCTCTGTGTGTGTGTATGTAGCTCTGTGAGGCTGTGTGTGTGTGGCTCTGTGTGTGTGTGCAAATGCAATAGGTGTCGCATTTGCGAGAGATTAAGCGATTGGCATTGTAAATGACAATGCCATTTATTTCTGTTTTCAAAACCAACACATAAATAAAGTTTGTCATTTACAATGTCAATAGCTCTAACTTTTACAAAGGCGAGACCGTTGCATTGTAAATGCTTGTTTTTATGGCAGCCGGGTGCAACATAGACAGTTTTTTCCCTGACCATACACCACTCCATGTCCGCCTTCCAAGTTTCAAGCTTAGGCTATGTTATTGCCCCCCACAGTTGTGCAATATTTCTTTTGGCTATCATTTGACCCGGATTTGCTAATAGTTTGTCCTTACTGTTAAGATCTGTGGGTTCCCACACGTTCAAGAGATACCTCTTGGCTTCAGGCCTAATCACGATTTCCAATACTCCTCATGCACCTTTTAATATTTCTCGACACACCCACACTCCTATATGAAGTGCATAAATGAGCCCCCTTGGCCACGCAGTCTCTTACATTGCCCATTAGTCGCCCTACCCATTTGCATAAGTCTGGGTCCAGAAGAATTTTTAGTTGAACAAGGCGCATCTGGACGAAATTGCAACTTTCCTGCCACTCCTCGTCATCCAGCTCTAACCTGTCCCTCTCCCATTGCTCCTGTAGTGGTGCAAGAGGATCTGGAGTGTTGTTGATGAGTTTTTTTATAGGTAAGGTAGATAACCTTATCTGGCAGGTAGCCATCAAGCAATCTGTCCTCTAGTTGAGAGGATTCTGGGGGTGAGGACCCCTCTGAAAAGTTCGATTGGAGGACGTGTCGTACTTGCAAGTATCAAAGTATTCAGTGTCTGCCAACTGACGTGTACGCTGGAGTGAAGCGAAAGATGCCACTTTGCCTGCCTCCCACAGGTCGCCGATCTGTGACAACCCAATGAGATCCTATTTGTCAAAACCCTTTGTCCTCCCCAGGGTTCCCAGTGGCCAATGTTAGTTTTTGGTCCCACCCTAAGCTTCGGTTCACTGCGTGCCAGACTTGGACTGGGTGCTTTGTTGGTCACGTTAATAAATATCTGTGGGGTTTGGAGTAGAGTGCTCTGTTGAAGTTCCCCCCAGGGAGTAGCCATCTATCCATCCTGTATCCAGGGGCGTCTCCGAGATGATAGGTGCATTGGTTTACGGCTGCCAGGTGGGCTTCCCAATAGTACTTTCTAATATCTGGAAGCCCTATACCTCCATCATACCACCCAAGTGTGAGTCTTAATGAAATTCTTGACTTGTACACAAATGCACAAGTCAATATTTTCATTATTTGACAGCACATCACTACCCTTAATGTAATAAGGCGAATGCCCCAAAGACAGAAATTTAAATATATCAAAGAACGTTTGCAAAAAAAACTAAAGACATGTGGATCCTCTAAGTTGTGCCCAAAAAGCAACACTATTATTTAGCTCTTTTGGCAGCACAGTAGAGCAAACTGCAAAATTGTAACCTCTGATGTAAAATCTGAAAACTTTCCCAAAAGTTGCACAGTACACATATGGACAATAATTCTGATCAATGCAGATAATTTGATTATTGTTTTTCAAAGACGGATTATAAATCAAGCACAAAGATGCAAATTGGCTACAAAATATTCAGAAAGAGTTCTTATTTCTTTCATCTTCAGAAAATGGCGACTACCAGAAGTATTAAATGCGGAGGAGCATCTGCAGCTGAAACTGCACATGTAAACGTATCCCACAGATTTTCACACTTCTTCCAAAAATTATTACATTTTCTTTTATCACCAAAGTCAGGTTCATTATCCCGAGGATGGGATATCACACCTTCCAGTCAGCATGCAAACATTGCTAACTGCACTAAACCCATTAACCAGGCTCCAAATTACCAGCAGATTCTCTTTACATCTTTCAAGAGCTATCAGTCCTGAAGTGCTGAACAATTCACTTCCACATCCTATCAATACTATGAAGATGTGGTGGACATTATTGATGCCAAGTATTCTAATATGTGACAAGTCACTGTTAGCAACACATTGTAGTCAATGAATGATGGGCATATCTGAGTGTGTTCTTGAATTCATTTGATTGTTTCTTCGCAACCAAAGTCATCAAATATATAGAGGATCATTAGTGTCATCCTCCCGTAAAGTGCAATGCGGAGTCCCACAGGATTCATTCCTTTAATCCTTCCCCTCTGCAATATCTGCCTGCTCCCCTTGAATTAAGTACAATGCAATCATCAGATAAACCCCAATGTGTGCTCTTATCGCACCCAGGCGCACATCTGCACAGAAAACGCCAGGGAGATGTATGCTAGCTTTGAAAGTGCCTAGATCAAGTCAGCTTTTGAATGAATACAGTTATCTTCATCTGAATGGATTAAAGACTAGGGAGCAGATTTATCCTAGACTTGCATTATCCTTGCGTCTTGCAAGGTGACCCAAGCAGTGCAATTTCTTAATTGAGATTTACGACATCACGCAAGGGGCAATTTGCACCGCCTTGCGTGGCTTTGTAAAGAAATGTTACGCAATGCATTGGCTTGCACTGTGCTACGGTACATTTCAAGTGGCAGGCCTTCCATGGGTGGTGCTTGGTGTATCCACCGATGGTTTGATGCAATTCCAGATTTACAAAGGTTTATAAGCCTGGGATTGCATTAGATCAGTACGGCTCCAAGAGGATGGCGTAACATAGAGAATCATCTTTTTTTCTCCAAGTTATTTCCTCTTTTTGTGCATGATGCATACTGCATCACGCATAGAAAGAGTAAAATGCATCTCTGGACAGTTTTTGTGCAGGAAAGTGCCCCTTCCTTCACAAAAACAATCCTGCCCATACCAAAGCACCTTTGCAGCATGGTGCAATGCTAAATGCATTGGCGCTGGGCAGCACACAGTGCGCCAGCACGAAGAGTGAGTGAATTATACCATATCGTAGGAGATTTGGTGCATTTCTGATCTCTTTGCTTTATGCAACACATTGCAGCACAACTTTGCTTGCTGCACTGTGTTGCATGAAACATCAGTAAGAATGTCCCTGGGTTCCTAATCATAGAGAGAGGATAGTCACCTACTTTTAACTGATTTTAGAATATGGGAACCCCACAAACCCATTCCCAAAAGGTCAGAAATTTGGTTTAATTATTGTATCAGACTTCAGCTTTTCCCCACAAATAAACACAGTGGTTAAAGGAACTAACCTATAACCTTCTGACCTCGAGATAATCCTCCAATTCGTCCAAACTAACGACAGAATTGAACTAATACATAAAGTCGTTATTACCATGGAAGAACACTATCTTAGTTTACAATCGCTTTCCAAATGGATTATCGGACAGACTATCGGAACCTAAAATATCAAGTGGGCAGAATATCAAGACAAAAATATTGAGGACCAAAATATGGAGAAGGAAAGTGCAAATAAGTAAGTATAGATTTTCTATTCTTAACTTCACATCTATGTAGCTTGAAGATACATATATTGTCAGGGTACATATATGTAAAGTTATATATAGTAAAAACTTTGCTTACCTTCACAAAAATGTTGTCCTCGATATTCTTTTTTTTTTTTTTTAATTTTTGGAAAACCTTTATTAGAAATGAAATCAGTTACAATCGAAACAAAGCAGAACATCATAATCAGCCATCGGAACAGGTTCAAACAAAACAAAGCGATTAGACCATGGCAGTGCAGGGCTCCGTTCCGCAAATGCCCGGTTGCAACCCAGGAGAGTAATTTTGTCAGAAAATAACAGGAGTAAAGAAGGTTTCGTTTTAAAATAAAGAAAAAGGGGCAGGATCTGTGGCATTACACTTAAGACAAAACAAATCAAGGGAAATTCGAGAGGCAGGATGATCATAGTCCAGGATTACTGTCGGTGGGACGTAATGATCAACTCAGTACCAGGATAGTCAAAATGCAAGCAGTTCGCCCACCAACCAGTTCCTGACCACGGTAGCAAGGCAATCAAAATCCCCCTTATTGGTCCAAATAAGACGAGCGTGCGGAGGACTATCTCCACAGAGATCCCAAATAAGAAAAAGAAAGAGGAAAAAGTAGAGTCAGCCAGAAGCAAAAAGAATAAGGAAGGCCATAGAGACAAAGAAGAAATAAAAAAAAAACAACAACACCCCTCCCCCATCCCCCCACCCTGCACCCCTGCATGTGGCTACGGCCTACCCCCCTAGCAGCGTGCCTGTCGCCCAATATGAACCCGAAATATAGATAAGAGAATAAGAGAAATAGAGAAAAAGGGGAGTAACACACCAAAGGTAAAAGGGAAGAGAAAAGGAAATTAACCAACAGCCCACGATAGGGAAGGAAATATGAGGGAGACTCCCAGTACGGGAACCCCAACCTCCCCCCGCCTTCACACACCGTTACAATTGATCAGAGAGTAAAAACATAATATTGGGAGCACCCACTTAAACAGGATGTTATCGATCGCTACGCATTTCAAGTCCCACAGGAAAGTATAGTTCACCCCCAGTAGCAAAAATGGCGCCCTCAGTGCACTCAACTCCCACGGGCCAACAGGATCAATGGTACAGGTCTCACCCGCCCCAAAATGCCGGGCCGGGTCAGAAAGCACAAAATGGAGCACCCAAGTCAGTCAAGGAGAAACCAAAACCTCTTCAAAGTCACACGAAGCGATCCGCCAGCCACCACCAACCGCCGTCCACGGGGTCTGTTCTCCTGTAGTCGATCCGCTGTGAGACACCAAAAAGCCTCCCAAGGGAGCAAGTCCGCAATGCCGCCATCATTAAGCCACATCCATATCCAGCCACAGCCCCTCCGCTGATAGCAGTAACATTTATCACAGAGAAAGTGACGGGCAAGGCTGGTGGCGGCTCACAATAAAGCGTTGGTTCAGTAATAATCAGAACATCTTCCCGCCATCACCAGAACATAGTTCTTCGACCCCTTGGGAAGATATAGTCGCCATTCCCCAGCATCCAGTACACCCGGCCGCCGCCACAAGATATAATCCATCAGGTCGCCACTGTCCCAACAAGCAGCCCCACGGCGCAGTACAGGCAGGCTTAAGAGTCTTCAGCCCCCTCCAGATTGAAGATTGCGAATCGCCGGTGCCCCAGCAATGAAGTAGCACAGGATGCCGTTCTCCCCCACCACTGGGTATTGCTTGCGGGCCCCCCCAGCCCAAAAAAACACATTAACTTCGTGCCCCCGCCGGCGCCAGTGAGCTGGAGATGAAATAGCAGTTCAATATGCAGGCATGCGACGTACCTCCAGATAAACAGGGAGCAGTTCCCAAAGTCCGGCAGCCAACAAAGTGCGCTGGGGGGGGGGAATAAGAGGGGGGGAGAAGCAAGCAGCACAAAAGGACTGTGCATCGCACCTGTAGAGGGCTTCGGCGGTGTTGAGGGTATTTTTGGGCTCCTTGACGGGAGACCGGCGCACCACAGGTCCTTGTGGCCGCTGTTGTTGTACTGGCGGCCGGGTGCAGTGAAACGCGAGGTCCCGGTTGCCGGCATCGGGCAGGCCGCCCTGCGCTGAAGAGCATATCTTCATCCCCGGAGCGCGGAATTTCGCCGGAGTCGGACGCCCCACCTCGGCGTTCCTTCCGACGCGCGGAAGATCCGTACTCCCACGGGACAGGCAAGCAGAGCAGGCGGTGAGGGGAGAAGGCCGGCGGAGCCGGGACCCCGTGCGGCCATCTTGGTCGCCGGCCCGGCTCCGCCCCCCGTCCTCGATATTCTTGACACAATATTTTGTCCCACAATATTTTTGGCTCCAATATTCTGTCTAAACACCTTTCGAACTCAACAGACTGAAAAGGGTGTAGCTAGAAAATGTCTGCACTTGCAGAAGCATGACCACATTGAACCACCATTGAAAGCTCTCCATTGATTCCTGGTTGTATTAAGAATCAAATTGAAAACACCAAGGTTCTGTCTTACATGCCACTATGCACTTGCTAAAACCCTGCATTGCCAATCTCCTTACTGCACTAAACATCTCCACATTATGAGCCGCATTGATGGCAGACGATTCTTGGGCCTTAATGTTCCAAATTTACGAGTAGCTTTGCTGTCTATGGAAGCTGTCAACTTGATTTCATGAAACACCAGAACTTTAAATCTTAAAACTAATTGACACATTAAAGGCCCACATCCCTGATTGTGCAATCCACTTAAGACGCCTGTCGAACATGACTCAGGCCTACCATTGCAGCCTGTGAATACAAGTTTAAACTGACATTTTGACTTCACAAAATAATCCTTTTGCCAGGCCTAAACCTTCGTTTTTAATACAGAGAAGTCGCGTCTAAGGTAAGCCCTAAATGTAATAATAATTATAATGTATTAAAAAAGTTTAACATGTCAATTTAACATCTACATGGCCTGGTATTGAAAACTCTTACATTTGTTTTTCACTATTGCAAGGCCTACCTATCCCATAGGATAACATGGAGTTACCTTATTACATGTAATATGTGCTAGACCTGGCCTTTCGAGAGGTTTATCCCCAGACCTTTTGCCTTTTGCCTCCTATTTGTCTGACCCTGTTTTTGTTGGCTATAGGATGTTGGGCACTTTACCACTGCTGGTCAGTGCTAAAGTGCATATACTCTCTGTATACATTATATGATTGGCATATTTGATTTACTGGTAAGTTCCTAGTAAAGTGCACAGTGTGTGCCAGGCCTGTAAATCAAATGCTGTTAGTGCGCTTGCAGCACTGGTTGTGCCACCCACATGAATAGCCTTATAAAGGTGTCTCAGACATACCACAGTAGTGTCTGCGCACGCAGTTGTAAACTGCCATGTTGTTCTGGCAAGGGCACCCACTTGCCAGGCCCAAACCTTCAGTTTCATATAAGGCACCCCATGATAGACCCAAAGTACCCCCCTGGGAAGGGTGCGGTGAGGTAGGAAATGTACTGGTGTGTGTAACATGTCCTGATAGTGAAACACTGTGTATTTTGTTATTCACTATTGAAAGTTTGTCTGTCCCATGTGCTTATCATTGGGGCTGCGATGTAACATTTTCCATGTGTAGTTTTCCATAGGTTGACAAAAAGGGACTCAGTTGTTCCTGAGGGAAGAGTCAAAGTAAAAGTAAAAGTAAAAAGGTCAAGGAGGGAGAAAGATGGGTAGTGCTCAGTGGAGTGCTACCCTGGGCATCCCATTAGTTGGAATGAATGGCCTCACACACTCTTGCAAGTGTCATGCTTCATCATTGGCCGTTGCTCCTCGTTGGACAGGCGGTGCAATGTCCAACGGGCTCACCTCTAGGAGGGGCTCTTTATCGGAGATCTTTTTTCCAACAGCCTGTGGGTGAAGTGCAAGTGAGGGGCCAAGTAAGAAGTGAATAGTGTAGGTGGGTGAGTTAAAATATAGCAAGGGATACCGGAGAGCAATTTATTCTGGTGGTTCCCGTACTATAAATAAAATCAGTGGGTGGCCTATGATCGCCAGAAGTTAGGTTCTGTATCGCGATCTAGGACTACACAATGTTCAGTGGGGTCAACATGTTTCTCGCTTGTGCAATTTTGCTGCGATTCTTCAGGACCTTATATACATCTATCACAAGGAAAGACCTAAAAGTGTCAACCTATAAACATCAAATTTACTATTACTGTTGTACTACCTGATTGTAACCGCTCTTGCCTACAGGTCAAGGAGTACAGGTGTCAACAGTACCCGGTAGGTGTGACATCAAGGGAGAGAGCCAATAGGGGTTTAATGGTTCTCAGTGGCGTCTGGTGACATTTGAAAGTGGTGGGGCGTAAACTGATAATCATAGTGCACCGTAGCGAGCGAGCGTAGCGAGCGAGCCCAAACCCCCTAAGAAGGTTTCGGGGACAATTCCCCCCGCGAAAATTTTGAAAAAAAAGCGGAAAAATGGTGCATTTTCAAGCAAATTTGAGAAAGCAGAAAGGTTAATAAAGCAATTGTGGAAGTGCAGGTATTACATTATTACAGAGATGTCATATAACATAGGTAGCTGCTTATTCAGTATAACCACAGAGCTTCATAACAGACTTATTCCTATAGTAATCTGTTCTCAATCTCACTATGCCAGGATTAAGGCGTTGGATAATTTTTAATGGTGGTGAGGTTCCGTGAATTCTGAACCTGGGTCATAAAGGTCGTGGTTCTGTTACGATTTTGGTAACAGTGAACCGTAAACAGTGAGTTCAGCAAGTATGAGTGTTTTCATCATGTTACACCGATGGATTCACTGTGTATTTGAAGATTTTGTTCTGAACCATGGGTTCCATTTTGTGCATGGCAGCCATTTTGTAGGTGCCCTCACATAGGCTGATGACTTTAGCTGACTGCTGGATGACCTGAGTGAACTGACCCTGTTGCCTGAAGCTGACCTTGTTAGACCAGTTTCTTGCCCAGTAGCTGATCAAGATTAAGGATCAGAGCACAGGAGATTGTAAAGTTTGGTATACACATGCACACCCAGTATCCTACCTCTCATCTGTTTCTGTTCCTTCTTTTTATGACCTGTTTACGATATGGGTTTGTCCAGCTTGTGTAAGAAGGAATGTTGGAGTTTTTGCATGCTTGCAAAAGCTAGGACTGCCCTTTACTTTTGTGCTGAGTCATGTAACCCTAAAACATATAAAAGGCCTCTGTCCTCTGTATTCCTCAGACTACCTCATTCAGTTACTACGGTTTCTGTGTGACGTGGCCTCATTTATTAAATTTAATAAAGATGTTGTTTCATATTTCAGCTTCTGTGCCAAGTTCTTTATTGATATTAGGAAGACCCCTGAGAATGGAGATTTCGGATTTCCTCAGCGCTGCCATTTCTTTAATGGGGCTGTGAAAGTCCCACTGGGGTCCCACTGTGTCTGCCTGTGTGTTTATATTGGTGTATATATATATTAAACACTATTAAAAAAGCAAGCTTGTTTCATCAAAAAACACTCACTTCCTCCTATTTGTGAGAATATTTAAATGAATGGATTAGTACGACTGGCTGCTTCTGGTCACAATGCCTTTGCAATGCAATCACATCGGCCTTGTTTCACTAGATCATGGGTACTCACAAACTTTCTCTCGGGGGCCAAATTTACAGTGTGGTTTGTGTCTGAGGGCCGCACTGGTGGGGGCGGGGTCAGTGGGGGAGGGGGCGGGCTAGAGGGAAAAAAACTGACCATGAGGTTGATCACAGGTCCCTGCAGCGGACGCCTTCGTCCACTGAGCCACCAGACCCGGCATACACACATTTCTCTCTCTCTCTCTCATTCTTTCTCTGTCACTCTCTCGCTCTCTGTCTCCCTCCCTCCCTCTCTCTCTCCCTCCCTCTCTCCCTCTCCCTCTCTCCCTCTCTCTACCTCTCTCTCTCCCTCTGTGTCCCTCTGCCTCACTCACTCTGACTGTCTCACTCACTCTGACTGTCTCACTCTCTCTGTCTCCCTCTCTCTGTCTCCCTCTCTGTTTCCCTCTCCCTCTGTTTCCCTCTCCCTCTCTCTGTTTCCCTCTACTTTCCTCTATTTCTTTCTCCCTCTCTATCCTTCCCTCTTCCTCCTTCCCTCTTCCTCCTTCCCTCTCTTTCCTTTACCCTCCTTACCTCTCCCTCCCTCTCCTTCCCTCTCTGTCTCCCTCTTTCTCCTTCCCCCTCCCTCACTCTGATGTCTCCCTCACTCTGATGTCTCCCTCACTCTGATGTCTCCCTCACTCTGATGTCTCCCTCACTCTGATGTCTCCCTCACTCTGATGTCTCCCTCACTCTGATGTCTCCCTCACTCACTCTGAGGGCTCCCTCACTCACTCTGAGGGCTCCCTCACTCACTCTGAGGTCTCCCTCACTTGCTCTGTCTCCCTCCCTCGCTCTTTCTTTCCCTCGCTCTCCCTCTGTCTGCTCTGTCTCCCTCCCTCGCTCTTTATTTCCCTCGCTCTCCCTCTGTCTGCCTGTCTCCATCCCTCGCTCTCCCTCTGTCTGCCTGACTCCCTCCCTCGCTCTCCCTATGTCTCCCTCGCTATGCCTCCCTCGCTCTCCCTCACTCTGCTTCCCTCGCTCTCCCGCTGTCTCCCTCGCTCTCCCTCTGTCTGCCTCTGTCTCCCTCCCTCGCTCTCCCTCTGTCTGCCTGTCTCCCTCCCTCCCTCTACCTTTAGCTGCCTCTGTCTCCCTCTCCCTATGTCTCCCTCGCTATACCTCCCTCGCTCTCCCTCCGCCTCCCTCGGTCTCCCTCGCTCTCTCTAACTCTGCCTCCCTCGCTCTCCCTCTGTCTCCCTTGCTCTCCCTCCCTCTGCCTCCCTTGCTCTCCCTCTGTCTGCCTGTCTCCCTCCCTCGCTCTACCTCTGTCTGCATGTCTCCCTCCCTCACTCTCCCTCGCTCTCCCTGTCTGCCTCAGTCTCCCTCGCTCTCCCTCGCGCTGCCTCCCTCGCTCTCCCTCTGTCAGCCTCTGTCTCTCTCCCTCGCTCCCCCTCTGTCTGTCTCCCTCCCTCCCTCGCTCTCGCTCTGTCTGTCTGTCTCTGTCTCCTTCCTCCCTCCCTCTCCCTCTTCATCTCATCATGCCTGTGTGTGCCCGGGCTGACACAGGTTCTGGGCACACACACACTCAGCCAGCCAGCCGCACCCGAGCACTTCACACCTCTTTACGAGACCATTTGCATGCTAATGAGGCTTTGTTCAGCTCCTAGGCCCCTGCAGCCCCACTCTGACGGAAATCGCCCGGCCCTCACAGAGAGTCTCTGCATCGCGCTGCCGCAGGGGTGTTTGCTGAGATTCTTAAAAAAAAAAAAAAAAACACGGGTACGATGTCTCGGCGGGCCACCAGGGAAGGCTTGCCGGGCCGGCCCTGGCCCGCGGGCCGTACTATGAGTACCCGTGCACTAGATGAACCTATGGTCATGGACTCCAATTGCAGTGGCGTCACTCAGTCTTTAATCCTTCATAAATCAGCAAAACAAGCATAAGTGCAGGAACACAACGAGTCAGTTATCACCGCAAACTTACTTCATGTTCTATACAGTTTCAAAGTCGCTCTCATTGCAACATCCTTTCACATTTACTCAGTCCGACAGTAATCTGCACCTTTCATTCTTGGATGCATAGTCTCCTCGTCTACCCAGGTTTCAGACTACGAATCACCACAAAGTGAGCTGGAACTGGGGAGACAGCTAACGGAAAAGGAATGGGGCAAGATATATTTCAGAGCTAGATAATTGAGAATACTGAAATATACTAAAAATACTGTAATACTGAATATTTAAAATAAATATTTCATTTCAGAACCGGAGTGTTGGACTTGGACCCCTGAGCCCGTAATATAAGCACACTGTGACTCACTGCACAAGAGCACGTTGCAACTTACTTGGCCTGATATATTTTTAAAAGGGCTGCGATCAGTCTCTTAGACAACTTGGAGGCAAAATTAACAAGCATTGAAATGCAATAGGTCGCGCCTTTGATTAAGTTAAAGCCATTTGCTTTGCTAATGGTATTTTATAGCAAAGCAAATGGCTTTAACTTAATCAAAGGCCTATATTAATGCTGCTGTGCAAGCTGCAAGGGTGTACAGTGCGCCCCTCTATTAATTTTACATGTAAGGTAATGAAGGATTATAATGCTGCCTTGCATGCTGTGCTGTAGTACACACTGCTTCTTCATCAATATAAAAGTTAAACTAATGGATGAATGATTATTAATGCTGCTCTGCAAGCAATGGAGGGCCCCTCCAATAATATTCCGATGGGGCGTGTGGGGAATCGAGATATGGTAGGGTGCCATGCTGAGGCATGGTAAGCTGAGAGTGTGGTGAGAGAGAGTCTGAGCCAGGGAGTGTGAGTATTTGTGGAGGCGAAACTGCCTGTAAGAGAATGGAGCAGTGTCTGAAAGCATGTGTGAAAGAGAAATGTGTGTGTGCAAGAATGTGTGTGTGATAGGCTATTTTAGAAAAAGTTTGAGTGTGTGTGAGTGCTCATGCAAAAACTGCGGAACCGCCTCACCATACACATGCACCCCAATGCTGCTAAGTCATAGCCGTCCACCCCCTCACAAGATAGTTGTAATGCTCCTTGGTTAAGAGTGGGCGGCAGTTACAAGTCGTTGGCGCCACTTCTGGAGTCTTAGCTGAGGAGCCAATAATCCTGTATTAGCAGGTGCTCAGTATCTGCCCCAAGGGGTGGCAGTACTTTAATTATTAAAGTACTGCCACCTCTAAGGGCAGATACTGAGCACCTGCTGTAGGGCGCTGCTGTCACCATTTCACAAGACCTGGCGTGGTTATCAGGGGGCAAGGGTCAGGGAGTGGGGGTAGTCGAAGGGCAAGATGCACTGACAGTGCACACAAGGGTGTTCAGCTGTCCTCTCAGCCTTCTGCACTGCATGGTTGGAAACATAGTATCACTGAGAAGAAAAGAAAAACGAAGGAGCACTGATAATAAGTATTAAAGATGAAATGTTGAGCAGTGAAGGTGAGGGGTGTGAGGCACACGCATCTCATTGGACAGACTCTACTGAACTAATACCTGCTTAATAGCATGTATATGAGATTGGGCTCAATTCGGTTTTTCCCCACTGATTTTCTGTTCCAAATGTAATTATCCGAACTTGTTTAATTCTGTGTTCAATGAATACCAGGTGTTGTTATTGCCCTTATGTTCATTCATATATAATGACTCACAATACCATGCCCCTGTTGCCGCTAATGGAGAACCACAATCTATTAATATTAAGTGTCATATTGCTTTCCTAACAGTCAAATCATGAAGGAGATTCTGCCTCACAACGCAATACTTGACTTAGGTAATTAGTTCCTCTGTGACCTAAAACACGGTCATTTAAATATTGGCTCTTGGGGTTGGGGGGCGATGAAGGGATCTCTTCAGTTTTGCTATTCTGATGATTAAAATGCTGCTGTCACAAGTGTCATCTTCTCAACATTCTCTCGAGCTCTTACGTCACCACATCGTTAGAAGGGGTATGAGCATTCTCACGAATTATCCCTGAGCGTGCAACATTTCTTTTAATATTGTCACATAACGATACGAAAAGAAAGGCACGCACGCCGCCAGCTGCACCTCGCATAAACCTAAAGCGTTTCCCAGACTTGACCGGTGGTGGTGGATGTGTTGTGTAGGTACAGCCCCCCCACCCCTTCTGTCCGTATTGGCCAGGCCACATCTGGTAACAAGCAGCTCGTGGCTTTGCCATTCAGTCTAAAAAACCACAAAGTGACCTGCCTTGAGGAAGCCTGGCCGAGACACCCGGTCAACCAATGCCTGCTGTCAGTAACAAACTCGCCCCAGTCACGCAAAATACTGCCTGCTGTCGGGGTGGATTATAACAGTCTTTTAAATGTATGCCGCCGGTATTGCATACCGTCGAAGGTATTAGGCCAGCAGCACGTTATCCTTTCATTGCACTTGTCACGAAATTCACCAGTGACCCTAACATGGACAAGTGTATGTTAAGGGGCAGATGTGATAAATAAAGGCGGGGGCTTACCGTGCGTGTTCCAGTGTGGTATTGCCCTGGCCCAGTGCTCGCTCAGAAAAATCCCTGGATCATTCATCGGCACGAAGCGAGGGAATCGCCTCCTGCAACTCCACCCCACCCCTTCCCAGGTCATCAGAGGGTGGGGTCAGTGACGCTTACCGACCCCACCTCATCCTATGACGACATGGGAAAGGTTGGGACGGTGATGCAGTCTCAGCAATGATTGACAAGAAGCTCCGGGAAGTACAGGGCTGATGCCCTGCACGCCCGGGCTGCTTCTAAAATGTGGCGCTGCTGCGCGTCATAATTGGGTGGTCCCAGAGGACCCTAATTACAGCCGACCAGGGCCTGCGCTAGGTCCGCCCTGCGTAGCCAAAAAAACTAAGAAAAGTTTGTCGGGCACATGCGCACAGCGTGCATGTGTCACACTGGAAAATGGCCTGGTTGCCTGACCCTGCAGTTTGTGAGAGTCAGAGTGATAGAAAGGTAGGCACGGCCGCACGGAGGAACTGATTTGTTTTGTTAGGCATGTGGATGGATGGTAATTGCTTTTGCTTTAAGCAGTTAAAACATCCACATGCTTCACAAAATTAGGAGGGCGGAGCCCCGACGCCCAGGCACAGGAACCGCCACTGCCCACTCTAATCCAATATACCCCACTCCACTTAACTATAATCTACCACAATGAACTCCAATCTACCATACTCCAATCCACCTAACCTAGTCCACTCCAATGTACTCCACTCCACCCTAATCTACCCCACTCTACTTCACTTCAATCTACCCCACTCTACTACACTGCAATCTACCCCACTCTACTACACTGCAATCTACCGTACTGCAATCCACCCAATCTACCGTACTGCAATCCACCCAATCTACCCCACTCTACTCCACTCCAATCTAGCATGCTCCACGCTACTTCCACTCTACCCGACTCAACCTCACTACAATCCATCCCACTCCAATCTACCACACTTCGCTCCAATCTAACCCATGTCACCCCAATCCACCCCACTCCAGTGTATCCCAATCTACTCCACTACAATCTACTTCACTTCATTCTACTCTGCTCCACGCTACCCCACTTCACCCCACTCCAACCTACCCTACTCCATTCCACTCCAATCGATCCCAGTTCAAACTACCCCACTCCAATCTAGATGAGTCTACCCTACTCCACCCTACCCACTTCATTACAATCTACTCTACTTTAGTCCACTCAATCTACCCCACTCCAAGTACCCCACTCCAATCTGATCTGCCCCACTCACCCCACCCCACTTCACTCCTCTCCAATCCACCCCACGTCACTCTTCCCCAATCTACCCCATTCTAATCTACCCTTATACACCTCACTCCACTCTTCCCCAATCTACCCAGATCTAATGCACTCATAACTACATCAATCCACCCTAATCTACCCCTCTCTACCCCAATCCAACAACATTGACCCCACTCCACTCCAATCTACCCCACTCCGCTCCAATCCACCCCACTCTACACCACTACAATCTACCCCAATCTGCCCCACTTCAGTCTGCCCCACTCTACCCTAATATACCTCACTCCAGTCTACCCCACTGTACTCTAAACCAATGTACCCACCCTACACTACTTCAATCTACCCCACTCTACTTTAGACCAATCTACCCCACTCCACGCTACTCCAATCTACCCCATTTCACTCTACCCCAATTTACCCCATTCCAGTCTTCCCCACCCGACGCCACTTACGTTTAGCCATGCTGAACTGCAGCCACACTGGTGTACAACATGACTAACAACATTGCAAAGCCAATAATTCTTGCATAGGCAAGACCTATTGGTTTTGCCAATGATTATTTCCTTGTGCTACCTAAATGGTAAATAATGACTGTCAGAAGAACTTAAAATCAGGAGGTGTTTGTGTTAGTGATCGAAGAGTATGTGACAAGCCCTTGTGACCTCGCACCCAGAATAGCAGCGCCAGTTCCTACAAGTCAACATTTATGTTATATCACGAGCAATGGGCCTTAACTGATTTTTTAAGGCGACACAAATCAATACCAGCCGACTCTCAGGATTCAGAATGACTTGCCCCCGAAACAATCAGAAAGCCAAGGCTCTAGAAAGGTTTCGCAACCCAGTGAATCCACATTTAGGACTGGAGATCCATATTACAGACAGTGTGATATCAGCTGCCAAAGCTATTGAAAAATAAAACCCTGTCACCTGGGATCAGATTTCAGACAGCAATTCAAGCCCTGGCCTCTCAATTGGATATTGGCAATGATCTGTTCGCAGACAGCCTTGTATTTACTTGAGCCCGATTGTGGGGCCGTTTGCATGCTGCAGCTCATCTCATTAAAGGACCAAAGTCATTTGACCAGATCACCTCACGCTAAATGATCTGCACTATCTACCCTTGAAGATCTGTACCATCTTCATGACCT
Source organism: Lissotriton vulgaris (assembly GCF_964263255.1). Lineage (NCBI taxonomy): Eukaryota > Metazoa > Chordata > Amphibia > Caudata > Salamandridae > Lissotriton > Lissotriton vulgaris. The sequence goes on from NW_028240948.1 coordinate 857,942, forward strand.
ACCCTATCACTCGCAAGGTTGGCATGATCAACACACCACCTTACCTAACAGAAATACCTATGATCTTCTGAAGCTTCTGCAGTCCAAGAAGACAGATATTGGTGGACTGGAAGTCAAGAAGAGCAGAAAAGGGAAACCATGGAAACATGCCACATGTTAGAATTGCTTCATTGCTCCTGCACTGTGGAAGATAAGGGATACCCTCACCCCATTCTAGGAACTCCACACAAGTTAAGAATTCCAGTCCTAGAGCCCTATGACGTGATCTAAAGAGGCACCTCATCCAACGCGCAACACCCATCCTATTATATTCCATTTATGTACAAAATTCCCTATTCTTTCCTGCTATCTTGAATCCCTATCTCTTGTTCCAACCAGGTTCCAACTATGTAAGTAGCATGTTTACATCCCACAAACATAATGTGAGCGAGATAGGGGCAATGAAGACATCTTGATGGCAGGCCTCCCTTTCACACGGGGTATACTAAAAAGCACTGATAGCTAGAGCCTGGGTCCCTAGTGATGAGACTCCAAGAAGTTGCCTTCCCAGTACAATGCATGAGCATATCAGCCAGTCCTCTTTTTCTTTGACTTAATGGACTTGTATACCTGTTTACCCTGTTCGGGACTGTAAGTACCAGAATGGGAAGAGAGAAAACTGGACAGGGTGAGCTAGTCAAAACAGGAAATGTGGGAGCTCGCTACTTCTCGTGAGAGTTAATTTGTGTACTAATTTCTTATTTTAAGACATGAGTTAGTCTTGCTCTTGAAGACACTCAGCACAGAATCATAAATCAGAGTAAGTTTAGTCATGGAGGGTGTTCCCTTTAATCTCAAACATCGCCTAATATATTGCTTGCTTGGGATACACCCCAAGTTAGTTCATATTTTCTCGGTATTACATATTTTAAGACCCTCAGGACAGCCAATGTGCGTAGAGAAGAAACAAAACCCTGCTGCTAAGGATGCGACTGATATTTTATTGTTTAAATACATTTTTTATTATGCTGATAAATAGCCCGTTTAACCCCTCTTCCTGCTTGGTATTGTTATTAATAACTCTTGAACACCTCCGTTTGCGCTTTATTCCTCTCCCAACCCTTGCTTCTCAATACTGCCCGCCGTCCCTCTGTTCATTTAAAATATATATATATGTATATATTCAGAGGGCCCGTCAGCTGTGAAATAGTGCTGGGCCACCAGTAACGTTTTTGAGCTTTGCACTACTTTCTTAATCATTTTTGTAGTATTTAAATTTACCGATCTAACATTGTAGTTGCCAATTTGCCATCAAATGCATTCATATGCATCATTATGCGTGTGCACAAATGTGATTACAAAAAAGCATTAGCAAATCTTCATTTGAAAGCCAAGACACATTGACTTTGCCAATGCTTTTTATCTATGCAATGAATGAAAAGTTTATGATAACAGCAATAACAGTCTTTTAAATGTATGCCGCCGGTATTGCATACCGTCGAAGGTATTAGGCCAGCAGCACGTTATCCTTTCATTGCACTTGTCACGAAATTCACCAGTGACCCTAACATGGACAAGTGTATGTTAAGGGGCAGATGTGATAAATAAAGGCGGGGGCTTACCGTGCGTGTTCCAGTGTGGTATTGCCCTGGCCCAGTGCTCGCTCAGAAAAATCCCTGGATCATTCATCGGCACGAAGCGAGGGAATCCCAAGCAGCCTCCTGCAACTCCACCCCACCCCTTCCCAGGTCATCAGAGGGTGGGGTCAGTGACGCTTACCGACCCCACGTCATCCTATGACGACATGGGAAAGGGTGGGACGGTGATGCAGTCTCAGCAATGATTGACAAGAAGCTCCGGGAAGTACAGGGCTGATGCCCTGCACGCCCGGGCTGCTTCTAAAATGTGGCGCTGCTGCGCGTCATAATTGGGTGGTCCCAGAGGACCCTAATTACAGCAGACCAGGGCCTGCGCTAGGTCCGCCCTGCGTAGCCAAAAAAACTAAGAAAAGTTTGTCGGGCACATGCGCACAGCGTGCATGTGTCACACTGGAAAATGGCCTGGTTGCCTGACCCTGCAGTTTGTGAGAGTCAGAGTGATAGAAAGGTAGTAGGCACGGCCGCACGGAGGAACTGATTTGTTTTGTTAGGCATGTGGATGGATGGTAATTGCTTTTGCTTTAAGCAGTTAAAACATCCACATGCTTCACAAAATTAGGAGGGCGGAGCCCCGACGCCCAGGCACAGGAACCGCCCCTGATGGTTCTCAGAGCCTTGGTCAGAGCTCTTACGCCTACCCATCACTACCGGGATCCGGATAGTTCCTTGTGATAGATGTATATAAGGTCCTGAAGAATCGCAGCAAAATTGCACAAGCGAGAAACATGTTGACCCCACTGAACATTGTGTAGTCCTAGATCGCGATCATAGGCCACCCACTGATTTTATTTATAGTACGGGAACCACCAGAATAAATTGCTCTCCGGTATCCCTTGCTATATTTTAACTCACCCACCTACACTATTCACTTCTTACTTGGCCCCTCACTTGCACTTCACCCACAGGCTGTTGGAAAAAAGATCTCCGATAAAGAGCCCCTCCTAGAGGTGAGCCCGTTGGACATTGCACCGCCTGTCCAACGAGGAGCAACGGCCAATGATGAAGCATGACACTTGCAAGAGTGTGTGAGGCCATTCATTCCAACTAATGGGATGCCCAGGGTAGCACTCCACTGAGCACTACCCATCTTTCTCCCTCCTTGACCTTTTTACTTTTACTTTTACTTTGACTCTTCCCTCAGGAACAACTGAGTCCCTTTTTGTCAATCATTGCTACTTGGGGCTCTGACTCATGTTGGACCTTCCATTCTTCTTCTCTCTTGGAATGGTAAATTGAGCCTAAGGATCAACACTTGATCCAATTCTGCTACCCCTTCTTTGTTACATAGTTTTCCATAGGGACAAGAAAGAAAAAAGGAGTTTAGACTCCCTGAGCTCAGAATTTATTAACACACCTTTTGGTAAAAGTGTTTTTTAAATTCTGTGTTTGAAAATGCCACTTATAGAGAGTGGGCATTTTCTTGCTTTACCATTCTGTGTGCCTCTGGATGTTTGTGTATTCAGCATCTGGTGTTTGAGTGACAGGAGCTGGGGATGTGCATTCACTCTAGACAGTCACTAGGGGTTGTTGAGGTGTGCCCTACCTTGCCTGGGTGACTCATTGCTGGTCTGAAGAGACCTGGCCTGCATTTAGAGTGGTGACAGGAGTCTCTCTTGCACCTGAATAGGCTGTGTCTCCTTTTTTACAATGTTGTCTCCACACCCTGTGGTCATGCTACACCAGAAAGGACAGGACTTGTTTGGACTGGGTTCAGAGACCCTTACAGCAAAGAGAACAATTACAAAATGGGGTATAAGTATAAGTATTGCACCTAAAACTACAGGACTTTAGATTACTTCAAGGAACAAGAGGGCCCTGTCAAGAAGAAGAGCGGAAGAACCGTGCGAGAAGTGCTGCCTTTTCTGAGTGAGAGGTGGGTTGGCCTGCAGTTGCTGCTTCTTTCGATGGTGGAGGAAAAGGACGGACTCGTTTTCCCCTGCTGTGGTATCCTGCTTTTGGAGAATCTCCAAGGGCTTATGTATGCTTGTCTCAGGGAGATAAAAGACTTCAAATTAAGTAACCTGTCAGAGAAGAAAAGCTGCAGGACTGTGTGAGGAGCAGTGCTCCCTGTTTATTTTGGAAGAGCATGTGTTCTTCGTCATTTTTATTGCCTAAAACTGAAAGGTCATGAGAAGCGCTGCTTCTGCAGACCAGCGCATGTGGGGAATGCTTCACTTCACTTCAGATAACAGCACTATGCATGCCGAGCTACCCAATACACGTACTGCAGTGTCTCTGCTAGCTGGCCCCTGCTGTGAAGAACCGGCGTGAGGAGCACTCCAGCAAAGAGGAGCTTATGCCCAGCGTCAGCCAGGAAGGCTGCGCAGCAGTAAAGGGAGCGGGGCAGAACATGCTGGCAAAGTGGAGGGCCTCTGCTGTTGACTTGCCGGGAAGTGGGGGCAGCTGGACCGGCCAGGAAGGCCGTGCCTCGCTCCTACGACGGTGAGAACAGCAGGGAGTAGATCCGATGGAGATTTTGCTCCATGTCCTGCTTCTATCCAGCGGGAGCTGCAGTTGGAGGGTCTGCCAACACTGCCCAGCCTCGGATTCCACGAGGACCCGGCAACACGGAGGCATCGCTGGAACGGGTGAGACGTGGAGGTAAGACACACCTGCACTCTCACGGCCAATGTGTCTGGCCAGCCTAGGATCTGAGTCCGGGCAGCTCCATTTGTCGGGTGTAGGTGCTGCTCTGCCTTGTAGTGGGCAGCTGCCCTAAATGGACCAGGCAATTCTGGCCTTATGCGTTGAACCCTGGGAGGTGGCCCACCCCTCCGTCCTGTCCTGACATGCACCTTGGGAGGCATTCTCCTGGCCAGTGGAGGAAGGCCTAAACGGAGGCCTCTAGTCCCAGAGCAAGGAGGAATTAACGTATAACCTATAAAAGAAGTGCAAGTGCGCTACAGCTGTGTGTTCAGAAGGAAGTGGGTACTTTCAGGGCCTTATTCATTATGGTTGTTCTATGAACCCCCAATATGTTGTTGATGGTGTTTTCCCCTGTTTGTGGGATTCCATAATCTGCTGCAATTCAGGTTCCGGTGTAAGGAAGTATGGGGATGATATGAGGTTCACAATGATAATGTCATAATGTTTAGAGGACGTGTACAACTTACAAGTATTGCCTAAGTTGCACTGAATGTTTATGATAATTTCCCAGCTGGTAAGATGATTATTGTTTTATGTGATTTGTGGTCTAAATGTGCTTTACATACTACCAAGTGATTTATGATCTATGTGATGTTATGACAAGTGCCTAGGTGTGCAGTGATTTATGTGATTGTGCTCTAATTTGTTTTTATGTATAATACAAAGATATTTTTATATAACCTTGTGTGGAGTCTCTTTTTGTGGTGTGCATAGTGTGTCACTGGTTTCTGTGTGTGTTGCGCAAATGCTTTACATATTGCCTCTGTGATTAGCCTGACTGCTCTGCCAAGCTACCAGGGGGGTGAGCAGGGGTTATCTTGTATGTGTAACTCCCTTTCCCTGACTAGAGTTGAGGTTCTGCCTGACTTAGGTGCATACCCTAGCCAACCAGAAACCCATTTCTAACAATAACCGGGGACACGCAGGCCACGCCCACCACCTGACAGGCCACGCCCCCTTCAGACGACGAACGCTGAAATAGCGCGCCACTCCCAGCGCGAGGCAGAACACTTTGACCTCCTGAGGCGGAAGCCGGGAGAGTCTAGCTAGCGTTTATTTTAAAAATTGTATTATTGTGAAATAAAGTGATTTTAGACTTTATTTTAACTACTTTAAGTGTGTATGCAAGGTGATTTATTACTGTCATACCTCGATCCCCCTCGCCCACGGGATACTTTCTCGAGTTGAACGCCCTGCCCGGGGCCACGCAGGCCACGCCCACCACCTGACAGGCCACGCCCCCTTCAGACGACGAACGCTGAAATAGCGCGCCACTCCCAGCGCGAGGCAGAACACTTTGACCTCCTGAGGCGGAAGCCGGGAGAGTCTAGCTAGCGTTTATTTTAAAAATTGTATTATTGTGAAATAAAGTGATTTTAGACTTTATTTTAACTACTTTAAGTGTGTATGCAAGGTGATTTATTACTGTCATACCTCGATCCCCCTCGCCCACGGGATACTTTCTTGAGTTGAACGCCCTGCCCGGGGACACGCAGGCCACGCCCACCACCTGACAGGCCACGCCCCCTTCAGACGACGAACGCTGAAATAGCGCGCCACTCCCAGCGCGAGGCAGAACACTTTGACCTCCTGAGGCGGAAGCCGGGAGAGTCTAGCTAGCGTTTATTTTAAAAATTGTATTATTGTGAAATAAAGTGATTTTAGACTTTATTTTAACTACTTTAAGTGTGTATGCAAGGTGATTTATTACTGTCATACCTCGATCCCCCTCGCCCACGGGATACTTTCTCGAGTTGAACGCCCTGCCCGGGGACACGCAGGCCACGCCCACCACCTGACAGGCCACGCCCCCTTCAGACGACGAACGCTGAAATAGCGCGCCACTCCCAGCGCGAGGCAGAACACTTTGACCTCCTGAGGCGGAAGCCGGGAGAGTCTAGCTAGCGTTTATTTTAAAAATTGTATTATTGTGAAATAAAGTGATTTTAGACTTTATTTTAACTACTTTAAGTGTGTATGCAAGGTGATTTATTACTGTCATACCTCGATCCCACTCGCCCACGGGATACTTTCTCGAGTTGAACGCCCTGCCCGGGGACACGCAGGCCACGCCCACCACCTGACAGGACACGCCCCTACCTCCGCCACTATTTATCATGTGTTTCCACCGGAAGCGCAGCGGACGGGCGCAGCGGGGGCGCCGTTTGCGCGCCGAAGGCGCCCCTAAGGCAAGCCCGTCTGCGCCCGTCCGCGACCACACCGCGGCCGGGGCCAGATATGCTGCCGGCAGCGGAACACATGGTGGAAGGATAGCGTGGTCAGGTGAGGACCTTAAAGCGCTTGATCCCCCATCCAAATGCTGCCCTCACTCTACAGACCCTATGACCTTCGAACCCCCCCAGATCTGTAACAACTGTGGGATAGCTATTGGCAGGGAGGCCTCCATGATATCCCCTAAGTATAAACCTCCACCTCAAACAAACCTTAGGGCAGGTCTACTTAACTGCAGATCCCTAGCCAAACATGCAGATGATGTCTGGCTTTTATTAGAAGAACAAGAATGGGATATTCTCTTTTTGACAGAAACATGGATCAAGGAGGACAACCTGACTTCCATTGCACTGGCAGTCCCTCCGGGATTTAAAATATGCCTCGCCAACCGCCCTGGGACAAAAAGAGGCAGTGGTGTAGCCATTATTTTTAAAGAGCATTTAGTATTAACATCCTCAGCCCCCACTGCTATTCAAGGAATTGAAGGCCTTCACTTTTGCTTTCAAGTGAGCCCCCAGCTATCACTAGCAGGACTAGTGATATATCGCCCTCCGGTCGGCTCAGACCCCTCCCCAACCACCTTATTGGACACGATCGTCCAGAGCTCGCTTCTTCACCCCCTTTTTATTGTGGTAGGTGATTTCAATATCCATATGGATAAACCTGACTGTGCCCTGGCAGAACTGCTAAAAACCACGTTAAATACGGCCAGTCTCAGATTGATCAATGAGGGCCCTACACACACGGGGGGCCACACTATTGATCTCATCTTTTCTAATATCGAGAATGTGTTCTCTGAGACTCCTCGTCCTCTGACATGGTCAGACCACTTACTCGTCCCTTTTTCACTGAATATTGTGAATAACAGCCCTGCTGCGAGTAAAAGCTACTACTTGAAGAGGCAATGGAAAAAACTGACCCCCGATACTATGTGCCCTGTCCTAGCGCAAACCTACCCATCCTTGACAAATAATGCCAACACGGACGCTCAACTACTTAATGAATGGATCGGAAAGATGGTTTCCTCCATTGCTCCAGCCTCTCGGGCTCTATCAAAAAGAGACTCCCCCTCAGCTCCCTGGTTCTCACAAGAACTCAGGAATCAGAAAGCAGCCTGTAAAAAACTGGAGAGACTCTGGAGAGCTAGCTACGGTCTGGAAGAAAAAGCTAGGTATAAAGAAGCTTCTAAAAAACTCCGGAAAGCTATCAGAAAAAGTAAAAAGCGTTTCTATGCGGACTCGATTCTTCAGGCAGAACAGTCTAGCAAACAGGTCTTCAAAGTGGTACAATCGTTTTTCAAACCAAAATGCATTGAAAGAGAGGTTGTACCCACAGCTACGCTATGCGAGCAAATTTCAGAGTTTTTTGACCAAAAAATTAAGAAAGTATATGACTCCTTTGGTCCAATAATAAAAACTGTGAAGCAGGACCAAGCGAATAATGGTGGGCCAGACGAGATCCTCACCCAGTTCATGCACATCCCCCTGATTGAGGTAAGGCAGGAACTCATCCGCTGCAAATCCGGCTCCCCTGACGACCCCTGCCCAGCTAAACTATGGAGTGCCATAGCGGACTCGGTCGCCCCCACACTTCAAGGTATCTGGAACTCCTCCATCATGTCGGGCATATTCCCGGACATCTGGAAGCACGCTACCCTCCTACCCCTAAAGAAAAAACCTAATGGGGACCCAGATGACCTTACGAATCTCCGCCCTATATCCCTACTAGCTGCCCCGGGAAAAATGCTGGAAAAAGTTATACAGCGCCAACTGAGTAAATTTGTAGAAACCAACAACATTTTGCATGAAACTCAATCTGGCTTCCGCCCCGGCTTTAGCACAGAGACAGCGCTCATTGAAGTCGCCGAGTCTGTGAGGTGGTCGATGGATGCAGGAAACTCAGCAATGCTGGTACTCCTGGATCTGTCGGCCGCCTTCGACACGGTGGACCATGCCAGACTAATCAGCCGGCTGGCTGAGATAGGCATTCAGGACAGAGCGCTGGGGTGGATAAAGTCCTATCTATCTCAGAGAACGCAAAAGGTGGCACTTGGAACGATTTCTTCTACACCTAAAACCCTCAGCTGTGGAGTCCCGCAGGGGTCGGCCCTCAGCCCCCTTTTGTTCAACATCTACCTGGCCCCTCTCTTTACGCTAATTGCCAACTGGGGCGTCAAGGCAATCTCATATGCCGACGACACCCAGTTGGTATTTCCTTACTCTGAGATGACGCAGGAGTCTTTCTCTAATTTCAAAGGCTGTCTCCAGGATATAGCACACTGGATGAACACTAATAAATTAAAACTTAATGCCAATAAAACCGAAGTCATCTTCTTCGGCAAGGGTCCCTCCCCCCCCCCAGAATTCTGGTGGCCAACGGAGATGGGCCCGCCCCCTTCACCCAGTCACTCGGCAAAAAATCTTGGTATGAGATGGGATGATAACATGTCCTTCTCATCCCATATCCAACAAGTCGCCGGATGCTGCCTGAGTAAGCTGAGAAACCTCCGAAAAATTCTAAGACTCCTACCTGTGAGCTGTAGAAAAACGGTTGTCCACGCGACTGTCACCTCCCGGCTGGACTATGCCAATGGTTTATACCTTGGCCTTCCAAAATACCTGACTCACAAGCTTCAGGTAGTTCAAAATGCGGCTGCGAGACTTCTACTGCGAATCCCGTTCAAGCAGTCAGTCTCTCCGCATCTCCGAACCCTGCACTGGCTGCCAGTAACCAACAGAATTAAATTCAAAGCTCTGACGCTGGCGTTCAGATCTCTGCATGGCTCCTGCCCACAATACCTGAAAAATCGCCTCCCAAGATACCTTCAAAGTCGCGCACTACGGTCCAACGACCGTGTCCAGCTGGCCGTCCCGCGCGCAAAAAAGACTTTTCAGCTAACGTCCCCGCTCTGTGGAACTCACTGCCTCAAACAATCCAACAGGCCCCGTCTGAACTCTGCTTCAAGAAATTACTTAAGACCTGGCTATTCACCCAGCCACGCTAGCTTTCCTATTCTTTAGCCCAGGTCATTTGTGTTCTACTAGCGCCGGGACACCTCCTTGTGAGGTAGCTGTTCGCGCTGTATAAAACCCAGTATTATTATTATTATTAACTTTCAAATGGGAGCAAGTAGGAATGTTGAGTTTGGCATCTAAAGAATTGTAATGTAACCCCCTCTTTAATGGTAAAGTCTTGTCCTAGCCATTTGGTGCCTTCAGCCTGTATCCTGGACCACATGACAAGGTATAGCTTTCAGTTAGACTTTGTGTATTGCTCCCAGACAGTGAGACAAAGGGAGACTAGGTGTTGGCACCTACCACACTTACACATCACAAAGACTCTGCCTCAGCACACTTACAAAGAGTTTCACACTTGCCTTTTGTGCCCCCAGACAAGCGGATGCCAGGGAAGCAGGTAATGCCAAACACCTCTTGAGGGGAAATATCCAGAACCTTCTCCGGCTTCAAAGCTGGCATCAAGTACAAATATTGGACTCTCAGACCCAACTCTTCAGCACACCTCTGTACCTGTGCAAGACTCAGAGGACTACTTAGCTGCTTTGCTGCCCTTCATTCTCTACTGCCTCGTTGAAAAGGACAGGACCTGCATCTTGAACAAGACAACCAGAATGACTTCCAGACTGGCCTCCTGATCGGAGCCTCAATGACAGAAAAGGCTCCAACTATCTTGAACCGAACACCTGGACTCTGCCTGCTGTGAGTCTTGCCCCCTCCCCAAGTGGTGAACCCCTAGTATTGGACTCTTGAAAGTGGACCTGAAGGTGCTCTTTCAGACTAGCTGCGGTCTCTTGGGTGGAACTGATACATGTACAACATATCTCCTTGCAGCCCCGCATCAGAACTATTGCTGCACAACACATCCTTGACACAACTTGATGGCGACACAGGACCTTGCATTACAAGACCTGAGAATGGCCTCATCAGAACCACTGCTGCCTCTTTGACCCAGGAACTCTCATCGGAACCCCCAGCCCCTGAGAACCGCCGATGCACCCTTAACATGGGATCACGCAAGAGTCAGCAACCAGGATTTAAGGTACTTTGGTCACTGTGCCTAACTTGGTCACTGTATTCGGCCCATGGTATATCAGCATGAAATTGTGACTTTGTCCCGATCTGGTGCAACCAGATAACCACTGTTGGCGCTTTGTACTCTTAGGCATTATTTTCACTTAAACTTTAAAATTGCTCATCTTCAGTACTACTGATTGGTTTTTGTTGTTGTGGTCTCAAATAATTGATTAGATTTTACTTTATTTTTTCTAAATTGTTGTGGGGTTTTTCTTATGTTGTGTTTTCACTTTATTACTGTTTGAAGTGCAACATAAATGCTTTATACATTGCCTCTAAGTTAAGGCTGAATGCTTTTGTGCCAAGCGTCCAGAGGGTTGAGCACAGGTAATTTGGAGTGTTATTGTGTTTCTCTCTGGCAAGAATTGTGGCAGCTGTTTGAGTAGGGTTTCAACCCTCTCATTCAGTAACCCAATTTTTCAAATACCGGCACACTGAGTTGGCATAAGGAACATGTATTGCTGTACAATCATTCTGAACTGTCTTCATTTATAGTAACACAGTGCTTTGTCACAATAATGGGTAGGTAGGGAAGATCTGAAACCCTGTGACAGCTTGTCTTTGAACAACATAAACACACAAACTACCCTGCATAGGGAACTCAATATACAAGCATTTATAGCCCCAGGTGTGTCGGAAAAACTGTAAAATGTAATAATTTGAAAGATAAAATGGGTATATAGAGTATATCAGTGAAGAGGGAAGAGAAAGGAAAGGTCACACCAGTTCCTATAATTCAATTAATATAGTGCATCAGTACACGTTTTAAAATGTCCTCTTGTGATTCCTGTTATATCATTAACATATGTATACTCCATTTCAAATCAATGGCAGCATATTATAGAGCTGATTAAATAAGAAAGAAGATTTTGGACAAACAACTACAGATTTGTTCATTAAAATAGGCAATGACTTACACCTTTACATTTTCGTATTAAGATGTTACAGGAATATATTTAACTTTACTTATAATTATTATGCAGAAGTTGCTGTAGTGATACAGGGTCACTAAACATCTTCTATGTTGTGTCAACGTTCAGGAGAAAGGAACATCATGTTACTTTTATGAAGAATGACAAGGCTGTTACAGTTTGCTAACTATCTGCCTGACATACAATAAAAGTATGCACTTTTAATTGAAAACAATGTACACAGCACATTCAGCTTCAATCATTCATATAGACCTTAGTCCAAAATAGAGTCTAATGAAACATGGGTGTTAAAAAAAAGGAAAATAATTCTGTTGCTCTCACAATGATCAAGAACATTTTAGATATCCTTCCAAGCACTTAAGTTCTGATTCACAAATTCATTTATGAGAAAGGGAAGTAGTACTACAGGAGTATTCTTTTACATACTCTTTCATTCCTTTATGACTAAACCATGAAACTACCTACATCTTAGTAGTAAAGGTGCATAAAGGGTACAGTCCTTTCTATTTACAATGATTGTATATAAATATTCTCTGACTATTCCCGTTGTAATCCCAATTTATAGCTAACTGGGAGCAAGCAACCCTAAAATAACCTGTGCTAAACCCTTGGGTAACTTGGCACAGAGCAGTCGGCTTGACTCCGAGGCAGTGCGTAAAGTATTTGTGCAACACGTCACACAGTAACACAGTGAAAACACACCTTAAAAAGAGCCCACAACAGAGTTAGAAAAATAGAGTAGTTTTTAATAACTAAAACAAGATCAAAACGACAAAAATCCAACCAGTAGTAATGTAGATATTACATTTTAAATATTTTTGTAAAAATATCACCAAGAGGTGTAAAGCACCAACTGTGGATAACTGGTTGTGCCGGACCAGGACAAAGTCACAGTTTCAGGCACACCTAAGCTCCCTATTGTGTGTGGTCATCTAGGAGTAATACATAAAGCTCATCTGTCAGCTACACCTAGTCATGTGACCCAAGTACAGGCACTAAATGGCTAAGGCAGTAAAATGCTAACTTTCTAAAAGTGGCATTTTCAACATTGTAATTTAAAATCAGACTTCACCATAAGTTGGGATTTTTCATTACAATTCCAAAGACACCAATCATGAACGGGGTATCTGTTCCCATTTGAAAATAACAGTTTATTAAATGTAATAAGGTAATCCCAATGTTAGTCAATGGGAGAGGTAAGCTTTGCAGCTGTAAAAAAACGAATTTACATGTTTATCACTACCAGGACATCTAAAACTTAAAAGTACATGTCCTACCTTATAAATACACTGCACCCTGCCCTCTGGGCTGTCCCGGGCCGACCCCAGTGATGCGGTAGATCAGGTGAATGTTGCCAGATCAAAATGGTGGTTAAACAGGAAGGGGTGGGAGCAGTGAAATTTGAAGTAAGCATGTACCATGAACTGCATTGACCTGAATGCTAAGGGGCGAACTGTGCTGGGAGGTGAAGCAGTGTGCTCCCACCCCTTCCTGTTTGAAAAGGCTCTCTTGAGCCATTGAGCTGACAAGCTTGTGGAGATGCACCTGTGCGCCTGTGAGAGGTACTAAGACCTGACAAGTTTGTGGCAGCCTGCTCAGCAACCCCAAATAAAATGTGTTTATAACTGTACTGATGACGGATGATATCCAGAAACACGTGTCTACAGATTTACAGCACTAACCTGCACCAACTTTGGTGGAATACTCCAGTGAAATTTGAAGTAAGCATGTACCATGAACTGCATTGTCCAGAATGATAAGGAGCAAACTGTGCTGGGAGGTTAAGCAGTGTGCTCCCACTGCTTCGTGTTCAAAATGCTCTATTACCTTCAATCCGGCACGTTGGCAATCCTCCCTTTTTTCCCTATGTATGTGGCGTATCATAATGTAGAAACAAAAATACTGTTATCCTAAGCACTCGATTTCTACTTATCATAATGTAGACCACAAAATCCCTAAGGAGTGCCAGAAAAAGTCATTTGGGAGTGTGTGGGGGGGAGGTGGAGTGACTGGATCATCTTTTTGATGGTACCATCCTTCCTTTCCAATGAAAGCGAAAAGATCAATCTCGGCCTTCGCATATTTTGTGCGAAAAACATTACTTATAGCTTTCCACTGTCACCATTACTTTTCAATAAATGTATGAGACATCTGGTGTAGATAATCGGCATTTACAACATTCAATTCCAAATGTATGCAGATGATCTTCAAACCCCGAAGCAAAGTAGGTCCTGACTCAAAGAAGCTGAACACATATTAACTTACCTGGCACACATCTACTTCTGGATGAAGGATAATTTCCACCAAGTGGCCGACCTGAAATCCTAAATTCACATTAATGGAGAGACCCCGAAAAGCAGTCTAATGGCTCAAGTACAACTATGGACTATGCCAATACTGCTCCAAATGAGTGTAGTTTGACGCTAATATCCGGTTCAAACAATAAATGTCTATTGATAATGAAAAGAAGCATTCTTCTGCTATGCAACTCACACACGATTTAACCCAAGCTGTGAGGCTTTCGAGAGTAGGCTATAGCAACATAATCTGATTTATTTTAAGAAGGTGACCCAAAAGATGCAAAGACTGCAAAATTAGTTATACTGGTTCTGAGAACCTTAAGTAATTAATTGCACATCATCCCTGTAATCTGAGAGCTTTATTGGCACCAAGAGTATATTTTAAACTCCTCTGCTGAGACTTAAGCCCTATCTATCTACTCATTGACTCTGAAGAACAGTCTCAGTCGAGTCCTGAGATCTAGCAGAGAAAATTTGTTTAGACTCTGCCGTACACTCAAGGAGGCCAAACAATTAGGGTTCTGGGTGAACCTGTTTAGAACTCACTGCAACTTGACATGCAGAACCAGCTACATTTGACTTGTGTTTTCCTCTCCACCATTACCACCCAGGGTCGCTTTCCGCACTCCTACGATGGGACGAGTTCAGGCACAGGGCTTCACTACCCAGAAGGCCTACTCCAGGATAACATGTTGACTGATCCCCATAACCAGCCACATTAGCTTTGTAAAGTGGCAAATAGTCACCAGCTGGCCCTTTATTAAACAGTTAAATAAATACATAAAATTGGAACTAGTGTTTGACCAGGCTTTCTGTGGGATCTGAAAGTTGATTTCCATTAAGGGAGACTGGAGATTACTCAGAAGGGGCTTCGAGGAAGGCTTTTGTGTGCCAGGAAAAACACAAAAATAAGTCAATACCTTGGCAATGGTTCCTTGATGGCATTTTTGGTACTCTAATTAGGCCTCATTTCCGAAGAGCTCTTAACATTTCACATCTTCCAAATTGATAGATCGCCAAGAAACATCGTTTGTCAACAACTGTGTTTATCAGAAGAGCGGAAAGATGTTTGTTCGCCAGTAGCTTCCAACTCTATCGGTGTCAGCTGCTCGGACATATTGTTCAAGAATGAGCCATGGTGGATGACAGCCTATATACTCCTGCCAGAAAAATCAGCAAATATGTTTTCTTTTTACTGAGGCTTAGCTTTCTTTGGCTCTTAGGACAGTGCATAAGGAATGAATATGCCAGCATTTATTTTTATTATTTTGCATGTGTGTACTGCACAACATCTTGTGTAAGCTTCAAGAAGCCTTCAAATAGGTAAGTATTGTGTACTCAGATGACCCTAAGATGCTGCATATCTAGGTAGATCGGTAGGGATAGGAATAGAGTCTGATGAGAGTGATGCACAGATGCATTTTTAGATCAAGACCTAGTTGACCGATGGACTCAGAGTAGTTGAATATATACACTTGTATGTTTGTGCTAGCTAGCTTCCTTTATGAACATAATGACAGTGAGAACAGGCAAGTCAGAGGTACATGGGGCGATGAGTATATACTGAGAAAGAGAATTATGGACTGATGAAGAAATATGGATACAAACATCTATAATTAATGCATTGATATAGACGAACAATACAGTTGCATAGATATTCTAGAGACGAAAGGAATATAGAGACAAGCAGGTGGACTGATAAAATGAGGTACATGTTTGCTGTAAAAACCTCACCTTTCAGGGACAAGAGTGGTCAAGACATGTAGCGTGCTGTGGCACAACACCCTAGACAACTAGACTTTACAGACGTCAACACAAGAGTGCCTAAAATATCCTTGTCCCAGTATTGGGGAGCACGTGGCCTGCTTAAGACTTACTATGTAATTAGTGCTCTCCCTGGCCAGCGTTGGTCCTCAATTTTGTGGAATGATTTGTATTCTCTATTTCAATCCCACTGCATGGGTTCAGATTAATGGGGTCCTCTCTACATCCTTCCCCATAGAGCTGGGGACCAGGCAGGGTTGTCCCCTGTTCCCCTTCCTTTTTGCACTTGCAATTGTGCCTTTGGCTCAGCTTGTTCGTACGGATCCCCAAATCGGGGGATGGAGTCGGAGTCTGACCAGGAAGATCGCTTAGCTCTATATGCAGATGACGTCCTCCTATATTTAGCGAACTCCGCTATGGGTGGTCCCCAGTGGCTATCTTTTGTTGTGTTTTGAGTCGCCCTCGGGTCTCAAAATGAATCCCACTAAATCTGCAATGGTTCCCTTGGCCTAATCTAGAGACAAACTGTTGTAATCTTCCTCCTGGATTTACATATTAATATGGTACATTCCTCCCCCCCTTCACCCTTCCTCGTTGGTAGGTTCCTCCAGAGTTTGCCTTAGAATGTTGGCATCTCTCTAGAGTTGTGGAGAGTGGGTGACAGAATAAAGACAGTTCTTACCTTCTCCTGTCTCAAATTATCTTCTTTACAACACAAACATTCCCCTACATTGGCTCAGCTTCAAATACTTAGGTATTTGGGTTGCTTCTCCCGCTAACTCCCCTGGACTCTCAACTTCCAACCCCTGATTCAGAAAGCCAAGTCTGACCTGATGAGATGTCAAACACTTCCATTGAATGTTATCGGTTGAATACCTCTATTTAAAATGTTGATTCTTCCACGGTTTCTGTACCTCTCTCAAAACTTACCAATTCACTTACGGTGAACATGGTTTTGGACAATGTTTTTGTGGCATTGGTCCTGAGCTCGTCTTGCTTTTGCACATTGTCAGCAAGGTCCCTACGAAGGTGACTGGGGGATGACTAATCTTTATCTTTGTTATTTGGCCACCCACCTTTTTGTTATTCATGATTGGTTCAAGGGGGCATGGTCTGACCCTACTTATCGTTTAGAATTAACTCTGCTGGGGTTTCCGTGCCTGCATGCCCTACTTTACAGGTCCCCACTCCACCTTGCCTCCAGTAACTAAAGTGGTGGGGACACTCACCTGAGGAAACAGGTCAGAGGAGAGAGACTTTCACCAGCACAGCGCACTTTTTTCACCAGCACTCGAGGCTCCAGCTGACAACTCGCCGCACCCGCTGCGCGGGTGCCGCTTCGCTGGTGAGCCCCAGCTCCAGCAACCTTGTGGGCGGAAAACAGAGGCCGGTAGCTGAAAGGCGGTAAGGGGCGCGAGGCACCAGCGGGGCTGCGAGCGTGCAGGGACTTCATTTCCCAGAAGTCCCTGCGAGACCAAGGAAGAGCTTCCGGTCCGCTCTCCCTGCTGGCCCGCCCCCCGCCCATCTAAGGATCTCTAAAAGCGCACCGGCGACCCTTGCACTGTGGGACACTCACCTGAGGAAACAGGTCAGAGGAGAGAGACTTTCACCAGCACAGCGCACTTTTTTCACCAGCACTCGAGGCTCCAGCTGACAACTCGCCGCACCCGCTGCGCGGGTGCCGCTTCGCTGGTGAGCCCCAGCTCCAGCAACCTTGTGGGCGGAAAACAGAGGCCGGTAGCTGAAAGGCGGTAAGGGGCGCGAGGCACCAGCGGGGCTGCGAGCGTGCAGGGACTTCATTTCCCAGAAGTCCCTGCGAGACCAAGGAAGAGCTTCCGGTCCGCTCTCCCTGCTGGCCCGCCCCCCGCCCACACCGCCATCTACATAATACCACCTCTCTCCCGCAGCGCGGGACGCAGCCCGGGCTAAGACTGGGCAAAGACAGGGCCGTTTTAGGCCGTTAGAGGCAGTTAGAGACTGGACTGGGCCATCCCATTTGAAATTCAACTACACATCTTTACAATTAGAACCCAGTATGACAACCCGTGAGTTTAGAGATAGAGCAGCCAAATCCAAACTAAAAAATGGCACCCTGGACGACTTCATCACCAGGACTCACACTGCCATTGACAACGAGATAACTAAGATGCAACACCGGGTTTCATTAGAACTTGAGGCTGCCAGAAGACTGTCAGTCGAGTTAACTGCCGCTAAAAAATCCTCTCTCGGCACTATTGCCTGGGCGAAAACCCCTGAACGGCTGTTAGGCTCTACACCCACCCTGATTGTTGCTGACGCCGATATTCATGCTATACAAGTAGTTAACTCACCCTCCCCCCAAGGGAAACTCTCACAAAACCCTATCCCCCCCCCCAACTTCCCATTTGGGTGTGACTGCAGACCAAAGGAAGGGATGTGAGGAGGACTTACCCTTGACAGTAGAATCCACCCCTGCTTCACAAGAAAAAGGTGGCAGCCTACCCATAGCACAAAAGCACCCACACAATAAAAGGAAGCGCAATCCCACCTCGGCATACTCAAGAAAAAAGGCCAAAGTGGCGAAGGCGCAGTTACCAATTAAGGCAACTTCTTCTGATAATTTGCCAACACCGCAATCTCCTATCCTAGCAACACGCACAGACAACATCCCCCCTCATACAGTAGTCATTCAAGAAAACAACGATCTTACCATAGAAAGTGACACTGCAGGAACCCCTCTATGCTCTATTAAAGGGAAGGATGTTGAATTTCTTACTATTGTTTGGGAAACACTAAAAAAACTACTCTCCCCAATAGAAAAGAGATTCACACATATAGAGACTCAGTTACTAGAAATTGAAAAAAGCATTTTAAACCTGGCAACCACTATTATTCAGAACTCCAAATCTACATGCACAAATGGACCCTTGCCCCCAGTTGCACGCACGGATTCTACTACCCAAGCAGCAGTGAATTTGCTACCTCCCCTTAAGGCTAAGAAATCAGGAATTATTAACACACTTCCACCTGCTGCATGCTCTTCCCTCTCCACTTCCAATGTAACACCCAAGGTCAAACCAACACCCAAACCCCGAACTAAGGTAGACGTCCACAATCCTCCTAGTGGGGTAAAGCCAAACGCTACTCAATCGGGGGTTGTATCCTCATTGTCATCCACCTTAGCTGTACCTGCGCAAAGTACACCTGTCCCGATCGAACTCCCCACTGTGAGGCATAATGGTCAGAACACTAATCCTCCTACATTGCAGAGAGCCAGCACCAGTTTCATACGATCAAGGGGATTTGTAGATCTTCCCCCTGAGGTCAGCCCCTATGTTGTGGTGCTGACTGGGGTAACCGAACTGATATATAACCAGCATGAAAACTTTGCCTCTCTCAAGAACAAGGTGATCCACTGGTTGGAAACCAATAAACCAATCCCCAACCATTTAAGGAGCAAAATCCTTATGGTACGGAGGGTACCCTGGGTAGGGACTATACAAAAGTCCACCCCTGGAGACTGTGTGATAATCTCTTTTGAGGACCCTAACACTGCCCACGCTGTTTACTCATGGACCAACCACAGCTCAGCTGCAACAATAATAGCAAGACCACTCACCTTCTTCTATCCACCACGTGCCACTTTAACCCAGGGGGGGAACTGGAGCAGGACCCAGGCGAGGAAACACACTTGGGGAGTACAAAGCAACTGGTGGGTAGACACACCCGGAGGATGGAACGGGGTTCCGACTTCCAATAGGTACGGTTGCCTTGAGGAAGTGGACTGACTTCCACTCTCACCAAACATTGTACCCCCCCCACCCATCCCAATCTGTGACCATAACCAGTCTTCGGGCATTGAACAAATAACTAGTATTTCAAATACACACACGGTTGGTACACCTCTCCCTGCAACACCAGCACACACAGTGCCAAATGAACCAAGAGCAGGGGAAGATAAACAAATCACATGCTCTCCCAAGGGTGTAACTGCTGACTCTAACCAGTGGCTGAAACATAAACCCCCCATTCCACAGAGCCTCACACCAAAGAGGGCTCCGATGGACACCCTCCCACCCAACCAGCGTGGGAAATCTGTAGCTTTAGGGCGCCCCGGAACATTAGACACCAGAAGCACGATAGAGGCTCACAACATACTTTCTATTTTTTCCTGGAATGTGGCTGGATTAGCTAACAAAGTAGACACCCCTGATTGGATAAACTTAGTAGAGGGCTATGACATCTGTCTCCTACAAGAGACTTGGGCTAGAGAACCAATCAGTTGCCAGGGATTCGCGATCTTTAGTACTGAAGCAAAATGGGGGGGAAAGGGCCGCCCTTCAGGAGGCCTTTCGATCTGGGTGGGGTCCCACCTGGCCTGCACGGCCACACCTATGGAAACCAATTCCAGTGATTTCCAATGTGTCTCCCTAGAATGGCCATGTGGAGGGAAGCTTGTAGTGATTAACTTGTATTCAAGGCCAGTTGGGGTTGCCGCAACATCGGGCCCAGTGGAAGATCTAGCACACTTCCTTGACATACACAACTTTTCTTTCCCTTTAATCATAGGTGGTGATTTTAACCAACAATTTGAACCACTCCCTGCCTACATGGATGGCATATCTGCCGAGGAGGATGACCTGTGGGACATTCCTTCCTTGACAGACGTAGCCACCAAGGCATGTTCCCCCCTCGCCATTCAGATAATGTCCCTCACACTCAGTCATTCTTTGAGGGCGTGCAACGGCCGGATGGAGGGTGATTCCCCGCCTAAAAACACCTTTAACAGGCCGGGCCACGAGTCAAGGATTGACTATATAATGGTATCAACCAGGGATTGGAAGAGGGCGAAAGGTTTTAAAGTCATCACCAGATATGATAGTGACCACAATCTGCTCTCACTAAAGTTTGAGATCCCTTATCGCCAACTAGAGAAGGTAGATCCCAATGCACCATCTCAGCCCGATTTAGTGTTAACCAGCAATAGGCGTAGAATAAAGTGGACCAAACTGCTGGAAAACCACATTAACATTGAAAGAATCTACGCACTAATTGAACCTGCCCTGGAAAAAGTAGAGTGCTGCGTGAACTCCATACCAAGTGAATCAGAGACTAACATCACGAGTAGCTGGGACTCTCAGGCACATCTGGCTGCCTTCGCTAACATCCACTCGGAGCTATGCACTAGACTTGCAGATATACTGAACCCAGTCGCCAGGCTTCGTAAGCCCAAAAAGAGAAGAGCGACCTGGTTTAATGCCTCTTGCAAGGAAGCAAAAACCCTTCTATTGGAATCAATGAAAGCCCGAGATCCCCCAATTATAATCAGGGAGAGACGAGTAGCCTATAAATCTGCCCTCCACACTGCAAAAATAGAATGGGACGAGGAGAATTGGACAAAAATAACAGCTGCCCTCGTTTGCCAAGATTCACGGACCTTCTGGCAAATTGTTAGGCACGGCTCGTCCGAACCACTTGCAGCGGTCGAGGCATGCATAGCACCATCTGTTTGGGAGGACCATTTTAAAAACTTATACCTTCCACATTGCAGTGATAATGGGAGCAGCGAATATGGTGGAGCGACCCCCAACATCAAAAACATGCTAACTAACAACGAAGGCTTCACCCTAGAAGAAATCACCCGGGCAATTTCCTCCCTGTCTGCTGGCAAGGCGCCGGGGCTAGACAGGCTCCCAGGCGATCTTTATAAGCATGAACCCAATGTCTGGGCTCCCTATCTAGGGGTACTATTTAATTCCATCTTGATGGGTCTGCCAATCCCTTCCACCTGGTCAGGGGCAGAAATTGTGCCAATCTTTAAAAAGGGGTCCCCCCTCCTTCCTGCAAACTATAGGCCTATAAGCCTAATCGATGTCTCCCAGAAACTCATTTCCAAGCTCTTGTTAAACCGCCTACATGAGTGGATCAGGGACTATAACATCTTGAGCCCTTTTCAAGCAGGCTTCAGGGAGAAGGTTTCCACAGTGGACCAGGTCTTTCGTCTTGCAATGATACACTGGAAAACAGTACAACTGGAGGGTGGCAGCCTCTACGTTGTATTTGTGGACCTAAGGGCAGCGTTCGACCTGGTACCGAGGAATAAGTTGTGGGAGGTTCTTGATAATCTGGGGGTCCCTGAAGGTCTTCTGAAAATGATAATACGCCTGCACACTAGCAACTACGCCCAGGTCAGATGTGGTAGGATGGGAGAATTGTCTGAGAAGTTCCCCGTTGGCAGGGGGGTTAGGCAGGGTTGTGTGCTTGCACCAACCCTGTTCTGCCTCTATGTCAACGGGGTAATCGCCCATCTAGCGGGCGTAACCAACTCTGACGCACCGAAATTGGCCTCCGAGAGGGTATCAGCCATCATGTTCGCCGACGATACATTGCTTTTATCCAAGTCGGCGAAAGGTATCCAGTGCACCCTCGATGGTTTCGTAGATTTCTGTGACACCCATGGACTAGAAATTAATACCACCAAGACTAAATTCATGGTTTTTAACCCTCCACAGAAATTCCACTTTCGTCCAAGTATCCTACGCAACAAGCTGGAAAGGGTAAATACTTTCGAATACCTGGGAATTGCTTTGAACGATAAATTCACTTGGAGCTCTCACCTGGAAAAAGCGGCACTGAAATTGACCCAGCAGTCGGGAGGTATAATGAAGCTCGTGGCAAATAACAAATCCTCGGTCAGGCCGATTGGCCCCCCACTACAGATCTACAGATCCCAGGCCAAGGGGGCGGTCATCTATGGATCAGAACTTTGGGGCCACGAAAATACATCTAAATTGTTGAAAGTGGAAAACAGATTTATCCGTAACCTTGTAGGGCTACCACCGAGCACCCCCCTTGTCCCGTTGAGGATGGACCTTGGCTTATGCCCGCTTGATGAGGACTTGGCTCTACGTCCACTGGCCTTCTGGCGTAGATTATGGACAACCCCTGAATTGGCCAGTTACAGGGAAGGACTACGGGAGATCCTAGCCACCCCAGGTGCCGGAAAAATCAAATGGCTCCACTATGTTAAAGCTGAACTTGTGGCTGTAGGCCTCTCAAGTATGTGGTCTGACCCCCAGAATGTGTGCCTCACCCTCTCCAAAAAGGATCTAGCCAGGTCATACCGAGAATACAAACTTTTCTTGACCCTCAACAACCAACATCCTGGGTCTCTAACAGCGTCCTTCTTCTCTCATAAGGTGAACTACAACATGGAACCTACTCTAGACAAAATTTATCCCAATGCACTGAGAAAACTATATCTTCAGTGGAGACATGGCTCTCTTCCCATCAAAACTTTTACAACCAAATGGAGCCATGATTCTAGCAGTACATGTCCTGCTTGTAGTAGCTCGGATGAAAGTGAGCTCCACATTCTTCTCTTTTGTCCAGCTTATCATGGGATCCGTAGGCACTGGATTCTTCCCCTATGTAGAAACCTGGGTTTCAAGAAGTGTCTGCATGCTTACAGAGTCTTAAAAACTGACTTGTCAGATCATATTGTTTTCACAATGGCCAAGTATCTGGGCGCCCTTTGGACCATCAGAGGGAAATGCCTCAAAACATAGACTGAGAATGGATCTACTCCTATTATATAAGGACTCCCTTGTACTATCATTTTATGTATTTTACATTTTATTGTACACATTCCTTAAATGTACTGTTTTTTAAGATTGTCTTTTATGGTACATTTTTACCGAAATAAAGGCTTTTTCAAACGTATTCATTGCCTGGTGAGCTGCGCTTAGACTTGTGCAATGAGATGGAAAACTTATGCAACAAGCACCTCTCTAGCATGGTACATGGTTGGGGGAGACGACTAAGCTGCAGGGCTTTAAAGCCTGGGATTTCATTGGTATCACTCAATTGGGAGACGTTTGGTCCGGGACACACATACGCTCCTTCCAGGATCGTCAGGCCACATATAGTCTGACAAATACTCATTTTTACAAATATATCCAACTCTGACATGTCCTTCACACTCATGTCCTAGGAACTGACTCCTTGCCTGAATGTAACCCTCTTGAGGCTAAACTTCTTATGGGTAACCTAGCCGTGGTGGAATTGCCCAAATCGATCATACCCTGATAATCAATTCCCCTGGTACCCTGCAGCACTTTAGACTCCAGTGGGGGGGTTGGTTGGGTCCTTTTGAGGACGAGGATTGGCTAGACGCCCTGATGGCCTAGAGAGAGCTTACTATTTCCACCCGACTGCAGTTGGTTCAAATATATTATCGTTAATACGCTTATATTTCTCTTACTCGAATGCACCGAGCGGGAATCTGCCCCAGGCCCTCCTGTCCTCGATGTGGTATGGATCTGGCGGATTTTTATCACATGTTATGGTCCTGCTCTGTTATTGCAAACTAATGGATCTTGGTGACTCGGGATCTGTCGGATGTTGGCGTGGAAGGTTCTCCTTTCCCCCTGATGTTGTTGCTTGGAGTGTTTGAGGGCTCTGGAGGCACGAGAGCTGAGCGATCATTCCTGGGTACAGAACCTCCTAGTTGCCAAACATGATATCGCTGCTCGATGGATTTCCTCGGCTCCTTCCACCTTGGCAGGGTGGTGGCGACGAGTAGATTGGTGCGTGCAGCAGGAGCTTGTGGTCTATGAGGCGAGGGGCTGCCCCCACAAACATGGTCGGGTGTGGGGGAAATGGATGGGTCAATCCATCTGAAATTGTATGTGGGGCAGTAAATCAAAGAAGGATGTATGACTTGAGAGTCGATTCTTCTCCTGTACTGTGATTGTGTATCCACTGTTTCACCTTTACCACTCATTGTGGTTAAAAACTAATAAAAATGTGTTTATCAACAAAAAATACTTACTATGCGGGGGGTGTAAGGACGTATCACAATCAAAAACAACCGTTATCGCACAGGTGATAAATAATTCAGGGATAAAGAAAACCATTTTCAACCTAATGTGTCTAACAAAGCTGATTCTTTTGCCCCGGGTGACAGATTGCACTGTACTAACCCGGTGTTACTGAACCTGGCAACTGCAGCTTAATCTGTGCTGGAAGCCCTAAGGAAAAGACAGCAAAACTACAGATTGCAGTATTAAGCAGACAGGCTCTGCTATCTTTTAAAAAGTCAGGTCAGATCTTCTCAGCTCTGCAGAACTACACTGGCTCCCAGCGGCACAAATGATACAATTAAGGTGTTTTGCACCATATTCAAGGCACAGAAGGGCAGAGGTCTGAAGTATCTTCAGGCTCTGTTCCTTTCCTATGCTCCAAATAGCAACTTGAGAGCCGACAAGGCAAACCTGGTTCCTCAATCCATATTCAATTGATAGAAGCTCAGAGGGAGTTTGAGCAGATCCTGGAAGCACAGCTAAGAAATGTGTTGCAGCCAGTACTGACTGAGTCATTATCCAAGTACGATGTTGTTAAAGAAAAAAGTGAAAACCTTTTTCAAGGAGGCTTTCCTGTCTTTAATCTAGTCTAGATGGCCGGGGCTACATTCCACCCAATGCTTAGTTTGTAAAAAAATAGATAAGTGCCAGGGCACTCGTAAGGAGACCACTTCAGCTTGCACCGCACATTGCCCCTGCTAGCACTGCCAATAATAATACTAACACAACTACTAACCATAACAGTGCAACAAATTAGACTATTTCAGGCCCCCAAACGCTATAAGAATGGCTTAGGCGGCAGGTAATAGTCATTTTCAGTCTATATTGAATTAATAAACCTATATTTGTGCTCCTCTCTAAATTAGATAGACAGCGCCACAATATGGTATACTGTCACAAGCTGGGCTGTTGCTCAAATTAGTGAATGTACGGGTCACACCGGTGTTAGGATGCTGTAGGGTCTTGTTGGAGTCCTACAGTTGGGCATCCATTTTATTGAATGTAATGCCCTCACACACCCTTTCAGGTGTCATGCTGCATCATCTGGGCTGCTCCTCGTTGGGTCGGCGGTGCAATACCCAACGGGCGACAATTCAAAGAGGAGCTCTTTGGCGGAGATCTTCTGTCCAACTGCCCCGGCAGTGAGGGGTAGGTGGCTCAGCCAAGGACACGGGATACATGCACCAAACTACAGAGGTCTGTTACCCGATGTACAACCCACCGGGTACTGTTGTTGCACGCACACATGACCGTTTAGGCAGATGCAGCGCAACACAGGTACACCACTTTGACCATTTCATTGTCTGAATAAAACATTAGATACTTAGGCAGATCACCTCACATAATGTAGAGAGTTGCACTTATTGACAAACTCTTTATTAAGGTCCTGATGAATCGCTAGTCAGTGCACACATGCGAGAAACATGTCGACCGTTTACTGCACATACTAGTCAAGTCTCGAAGAAGAATACAGAATTCCATCGAGTACGGACGGACTAGGCTCTTCTTTTAATTAAAGCAGGGGACCCCCAGAATAAACTTGATCCTGGTGCTCCTAGCTTTATTTTAACTCACATAAATGTCTACGCTTTTCTGGCCCCACACCCACACTTCACCTAACGGCAGTTGGATAGAAGAGCTCCGCCAAAGAGCCCCTCTTTGAGGTGGTGCCCGTTGGGTATTGCACCGCCGACCCAACGAGGAGAAGCCCAGATGATGAAGCATGACACCTGAAAGGGTGTGTGAGGGCATTACATCCAACAAAATGGATGCCCAACTGTAGGACTCCAACAAGACCCTACAGCATCCTCACACCGATGTGACCCATACATTCACTAATTTGAGGAACAGCCCAGCTTTTCTTTGTAACACGTAAGCCTTTTGGGCGCACGCTGAGACTGGACCTACCACTCCACACGAGTGGAAAATCGCCCATCCCAAAAGAAACCCCTACCCCTTGTTGTAAACAATACTGTCACAAGCACCAGTGGTGACTATTAAGGGCTTGTGCCGAGCACCAAAAACCACTGGCTCAAATTAAGCACTTAATGATCCCACGCTTACCGGGTTGTTTTATGATTGCCTTATTCGGCTATGGCAGTGCTGCACGGTGACTTCTAGGACAAACAAGTTCTGAACAAAATAAATAAATAAAAAGAACAAATGATCTACACTCCAAACCAACATTATGAAAAAGACAAAAATCAAAGCACACCATTACAATATAATGCTTCAAAGAGGTAATAGGTTGGCTGACAATAAGCAAATTCAAAAGGAACACTGCTTCAGATAAGAACTAAAAACCTTGATTGTTGGCACGGATCTCACTGTAACAAAATAGCAGGACGCTATTTGTTATATAGGAATATTAGATATAAAAACTATATTAGAAATAATGAACACATCACAAAACACCCTGTCAATAGCTAGAACTGGTGTACAAGTTAAAAAAACATGACTCTGGAAACTTATTTATTGCAATGTTACACACAAGTGGCACTTATTGTTACCCAATTCAATTGTACTCATTTTATCAACCTCAGAAGGATGAAAGGCTGAGTGGACCTGCTGGGATTTTAACCTTTGACCATTAGGTCAAACACAGGCCCCTACAGTGGACGCATTAGTTCACTGAGCCACCAGAGCCGGTATTACAAGCTCTAAGAGTTAGAGAATAATTTCATAGGGTCCCTGATGAATGATGTCCCTATATTCAAGCTACGCATTTCCTCCAAGGCAGGTCAGGCTGCATAGAAACCTCTTTCATACTGGGTTCATTGGCTCATTGGCATAGAAGCCCCGGCGCAGCTTTAGCAATAGCAAGAAAAGGTTCTGGTTCCCTATAAATAAAGATCTTTTATTTAAAGTACCGGAAGGTAACCTGCTAGCAAGGTACCTTGTATTTAAAACTGAATTTAGGAATGAGAAGTATATGTATTTGGTTTATCCAGACCAATACACCTTATACTGAGGGTTTAGATTGGGGACCTTCCCAAAAAGGGAATATTTATTTAGTCAGGAGCTGTAGGGGAGAAAAGGAAAATGATGAGTACGATTGTGGATTTGGTGGAAACAGATACTGTTGAGCACATTATGCTATTTTGCACCAAGTTCACCCAGTTCACAAGCTGTTCTCACTTCCTTTAATTAGGGTATATGGTACCCCGAGCTGTATCGGAACGTCTGACACTGTACTTAAGGACAGATGAATAAATAATATTTATCTCGGTGTCTTTTTATTTATGGACACCCTCTTCGAAAATCAAGCATCAGAGGTTGTTATGTTAGATCGGGTTGATACACTGTTTAATAAGTTCGTGATAATTGCGTCATTATTACAGATTGTCAGCTGAGTGTCCCCTTTAATATGATCAAACTTCCCTGATCCCCAAATTGTAAGCCTGGTTGGTAGTGGAGATAAACACGTTTCAACCTTATGTTTTTTTAATATGTCAAGTTATGCTATGCCAAAAATGGCTGTCCCAGGTAGAGAAAGTCCAAAACTTTTCTTTACACAGTGAGAGAAAACACATCCCAGCAAATGGGGTGTAAGAGCTATGTTTTTCTATGAAAAACCCGTTTTGGTAGGCCAGAAATTGATTCATTTTTAACCTGTTGTACACAGTGCTTTGAATGGGCCGGTACTGAGTACTGGCACTTTTTCATTTTGTCAGGGAGAGCATCGGCTCTTCTCAAGAGGAAAAGTAACACTTTAAATTGGAGAGTAACAGCCCTTCTCGGAAACAAGCAGGTACTCTGGCACAGAGTACCCGCACTTTAATTTTCCCATTTCAAGCACTGGTTGTACATAGGTTCTGTCCTCGGAAGGTGCTCCTGCCATGAAGGCAGGAACCGTTTGGTGAAAAATATCTGCAATAAGTGGGGGACTCTAGATTCTGGGGGGTTGACTGCGGCTGGAGTAGTAGAGAGTTTGCCCCACTGCCCCGTTTTTCCGGCTGAACAATAAATAAGACCTCAGTCTCTAGTACACCTCTGGCACTACATCTGTGACTCCTCCAATCTGACTGCCCTTTATGTAAATCCATATTTGTAAAGCACGAACTACTCACCCTACTGGGCTCAAGGCGCTGGGGGCTATCGTGGATATTAAGGGAGCTTTTGCCCAGAGTCACATGGTGCTGAGCTGAGCTACCATGAACCCTGTGCTCCGAAGTCAGCTGCTCTGGCTGCTGTACCACACCTCTCTACCTCTGAGTGTTGCATCCCAGTTTTCATCCTTTGTGCCTTGCTGTGCATACGTTTCAACTACACTACATTCACACTTCACATCGGAATATTGATAAGGTCATAGAACAGGCTTTATTGCTGTATCACCAATTAATTTGAGTTGATGGTTTCCGCTGCCCAGGACCGGCACTTCATTGTCAACAACGGCACTTATGACAGATGCCACATGGAGGCGTGGTTTGTGTAATTTAAAGATGAACAGAACAACAGTTGATTATTATTTCAATATGTATTAAAAACATCTAAAACCTGCTGCCAAGCCATTCTCATTGCTTTGGGGGCCTTGAACAGTTGAAGTGTGAGTTGTCACACTTGTAGGGGTGTGATGGTTAGTTGTGTTGGTACTGTCATTGGCAGCGCTGACAAAGGCAATGGTTGGTGCAAGCTTTGATGGCCTCCTGAGGAGGGCCCTGGCATTTATTTGTTTTACAAATTAAGCACTGTTTATCACAGTAAAATGCACAGCAACTCAGCCCGTGACTCTCTGGACATACAGGTATGGAAGAGGGTCGCAAGAATAGCTCTATTATAGAGGAACCCTGAACTTGTGATCCAAGGATCACACTTACACCGGGGCAAGAGGACATCCTGGGACACTGCCCTCTACATGGTCCCACAGTTGGGAAACCAGTAACCTGCAGACAACACTTTACACCCTAAAGCTATGTAAATAGCAACTATGCACTTTATTAATGTAATGTATGTGTCTTGTAAAGCGCACTGCTGCCCTGAGGCGTCGTGGCGCTGTAGACCGCTGGGGAACCCGTCCTGGCTATCCCTGTGAGATGGTCCCTACTGGGTATCTCCAAGGTGAAACTAGGCATCCCCAGCGAATGTGGGGGGCCGTTGTAGAGATGAGGCAAGCTAATGCCCAGAGTTACCAAGTGTGATCCCTGGTTTGAGTAGGCACCGAGGCGAGAATTATCGAGTCCGCTGACCCTGGTCCACGACCCTGCCGCGTCGGGAATTGAACCCATCTCCCGGGCCGTTCTCTGCTTCCGGTTCTGCCGCCTCTAAACAGTGAGCCACACCACTCCACTAGATTAGATAAAAAAACGAATCTTTTCTTCAGTGCAAAGTACACCCGTACCTGGGATACATCCATCCTAAACAAGCAAACAGTGCTTTCTTATATTCAATCACTTTGGAAAGATCTGGGACACTGTTAATCATTTGTAATTTTGCCTGTAGAACCAGGATCAGAGTGGTTGTTCAGTCTTGTGTCAAAATGGAATTTCAGGTTGTCCCTTTATGTTGCTTCTTGTTTCGGAATAGTCCTTTATAGACACCTTGGTTATTCAGTATTGTGCCAAAAGGGAACCTAAGCTTCTCCCTTTATAAAAGACTATTCCGAACCAAGAGCATTAATAGGCACCTTGGTTATTCAGTCATTATCTGAGCTTCTCCCTTTATTAATGCTCGTGGTTCGGGATAGTCCTTTATAGACACCTTGGTTATTCAGTCTAAACCACATTTCTTTTTAAAAGAATGTGTATGCCTCGAGGAGGTGGTGGTCCCTTGGGCTGTGGGGGGGCTGTGCACCCCCTCCCACATTATTTGTGATTGAAGCCCCAGGGAGGTGGCGATCCTCGGGGCTGGGGGAGTCTGAGACGATCCTCACATCTAAAACCAAATAGGCCCCAGTGAGGTGGCAGTCCCCGGGACAGCAGGGAGCCGGGTGGCTCCACAGCCTATAATTATGTGACTGCCCCGGGGAGGTGGTGGTCCCAGGGCCTTGACTTAGCCCGAGGAGGGGGCTTTTTGCGCCCCCCTCCTATATTTTCCTAATGCCCCTGGGACCTAGCCCACCTGGGGGCCGATTTCAAACGAAGCGCCGAGCCCGGGCTTCTTTTTTTGAATTTTGAAGGGATTTGCAAATCCTATGCAGCGCCAGTCAATGTTTTAAAAATGCTTTTCTGGCCCTGTGTGGTGCCTATGGGACCCCTCAAAGAGCCTAGGGGGTCAGGGTGTTTCTACCTTGCCTTCTTTTCTTTTAAAAAAAATTTTTTTTCTTGTGACTCAGTTCAACCGAGTCACAAGATGGCTTTTAACACTTCCTGGTTTGAAGTGTTGGCAGCCAATCTGATCTCAGTGCAAGATCGGGAGGGTTTCGGATCCACCGCGTCCCTTTATATACAACTGGGAATTTATTTAAATTTCTTAGCAACTACTGAACTGATTTACACCAAATCACAAAAAGGCATTTCCTTGAACCAACATCTACCTTCCTGCCAAATTTGTTGCAATTCGGTTAAGCAGTTTGGGCTGTAGCCGTGTCTAAAAGTCCAATGGGAATTATCATGGGGGAAACATGCTTTTAAGCACCCCGTGGTTCTGGGCCCCGCTTGACTGATCACCCCGAAACTTTCAAGATAGCAGCTAGAGTGTTGTATTGATTCGATTGTGAAAATTCGTCAAACGGCTTCAAAGCAATTGGCAAAACAAAAAAAGCGTGTGCTTTCGTGCAGTAGGATTTATCCCCCCCTCCCCCAAATTACTCATAATTACTCAAGCAGGAGTAATTCCTTTATGACTTATAATTCTGCATCAAAGACTAACGTAGAATTACCAAAATTACACCTGGCCTTAATTTACATAGTCAGTGGTTATCATAAACATGTGAAGTGGCCGCAGCCGTGTGACCCCCGTTTTGAACATCCGTGTTGTAAACATTCACAAACATGGTAAGAGGTTCATAATATGAGGTTGCTCTTTCTCTTGGTGTCTACCTCCTCCTCCCAGACTCTGTATCAGGCAGGCTGGCTCCATTACCCCCATGAATAGACCCGCCTCCATCCTCTATCGCTACCATTCCCTGAGCTGCCACGCTCCCTGGGTCTTTTGTCAGATTTTTTTTCTCTGCGCACCTGAGCACTTGTCAAGGAGCGCAGGATTAACTCCCATGCTGGCATTTGATTTCCTTTTCGCTAAATAAAAGAGGCCTTCAGCAGACAACAGTTTGCGGTGTTAGAGCGCAGATAGCTTGTATAAGCTTGTCAGTTCCAGTTGGAAAGGAAATTGCTTAAATGAAAGCTCCATACTTAACGACTTTTATTCAGCGCTCTGTGTCTGCAGGGAAAGCCTGTTAAAATGGGACTTTAGCACCTTCTGTTATCACAAAACGGAAAATATCATAATATAGCCGTAATGTGAAACCTCCCCTTCGATGCTATTGACGGAACGGTTCCGTCATGAGCGTCGGTTGGCCTGTGCTCATGACGGAACCGTTCCGTCATGAGCCCGTTGGCTCATTTGAACGTTCAGCACAGCGCAGGAATCTGGAAGCTCTGAAGGTGTTAAACATGCCGTGTTGTTTTCCTGGAGTGATTTGCTCTGCAAGTTTGAATTTAGAGTGATACATTGGTCTGCATCTGTGGTTCTTAACCTTTTGACTTCTGTGGACCCATTGGAATCCAGGGACATCCCAAAAAAGGCTTAGGCAGGGTCCCGCCTTCCACGCATGACCCACATGCCTGGAAGGCGGGACCCTGCCTAAGCTTTTTTGAAGATTTGAACCACAAAGAAGAGAAACAAGCATTCATCAAGCCAATATACAAATGATTAAATATTCTATTAAATTAACAAACAAATATAAAAAAAATCAATATTTTACTTTTAATAGGTTAAGTATGAAGCTTTTATAAATTCAACTGAGACCACTCATCAGCCAAACTATATTCTATTTGATGCACTTGCATTGTTGGCATGAATCAGTCTGAGGTGGTGCTTGGAGCAGTGAAGATGTTAATTTCCTGGAAAATGTTGTGATATCTGGATTGTTATGTACTGTGGGGCGCCAACGGTACAGTAAAATGTAAATAAAACGAAAAACACTTAAAGCCCATTGATTGGGGGAGACTTTTCTTCTATCAGCCAATGCAATACCTCAGAACCTAGAAGTCTGACTGGCCACCTGCAACAGCTCCAGAATGTTTTGCAGGAGGTGTTACAAGACTCCAGGACTTGTTCTCCATATCTTAAAATGTTCTTTTACAAAGGGCAAAAGGAGGTACAGAATGACACTTTGACTCACAGGCATTTATTGCAGCTGCGGGCTGTGCAGGTAAGAGTGGTGGTGCCCGGTTGGGGGATGAGGGGGGATTTCGACATACGGCCACAAAGGAATATTAATTATTTATTTATTTTTCCTTATGGTCGTATCTCGAAATCCCACCCCACTGCTCTTACCTGCAGCTTACCTGCAGCGACTGCGGCTGATTTATTGGGGGATCCAAGGGATTAAAAGTTTTTTAAAAAGGTTTTTGAGTTGGGCGTACTACAGTGTACTCATGGGACCTTGAGCGGCCCTTCCATGAAGTTCAGTGGTACTCTTGCTGTAATCAACCCGCAAGCTTCCACTACATGGTACTGCTGTACCACTTAAGCTTGGTACCAAGGGGCAGAAGATTGCAGGATGGGTACCGTGAGAGTACCATGAAAGTTATAAAAATCTTTTAAGAAAATAAAAAGGAGAAGACAATGTGAGTTGAACATTATAGTGAGGTTTGATTCTTAACTTATGTTTAGAAAAAATGAAGAAATTGTAATTTTAACGTATATGTAAGTACAGTATATATGTTTTCTATTTCTTATTTATGCGTCACTGTTATAACATGAAGCACACATGCATTTACGTGCGTGTCGTCAGACAAATTTAATTACCACACAACCTACCAGGGTAAGAAAACCCAGACACACACCTAGGTTCCCTCCCCCACAGAAGATTAAGTATGCCAATATATAGTTCCGGAAGGCAGGCCGAGTGTTCGTTTTTCAACACAATTAAGGCATGAAACATGTTGACCACAGACTAAGATCTAGATATACTGACTAGATCTTACATCATAATGTATATCTCTACAATGTAGAGACTATGTCTTGTAGTCTCACACTCTGCTTTTACCCTCAGCATAGACTCAGAAACCTATTAAATTGATAGTCTCACGAAGTCAATGGTCGATTTTAGTTCTCATTTCTCCAATCTACTTACCCATTGACTGGAAACACTCTCAAACCTCTAGTATCCCCCTGGGAATTAAAAGATCACCAATAAAAGCGCCTACTCACTGGGCTTATTGGGTACTGCAGCGCCAGCCCAATGAGGAGCAAGCCGAATGATGAAGTATGCCTCTTTTGGGTGGGTGAGGGCACTTGAGATCATGCATCCAGTGACTACATACAGGCTCTACAGCGAGTCTGCCATATTCACTGTGGAACAGTAACCCCCCCACCTGTGTTACACTTATAGTTTGTGTAGTAATAATTTGAGTCAACCGAGTGTATAGTTGCAAATTAAGCATGCATGTTGATCAAATATTTATGAAAATGTCAGTATACACTGCTGTTTAACATATTGTGCCTTTAAGTAAGTGTTTGCATTGCAAAGCATAGGGAGTATTTTTCATCTCAAAAGTGCACTTATTAATCCCATATTGGATTATTTTTCTCATAGATGCATTGCATACATAGTATAATGCTTTAGTAAGTACTGAAAAGGCAAGTCATGCCTCTTGGGTGTGCCAATACTTGTTATTCCTTTAAGGATAAAAAGTCATCCTGTGTTTTTTGAAAGGTGTTTTTCATCATCTCACGTCTTGAATTGGATGTGTTCAATAGAAGGAGTTGCAACATATAATAAATCTTGGTTCAATTCTAAAGGCATTGATATATGAAGTAGTTGTTAGGATGTACTCTAGTTGAGTTACTGGGGAGCCATGGTGAGTAGGGTGCTCTTTTTCCCTTCCCGGGCTCCTTTTTCTTGGGTGGGTTTATAGTTATGTTGTGTAGTCTCTCATTTCTTTTACAGAGAGATTGGTTCAAACCATCACGGTTATTGAGATAAAAATAAATTCTATCTTCTTAATTTTGGACTTGGCTCTCTTAATTCAGGTGCTGGCAATTAACGAGTTAATTTAATAAAACATTGTACTCGTCACCTTACAGGCTTGTTTTTTTCTATCTTAAGCCTTCTGCAAAATTTTCACTGAAAACCGTTAAACAAAAAAATGAGAGCTAAGTGGTTAGAATACCTTATGACACTCAGCAGATCATTTTTTATGAGTCACCTTTTGATAAATATCTGTATTATAAGTCACTGAAATGAAGAACTTTGACATCTTAATTATAGATGTGAAGTAGATCTTAAGGTACTTTATGTGGGTGGTGTGTGCGATCTCACCCCCAGACTTCTGAACCGATGTGTCACTCAAATGAACTATTATTGGGTTCTGTCTCCATGCAGGCAAGACACCCAGCAACAAAAAGAGACTCACTCGTGACTCCGGCTTACATATTAGGAGTTTTTGGGGCCCCGGCAAGACATATTCTAGGGCCCCCTGTTCGTAACAACTTTGAATTTTATTACCAATTTTCTGCTAAATGAGGCCCGCATGATGCCAATCATACTTTCAGAAATAGAGTTTACACAAAAACAGTTGAAATGTCTTTCGAAGGCCTCCACAAATCCTAAAGGCAAAGAGAGACAGACTCAGAGGTAGAGGTAGGCAGAGAGGAGAGAGGGTGAGATAAGGAAATAGGGGTGAGCTAGATTGAAAAAGATTGTAGGGACCCATTGGTAGGCGAGATCCCTGGGCAATTGTCCACCTTGTCCTTCCCTTAAAATGTCTCTGTAGACCCATTTCCTCTCTTCCAGCCATAGCCCTAAGCCAATCACATGCACAGTGCACAACAAACTAATAAATGAGATTACCTTGACATAAGCAACTATCTTGAGGGAGATGGTTGCCAGGTAGAGTGAGTTCATTGCAAAGTCCATCAGATTCCACCAGTCGTGAACATACTCATTGAATCCGCCGTCCCACATCTCCTTTATCTCACCCCAGATGAAGCCTGAAAGAGGAAGGGCCAAATTTATGAGAACTGAAGAAGAAAAAGGCAATCCTAGAAGTGACACTTTCAACTACAGTACACATATGATATCCAGTAGTCTCAATAGGGACAAACCCTGTGTTCTTCTGTGGAGATTTTCCAACAGAAATTTGAAATCAGGAAAAGTAGGGTGATCAGAAGAGCCCACTTCCCAAAAAACCAGCTGGCCACTCCCGATCCCTGCTGCTCATCATGCCCCTGCCTACCCATGCCGTCCCTCCCAAGTTAACCCTACCTATGCCCATTCCAGGTTAACAGCCAACAATCCACAAGGCTGTGACTTGTCAACACATATGATCCCCTCGTCCCCCCAGCCTGCAGAAACCCCAATACATACCCATGTACCCACTGTGTTGTATCCCACTAAAAAGCCCAGCACTCAGGTGCTTTATTACTAGGAGCGTGCAAGATGAACCCTTCACATTCAAACTCACAAATATGCTGTTGCCTTTTATAGGGCACACTGACCTGGGTGTAAGACTTTAAATTCAAGTCCATATTTAATAGTATAGAAGTTTTTTAAATAATTTTGCAAACCTTGCACAATGAAATACGAGCTTCTCAGCCTTAAAAATTGGATGAGAACAGTGACCTTTATTACTGTGTAATAAAATAAAAAAAGGGACAATCATTTAATTAACCCGTACATTTACCATTAGGATTCAGCACTTATGATTCATGCAATGAACTAAAAATGTACTTTCTAGATATGGTTCGACATGCTGTATTATAGTTTTTGTTTGATTGGTTTTATGGGTCACGCAGTCGCGTAATTTGTGTGATACAGCAGAAAGCTCTTCATTGTGGAGCCCTGATATATTTTATGCTGGTGCTTGCTTTTGTTTGTCTTATGCTGATTTGATAACAGCAGATACAGGCTCTTTGAGACTGTATCTGGTGATAAGAAACCATATAAAAGTACATATCTGTGAAGCAAAGGGTGTTTGATATGGAGTGAAATAGCAATAATCATATTTAAATATCGCTACGAGGCCTCCGGGTTGTTTGCGCTCAACAAAACCCTATTAATAATAATAATAATAATTTAAAGTGTATTACTGCCATTCCGACTGGCATCAGAAATGTTCACTATGATAATGGATAGGATAGGTTCAGAACTCTTCACTGCAGCAAAGCAATTGAGCTCCCCACAAAGGATCCAGCAACTATCATACTTATCCAAACTTATGGAGAAGGTGGTCCTTGGAATGAATGTATAATTTCCTATACACATGATATTCATAAGGGTTTTTGCCCAGTGATTACAGAGATGAATGATGAGAGGAGGGAGCGCATAAGTGTGCAAATAGATTAATTTTTTTGTGAATTGATCATTACCTTGGGGAGTGTTCTTTTATTTGGTCTCTAATCAGCTACAGGAATTTGTGGAAACACGAATCATTCTGCTTCTTTCTCAGGCCAGCAAGATGGACTCAGACCTCAGATATAGGTATCCTTGAAGTCCGGATATTATTGGACCTATTTATGGTTTTTGGTTCTGAGGACCGCCAGACAATGATAACTCATAGGTAACCTTGGTGTGTGGAACACTGTAATAGTCCGGTTTCAGTATTCCGTACCTTGCGAACCCAGAAGGAAGTACTTCTGTGCCTCAAGATATCAAATGATTTAGATGCCAGGGTTGATCACTATTTATCTATCTACAACAGGTCAAGAGCTGGATGAGCAGTAACCAACACTCACTAGGGATAAATCTGAGATACAAGCCACATTTGCCCACACATCTTTCTGGTGACATCCATTTTGGTTGCTGGAGTTACTAACGCGTCCGGAATCAGTTTCTCAGGTGTCAAACTTAGAAGTCAAGGTGAATACTGGACTGAATCTCACAGCCCAATCAGCACAGCAATGGGTGCCTGCTTTTATCTTCATATGCACAATAGTCATTGTTCTCTTTTTTCCATAAAGTAATGATCAAGAATGCCATCATATCTACACTCGTTGAATATGGCAACGCTTAATACCTTCTTCGTCCAGGTGGTGTGCTCTCTAAACACCTGCTAATTCAAAATGCCTCTGCAAGAATGATGCAAAAACAACAGGTGATGGACCGAATGTGGATCAATGTCACACACTCAACCCAGTCCAAAGATCTGGGCCCAAATCCATCGTTTTTTTTGCACTCCACACCACCCCGGGTTAGGCAATGGCGATATGCAAATCAGCTCTGACCCTGTGCCCCATGGGAACAGTCCAGTCCGAACTACAAAAGCCATGTCCTTCCCAGAACGGAATCAAACATCCGAGGACCGGACCGGTTTCGAGGTAACACCTCTCATCAGCCCGGCTAGCTTGACTCCAGTGGTGTGGAGTGCCTGGGACCCACGTCTGCGCATCCCCAGCGCACTTAGGGCCATGTGGTCCATCACCACCCCCTTTTGTACCACATCTGCAAGAATGATGCCAGTTCTATTAATTCCATCATCCCTGTTGTGAGATCTTCCCATTGGCTATGCAATAAACAGAGAGTAGCTTTGAAGTCCATTTATCCTGTCCGTATCCTGTCAAGCTGGCTACAAAAGGTGGTAAATCCCTCTTTGTATTGGGCCCCAAGGCCTGGAATAAGCTTCCCCCCTTTTTACGTTCATTTTCCCAGGAAACTTCTTTCAGGAAGGCATTAAAACCTGGATTTTTTCTTTGCCCGATGCGACATGTAGGACTCTGGTGTAATTTGTGGTGTAGAATGTAAGTCATCCTTTTTCCCTCCAACTCCTCCATCTGGGTTGGGTGAGCGCCAAGATACTCCTTGGAGTGAAAGTTGCGCGATAGAAATGTCTCTTACATTACACAAGACCCTTTGATATCGCTACCTGTGGTATTGTCCAGTCCGTTCATTTAGATTAGTGTATAAAAACGTGGTGCAAATATGCAAATTCTGTACCCTCCTCAGAAGCCAGCTTCCGACTACCATCCGAGAAGAAAACACATTGTTCAAAACTAGAAAGACTTCATAAATGTGGCGCTTTTCCACATAAGGAACCATCTGATTGTGCTCTCTCTGCCAGATAGTTTATACATAGTGCCAAGGTGCCTTCAGGTGTATGAGCGCTTTATAAATCCTCATTATATACATGCATAAAGGATATTAATACTCCAATAATTTGCCTCCATATTATGCATTATTTAGAAAGCAATCTGAAAAAGAATTTTCTAGAAGAATAGAACCACAAATCCACACAAGATGATTGGTCCCTAAATACAACTAATGTTTTATGTGAAACAACGCAGGCCTTCACACAAAGCGAAATCACAAAAATAATTGAGAAAAGCAGGGGGAACTGTGCGTCCGGCCCAAATGGCCTCCCAGCGGTTATATATAAAGAAGAAAGGGAATTCTGGAGTAGCTGCTTCCAAATCTTATTCAACTATTGCTTAGCCACAGAAACTATCCCGGACACTTGGCATGGCTCACTTCTACAGCCAACTTAAAAGAAGGGCCCTTACCCCTCTCCGGAAAGGTACAGAATGATACCATTATAGGACACCAATTCAAAAATATTTACAGGACTCATATTGACAGAACTTGAAGAATGGGCTGAAATGAAAAATGTGATTCCATATAATCAGACAGGTTTTCGATCAAAAGCTAGTACATTAGTTAATTTGGTAGCTCTCAATATGATTGTCGACAAATGAGTGTTAAAATAACAATTACTACATACATTTTTTGTGGATTTTTCAAAAACCTTTGACCATGTCAACTTCAATCTAATATCCAAAAAGCTGTGCAGATGGGAAATTCCCTCAAAATTATTCGGGGCCATTCATTTTTTGTATACCAATAATTGGACTAGGTTAAACTTGGGCAAAACACCAAATTGACAGAAAAAATAGCCATATAGAGTGGCCTGAAGCAAGGCTGCGCCTTGACGCCTGTACTATTTAATCTGTTTCTGGCAGATCTTAGTGCTTACTTGGAAACATCTAATTCTCATCCACCAAGACTGGCAACCAGGTAGGTAGCCTCACTACAATACGCTGATGATCTTGTCCTTATGAATCTAACTGGAATGGGCCTACAGAGGCTACTTAACCAATTCAACATCTATTGTATCGAGAATGAAATGGCTGTTAATTTCACAAAAACACAGGTAGAGATTTTTGGCAGCTGGTCGCTGAGGGGGAAACCAATTCTCCGATCTACATCATACAAATATCTCGCCGTATGGTTACAAGATTGGCAGTCACACAACTTACATCAGAGTGTACTAAAACCAAGAATTGCTTCCCTAATCTCAACTTTCCGGTGAATACATCGGAAATTACACAGCCCGACCTTTCAGCCACTACTAACTAGATATAAGCCAAGTTCATTTCAACTCTATGCATTGGCACTGAAGCTTTTCAGGACCTTTTCTCAATTCAGCACAAAACAAGGATTTTAGACTTTTATTTCAGCTTCCCCAGAGTGCATCTCCCTCTCAGATCCGACTAGAATTTTGGCTAACAAATCAAAAACTAGCACAAACAGGTGCACTGATCAAATACATGTCACTAGTGAGATCCTCTGATGAAAACACATTGCGAGCTCTGATATGGAATGAAATTCAAAATAACATGCATCAAAATTCGAACAACTAGGCCCTAACAATGCTGAAAGCTAAAGAGCTATGAGACATGGCCCTTCCGCACGACTCTTTAAAAAAAGTAATTAATAGGCAAACAAGGAGGCTTTCATGATTCGAAGATAAAGAAGAGTTCAGAAAAAGAAGGCACGCCTGGATAACGATTGACACTTACAGGGGGCCTCACCCCCAGAAACACCTTACGACACTACTTAGATCATTTTATAAAAGCCAGCTACTGCAGATACCTTGTGGTTTATGCCAAACACCAGAATATATTCCCAAATGGCAACCACAACCTTTGAACACAAAGTGCAGACTTTGCCTATTACATGAAGAAAGCTTGACTCATATTTTTTCAATCTACCTGATCTTATTAAAGTAAAGAACAATTTCACTGAAAAGATTTATTAACACATATGGTATTAGATCATATCAGCACGCTTTACTATTTTGTATGAAAGGGAAGTCTCCACAAATAATAGCCACTTTCATAAACGTTTTATCTTAAAGCAGAACGGCTATTAACCGCAAAAGGTCTGATAAATGTAATGTAAAGATGGCTCCATAGTGATTCTGTCCAAATAGAATATCATATGAACTCCTGTGATGCTTAAATGAAATTGTTAAAAACTGATTCACAATATATCAGTACACTTTTTAATGTTTTTATCTGTGCAATATATTATGTTTTTTATTACCTGAAATAAAATTACCTTGGAACCACAAATCCACGCTCACTCATTTGTTTTATTTTTCCATGTGTGAATTGCAATCGAAAAGATTCCTTGCAAAAGCCTAAAATACCCTGATGTACTAAGGAACAGGTCACAAAAAGTGGTCATAAATTGTACACTGGCTTTTTCAAGAGCGGCCCGTGCAAGAGTGGTGGGGCCGGGATAGGGGGGATTGGACAGACGACCACGAGGGGAAATTAAATAAATAATCAATTTTACCTCCCCCTCTGGCGAAATCCCCCATACCCAGCCCCACCGCTCTTACCTGCATGGGCCGCTGCTGGGCTTTTTGTGACAAGCCTCGAATTCTTTGATGTGACCTATAAACTAGTGGTTCACAAAGCAAAATCTCGCAGGAGTTGGTAGAACGACCTGCTCAAAGACTAAAGCAGGTTGCTAATTATGCCCCAATGTGTTTGGCTGCACACATAGGGGTGGTGGCCTACAAGGAACAATAGCGCACCATCCCTGTCTTTGCTCTATAAACGGAAAACCTTTTTGTTTTTTAAGCAGCCTTAGGCACTTAAAGGAGGCAATGCTGCTTAAGAGCACTTACCTGTTTGGGAAAACTTTAGGAAAGCTACTCCCCAGGCATTAAAGGGAAGGTGTCCCAGAGAACACCTTCCTCAATGAGAATCAGTTACTGTACTATTGCCTCTTCGTGGCACTGCTACAGCATGAGGCCTCCATCTGCCAAAATTAGCAGTTTATTACACAGCCCAACATCTTTCACAGCTTGCTCACCATTTTAGCACAGATGTAGAAACACCTGTGTTACTCCTGAAGGCCACATTCAAAAAGGCGTGAAAGGCCCTCAGGAACATTATACTGAAGACTTTCAAAATACAATCCGTCCAACCCAACCATAGCTGCATCCGTCAAAATGTAGGCTCAAGGCCATAAATATTTGGGTCAAAATGACCGATGGAGCCTACAGACCCTCATTTGTTACAACACAGATCTGTCCATAAACTACCCCGCGTTCAGCTGGCTCCACCTGGCAGAGGTGCGGTGCTAAGAACCTGGATCACCTCTAACGGGCAACTCCTTGAACTCTTTCTCGATGCTCAAAATCTGTTTCTTCTAGGTCCTAATCAGAATTTGAACTATCTACAACTCTGTTATTTTATATCCAAAACACTTAGGAAACAACCCTTCAACTTACAAGGCTCTACTATGCATTTCCAGCTCCTAAAATCGGTAGCTGTAGGAAGAAGGTCTGTGACTTTGGTAGAGGACCTCTGTCCTACATCAACTTACATATTCTTGCTATACAAATAGAAGAGGAAACTCTGTAAACAATACACGGAGGAGGGAAGGGCAGATCCACTACACACCCACAATAAAAGCTTGAGAGAATCCAGAATGGGGTTCAGCCTCTTCAAAATCTTGCATCACTAACATTGGTCTCCAGAGGAACTCCACAGAGCCAAGATTTCAAACACGTCCACAGGCTGGAGGTGCCAGAAGGCGACAAGTCATATGGCAGACATCCTTTGGTCATGCCCACAGCTTTACTTGTCAAAGCTCAGGGAGATTTATTTATTTATTGTCATTTTTAAAGCGCGGCGAATACCCGTAGGCGTTTCTGCGCTGGCTGAGGGCATAGGTCAACATCCAGGAGAACCAACGGAACCTTCCTAACTATTGATCAAACAACCAAGTCTTAACCCCTTCCGTGCTGGTGACGAACCCCAGCTGTCACGCTCTGCGGCGCTCGTGTGCTGATGACGGCTGGGGTTCGTTACGGCCCCACCCTGTTCTTTTGTTTACCGCACAGCGGCGGAAACGGCCCAGCATGGAAGGGGTTAAGTTGTTGGGAGACAAGCGATTTAAAGACTGGCCCCTCCCCAGATCTAGCTCTCTTGCAGGATACACACAATATAGCAAGCCTCATGAGCCACAAATCGAGATGGTTAGACTCGGCATTAGTGGTGGCTAAGGAATTGGATCTGGGGCACTGTAAAGCATCCCTTCCCTCTTCAATTGAAGAATGGTCAGAGGCACTACATGAACGCCTGGTGCACAAACGGAATGATCAGCTAGCAGTCCATGAAGGCACTGGAGGGCATACGTTTGAGGACAATCGAGATGAGGCCCTTCCCACTAGGAGATGTTTCCTGACATAGGTGACCCACAACATTTATTTATTTTGCTTATGACTTCATTTGACCAGCCATTGGTATACTGACTTAATGACAATAATGCCCTCTTTTAGTTTTCTGTCTCTCTATTTAATGATGGTGAATGAGGGAATCCACTGTTTGTAACTTTTTGTATCCCTTTGTAGACCAGCATTTCATATTAGGATACTATGTGGTCTGCATTCTAAAATATCTAATGTACTCGCTGGCATATATGCTCAGTTTCTTGCTAAAATATATTCAATAGATTTAAAATAGAGAATCTGGTACCACCTCCTTTGAGATATCGGTAACGGATCAATGTTTT
Organism: Lissotriton vulgaris; assembly: GCF_964263255.1. Taxonomy (NCBI): domain Eukaryota; kingdom Metazoa; phylum Chordata; class Amphibia; order Caudata; family Salamandridae; genus Lissotriton; species Lissotriton vulgaris. The sequence goes on from NW_028240948.1 coordinate 901,297, forward strand.
GTGACGTCGATGGCAACTGCAGTTGAAAGCCATTGCACACGCTGCACCGAATTGCAATTATGAGGAGATTCACCTTCTATGGCCCTTCTTAATTACGAACACATTATGAATCTGAAAAGCTTTTCTGACTTGCAAAATAGCTTTAATACAAATCTAAAAGCCATTATGTGGTCTCAAAGCCTATGATTTTGTGAGTCACAGGATATGCGATTGCAAAATAGCTTTGTACATCTGGCCCAAAAACATACCACAATTCTCCATAATGGGCTTCATCAAACTGACTGAGCAACACTGTGACTTACCACACCATATTTCGCCAAACAAGTACTATAACACACCGATATGCCTAGCACCTGTATACACCACTCATCACACTAGCCAGTCACAACATAATCCAACACGTCATGCCATGTTACCCTTCACCTAATGCATTATCACATCACGCAACCAATACTGAAAGCAGTCAGAATTCACTAGTCTCACAACAGCTCTGGTCATTTCTTCAGCCATGCAATTGCGCCTTTCCTGCTGCAACATCCCAACCCATTAGGCCTCGATGAAAGTACCCCGGGACGGCTGCTACCAATATGGTTAGAAGAATGGTCAGGGGAAAAGAAGTTTTATCGGAGGCTCAAAATGTGTTCAGGTTCATGTGTAAAGGTATAATTGACTAGTGTTTGAATTTAATGATGGTGACCGATAAATATACTATGGCAAAACAAGTTAAATTCTGTTTGACCTTTATAGACCTCTCCGCCGCGTTCAATTTCGTGGCCCATAGCAAGATATTGGACATCATGGAGAGATTGTGAGTGGAGGAACCGATAATCACTTTCATAAGGCAGTTGTACGGGCGATCCACAGCAAGTGTGTGGTATGGCAAACAAGGGGATTGTACAAAAACCTTTAATATCGAACAGTGGCGTCACTAGGGATGGTGTCACCCGGTGCAGGTAACTCATGGTGTCACCCCCTCACAGCTTACCGGTTGGACCATCTCACCCTCTGCCTGCACCATGTCCCCTCTGCCTGCACCATCTGCCCTCCGCCTGCACTATCTCTCCCTTAGCCTGCACCATCTTACCCTCAGCCTGCACCATCTCCCCCTCTGCCTGCACCATTTCACCCTCTGCCTGCACCATCTCTCCCTCTGCCTGCACATCTAACCCTCTGCCTGCACTATCTCCCCCTCTACCTGCACCATCTCCCCCTCTGCCTGCACCATCTCCCCTCTGCCTCCACCATCTCCCCCTCTGCCTGCACCATCTCACCCTCTGCCTGCACCATCCCTCCCTCTGCCTGCACCATCTCACCCTCTGTCTGCACCATCTCCTCTCTGCCTGCACCATCTCCCCTCTGCCTGCACCATCTCCCCCTCTGCCTGCACCATCCCTTCCTCTGCCCACACCATCCCCCCTCTGCCTACACCATCTCACCCTCTGCCTGCACCATCTCGCAGCGCACATATGTGCAAATGTTTGCGCGGTATAGAGACAAAATATCGACTCCAAAATATCGACTGGACATAATATCGAGTTTTAAATATAGACTGGACAAAATATCGACTGGACATAATATCGACTACAAAAATATCGTTTTTCAGGTAAGTGAAGTAATATCGACTGTATAAAATATAGATAGCAAAAATATCGATTTTTTAATAATATATAATATTTTATAGTGTATTTTTATGTAATAATATGTGTGAATAGTGTGTATTAATGTTATAAAATATTTTATTACATGAATTTTGTTTTGATAATAATTGCGTAATGTAATTCTGTAGCGGGTTGTGGGTTTATAGGGGAATAGGGTGGGAAGTAATTTAATAATAATTAATTAATTAATATATGTTTGTTAATATTTTTAATTAATAATTAATTGATAATTAATTAATATTAATTAGTTAATTAATTAATATAATTTTGAATATATTTTGTATTAGTAAATAATTGTTAATTAATTAATTGTAATTAGTTAATTACATTAATTAGAGTACATTTTTTATATATATAATTTTGTGTTATTTTTAAGTAATTAATTTTGATAAAATAATATTAATTATTAAATTAATTACACCTAATGTTGTAATATATTTACTTTATTGTTATTGTTAATTAATAATTAATTGGTAATTAAATAATATTGATAAATTTTGGGTAAAGGAGCATTTTTAGGGTTCAGGGTCAGTTTTCAGTTCATGGGTAAAGGGGTATTTTTAGGGTTCAGGGTCAGTTTTCAGGTCATGGGTAAAGGGGTATTTTTAGGGTTCAGGGTCAGTTTTCAGGTCATGGGTAAAGGGGTATTTTTAGGGTTCAGGGTCAGTTTTCAGGTCATGGGTAAAGGGGTATTTTTTGGGTTCAGGGTCAGTTTTCAGGTCATGGCTAAAGGGGTATTTTTAGGGTTCAGGGTCAGTTTTCAGGTCATGGGTAAAGGGGTATTTTTAGGGTTCAGGGTCAGTTTTCAGGTCATGGGTAAAGGGGTATTTTTAGGGTTCAGGGTCAGTTTTCAGTTCATGGGTAAAGGGGTATTTTTAGGGTTCAGGGTCAGTTTTCAGGTCATGGGTAAAGGGGTATTTTTAGGGTTCAGGGTCAGTTTTCAGGTCATGGGTAAAGGGGTATTTTTAGGGTTCAGGGTCAGTTTTGGGTTTTTGGGTAAAGGGGTATTTTTAGGGTTCAGGGTCAGTTTTGGGTTTTTGGGTAAAGGGGTATTTTTAGGGTTCAGGGTCAACAAATAAGATTTTAAAAAATTATTTTTATTATTTTCATTTATTATTTTATTATTATAATTTAATTTAAGTCGTTTTAAGTATATTTTAGTAATTAAAATTTAATATTAATTTAATTTAACACTGTTTTTAATAAAGTCGATATTTTTTACATCTATATTTTTGTTAACGATATTTTGTACTCGATATTTTTGTACTTACCTGTTTGTAGATACAAACTCGATATTTTGACTGTCGATATTTTGTCCACGATATTTTGGCAAGTCGATATTTTGTCAGTCGATATTATTTCAGTGATCCGTTTGCGCAGACGCACGTTGTTCATGACATGCTCCAGGTGTCTGCTTAAACCTGCGGGTCCTGTGTTGCTTGGCTTGTATCAGGTCACGTGCTTGACTCTGAGTTTCTGTAAAATCCCTAATGTTGGCATTATTTATTCATTCTTATGCGCATACTGAATTAATGGAAACAACTAATCTGTACGTGCGAGTGGAATCGGTAATGTATTTATTTATTTACAGGTGAATGCCTTTTGGAAAGGCTTTCGAAACTGAGCGCCTGCTTGGTTTATTTTGGCATTTTACGTCTCATAGCGGTCGCTTTTTGAAAGAACAAAACATTACTCATTACTCATTACAGATGGTGTCACCACATGTGAGGGTGTCACCCGGTGCGGTCCGCAACCCCCTAGTGACGCCACTGATATCGAAAAGGGCGTGAGACAAGGCTGTGTCCTTGGCCCTTTTTTATTTGTGCTTTATAGTAATAAATTGGAATCGGTAATGACGGAGAGTTCGGAGGATATCCCATATGTAGAGACTGTCACCCTCCCAATACCCCTCTGTGCAGACGACGCAGTGCTCTTGGCTAGAACTTCAGGGGCAGAGAATCATAGAGGAGCATAGACGCTTTATGACAAGCTGGGCCTAGATGTTAACGAGACTAAAACATTTGTCTTGATTGCAGGTGCGGGCTCTAAACAAATCCCAGGGATTCTTCATAGGTAACAAAAGATTAGAAGTGGTGGATAAGTTCTCTTATCTGGGAGTTCTTGTTGATCCCAAACTAAATTAAAGGGCACGGTGACCAACAGACCCAGTTTTATGGAAAAAAGCATTGCGGACATTTTTAGATTCTCCCAAAAATTAGGATAAAAATCCCAGAGATGCTTGAGATTTACTCAGCTAAAGCAAAGTCTATTGCCACATATGGGGCTGCAATTTTGGGTATGACGGAGGTTGGAGAGCTGCAGCGATTGGAGGACGCTTTTTGTAAAAGACTATTATCTGCCCCCCCATGCCCCCCCCGCGCGCTTGCTTGAATTTCATCTGCCACACTGAAGTAGGTTTACCTTTCATCAGTGATGTGATTAAACTGCCCCCTATATTATTGTGGCTCTCAATATGGAAAAGGGAAAGTGCCAAATTGAACCAACCAGTGGTAACATATATTTTAAATATGGACAATGCACTTAGAATTCCATGATTACGTGACATAGATACCACTTTGACATTGTTAGGCCTCCGTGACTTGTATAATACCCCATCATTGTGTGTCACCTTCGCGAAGCGTAAACTAAAAGAACTATTGTTGGTTAAGGCAGCAAATGACAGAGCGATCAAAAACAAATATAAAAGATAATAATTTTATATCAGATGCTACCTCCCGTAAAGCACAGCACACTTTCATATCTGGGCTTTGTTCAAAACTTGCAGCATCGATTTATTTGAATACGATTCCGTTTAAACCCCATTCGACTTATGATTGGCTTTCCTGAAAATGCATATTCTTTTAATCAGCTGTCGTCCTTTCCGTGTGATGGAAATCTACACAAACTATTATGCATTTTTTATTCTTTTGCTCTTTATATACCTCAGAGAGAATTGTTCCCTTTCTACTCAAATATGGTTTAAGACAGTGTCTGCCAACTCTATCTTTTTTTTATACAACAACTAGACTAGTATGTTTATGTCTGTTACATCATTGCTCATGTTTTATGGGCAGTTATTAAAGGCTGATGATTGTTATAGTCATGATGAGTCACACCAGGATAAGTATATTTTAGCCCTGTCCCTTTTGCAAACAGCCTACTATAATGGATGGCGTACACTGTTAAGTGACTAGAGGAAAAGCGGGGCTTAGACGTTTGTACTATTTTATAAGATCTGAATCCGTGTGACGCAGGAATTAGATGAATTACATTTTTGACTGTAAGAGGCTGTTTGCTTGGGGCATTGTTTATTATTTGCACATTCTCGGGAGCCCAGTGAATTTTACTAACCAGATTTTTAATGAAATATGCTCTGTTTACTTTAAGAAATGTTTTATTTGTTTATTGTACATTTATGCATTTAAATTAATGCGAAATAAAGTTTGTTGACTGACTTACCACAACATATCTTGCCAAACAAGTTCAATAACACACCGATTAATCTAGCACCTATATACACCACTCTTCACACTAGGCAGTCACAACACAATCTAACACTTCATGCCTTGTTACCATTGAAAACATGCATAAGCACATCATGCAACCAATACAGAAAGCGGTCAGAATTCACTAGCTCCACACCAGCTCCGGTCATTTCTTCAGCCATGCAATCGCGCCTCTCCTGCTGCAACATCCCACCCCACTAGGCCAGGATAAAAGTACCACTGCGAATTTCCTAACAGGCGAAATTCACTAGTTTTAGGTTTGCACCAGGGGTGACAAAAACCTAAGCCTAAAGCGCAACACAGCCGTTTTAGGAGCACTGTCGGTAATGTAATTATGTTAATTGTATATTGCATTTAGGTAATTACGTTGTCGGGGCCCCTGACAGTGCTATCAAAGCAGGGGAGTGTGTGTGCAGCATGTCTGCCTGCAGGGCCCTCGAAGCACCATACCAGGGAGGTGGACAAAAAAGGACTGCCTGCTAGGTAGCATGCTTTCCAGCACTCTCTGAGACTAAGTAGTGTCATTAAAGTAATGCAATTTCCATTAGGCTAATTACTTTGACTAGCCACGGGCAGTGCTGGACTGGGCAGTGTTGTCTCAAATTTTAAGTCAATTTAGTATTCACTACAAAAAAACCTCGCCCAATCCTTCATCCCAACTAATATTACACAAATCCACTTCACATTACTTGGCAGCATAGATATCACTGCTGTCACACCACTCCACACTACAAAACACCAACCACCAAACTACAACCCACCTCACCACAACAATCACCACCACATAAACTCCCAACACACTCCCACCAAATGACAGCTTCTTTACCCACAGAAAGACACACATAGCAACTCACAACATGTTACACCACAATCACATACCACTGCATCTTTCGCAACCACGCAACACACAACCAACCACGCCACCACTTCTACACAGCATCCAACACAATTTCGTATTACTTCACTCCTCATCAAACCAAGTCCCGTACCGCAAGGATCCGCACTATCCACAACAATCTCTTCCTGGAACCTCTCACCGAAATTCTACAAACCTCTAACGTGCATATCACATGTACGCAGATGACACACAGCTATACCTCAAGATACACACCATAGAGGACATCAAACTACTTATTACAGCTCTTAGGAATACCCAAACTTGGCTGGCAGAAAATCATCTTAAATTCAACGCCCTTAAGACTGAATTCCTACTAATTGCTCCGCCGGCTCAAATCCCGAAAATGCAAGATTTGATCAAACATATCACGGCGTTTAACGTACAACCTACCATTGTGGACTCAGCGAAGTCACTTGGAATAACTTTAGACAGTGACCTTAACATGCAAAAGCACATCAGCAATGCTACAAAGGGAGCTAACCTCCAGATAAACACATTGAGGAAACTGAAACCCTTCCTACTACACAATGACTTTAAGCAGGCAGTACAAGCTCTTGTTACACCCAGAGTGGAATACGGTTGTGTCTCCCTCTGTGGCCTGCCCAAAGCATCAACTGCACCTCTTAGAGCCTCAATCAATGCCGCAGCAAGACTCATAACTGGATCCAAACGTAGCTCCCACATCTCCCCGGACCTTCAATCCTTGAACTGGCTACCCCTAGAGGCGAGAATTCAGTTGAAAATTGCGTGCATGACGCACAGAGCTTTACATCAAAAGACACCTAGTTACCTGGCACAGAAACTGACGATCTCTGGTGGGGCCAGATCCTCAAGAAATGCAGCAAAATTACTTCTGAAACCACAAAAATTCCAGAAGAAAAAAACGTATAACAGATCCTTCTCTGGGATGGCACCCAGAATTTGGAACGCCTTACCCCCACAAATCAGACTTAACCCGTTCACTACTTCTTTTATAAAGGAAGTTAAATCCATCCTCAGGGCCAAATACACATGACTAGGATCTGCGGAAACCCTGTGACGAGATGCTTTCGCGCTCTCAACCACAAGACACATATTCATGCTAAATCTAACTATGCTGTTTTTTACAATATTCTCTGTACATTTGTTTAGATCTACTCTTATTCTCTGTATTAGTAACATTTACAGTCTGTATAGCGCTCTGATATCCGCTAGGATCTTGTTCGCACTTTATAAAACTCTCAAAATAAATACATAAATAGCAGAAGCAAAACATTGCTGCACACAAGCACGTACGTTTTCACCAGAATGTGGCATGCACATGGCAAGGAATTTGTAGACAATATAAGTCCCACGGCCAAGGGTTTTTATCAGGGGCTAGCTGACCGACCTTCCACCCCCGCTGCTGGCATCACCCACATAGGCTGCCGGTGAGAGGTGAAGTTTCTTTTGGGATTAGTCATAGCACTATAACGACTGCATAGGCCTAACATGCAATTTTTTCAATATTCTCACCCTGCTCAAACTGACAACGGTTCACATGTCCTAGATTTAGAAATGACTGAATCGACTCATTTTGCAAGAGACAAAGGTCATCCTCAGCTTTCCACTTCAATGCATTGGGCTGGAATGTTAAGTAGGGATAGAGGTAAGGAGCCATTTCTTAGCCCTGTACAGACAAGTCTTATCAAGGATGGGTGGAGACCTGATGGCTTAATCTACATCATAGGGAAGCATTGCTTGCACCAAAACCCACCCACTGTAGAACAGGTCCCCTGGTGCTGCATCGCCTGGAGCCGCTGTGTGGGTTCCGGAGGGATGATGGCTGCCTCTCCGCTGTCTGCCACAGCATTATTTCCTGTGCATGTGCAGAGCCAGGGCTCTGAGGGCCGGATGCACTTTCCTTCCTCCTCTGTGCCAGGTCCTGGTTCCTGGTCAGGTTCAGGTGGAAGCCAGAGTGTGAGCCTTCGGTGGCATCGGTCGATGGAACATTTTGGCCCTATGGAACTGTCAGCCAGGGATGGTCAAGGTGTAAATGTCTCTTGTTGTGACGTGACATGCACAGCAGAGATTCTAACGCTGGCAGGACCAGCTTATTTCTTTGACCCTTATTATTATTATTTTTAAATTTCTAAGGCGCACAGCTACCCGGAGGTTTTCCTGTTCCTCTTCCCTCTACCTATGTTTATAACTGGAACCTGTAACTGAAGTAATTACGTAACCTGTAACTTGCTGATCCTCATGTAAAGCGCTCTGATACCCCCGGGTCTCGCCAGCACTATATAAAACTTAGCAAATAAATGAATAAATAAGATTACGTTATTTTTGTATCGTGCCCTGTAGAATTGACCAGTGTTTCTAAAGTAGATAGCCCTTCACATGGTGCAGTGCCTCCAACCCAATACAGTGCAACTGAGAAGGAATACAATGAACACACAGGAAATATATAATTTCTTTACAGTTAAGTGCAGGGGACACATGGGTGGACAGAAACCAGTTATGGTTGGAGGACATAGACCTTCCCTCCCCATAATAAAGAGCTGCATCAATGAACACATTTAGAATTCAGTGCCGCTTGAGTGGCATTTCATACGATTTGTGGTTCAACTTTGTTGTATTTATAGAAATGGAACACATACGCTTGCCAACAATCAGTGGCTGGCATGGAAAAACCAATACCCAAGCTGGGGAATACCACAGCAGTACCTTGGGACCCCACGCCCAGCCTTGCCATCACCAGTATCTGAGGGATACCAATCAGAAAAGATCCAGGCAGCTCTTGTTCCAAAGTCTGTGCCTCCATTCCATATCCATCCTGCTTGTCTACAGAGCATTCAATACAATATCTTCCTATGGGTTAGTCTTAGGACTCTAAGATAACAAGGGCATGTTATTTCCATTCATCCTGTAGAAGAAAGGTGTCTAATCATCCTCATAGTATTGTGCCCCAGCTGAGAGTCATAGCAACATTTGTGTGCCCCATCGGGAGCAGAGGACATATGTGTGATCATTGGATAGGCTGGGTTTTACATACAACAGGATCCTCAATATATAGATATGCAACGTCATTAATTGTATTGCAAATCTCTTTGCAATATGTCTGGAGCTTTTGACATAGTGAAAGCCGATGCATTAGTGGGCCTTGTCTAAGCAGCCCCTTCACCCCCTCTGTGATCTACGTCTGTCCCAATCCCTGAGTTTCACCGATATGTGGTATCAGCTCGCCATAATCTTAATCAATGCTCTTGCCACGGTGTATGTTCTAATGTGTATCTCTCTCCATTCAGTGTCTTATAGGAGTCCACCAATCTCTGATTCCCATGCTCTCTGTACAGGGAGATCTGACCTTCTTCAGTGTCTGACTGAAATTTGTAAATTTCCGGGATTATTTTGTATTGCTTGCTTTTGAAAACTGGGGCTAGCCATGGGCCTGATTGTTGGGTACATTACCTAGTGGTAGGCATGCGTGTGATGAAAATGTTCAGATTTAGGAAGACCAAAGTTACTATTCAATCTATCAGTTGGTATAATACCTTCTCTGTCATAGAGCTCTCCTATCTTCTTGAATCCACAGAGTTTCCATACCTCTAAAGATTGTCTGCCTGTGGCATGGGCAAATTCAGAATCTACCAAAAAGGGAATCAGTGGAAAGGGGAATGTAGTTAATACCTGCTTGACCACCACTTTGTCCAACACTGCCGTAGTAGCCCTAGGGACCAGAAAGGAGTAGAAGCCCCAACTCAGATTCTTCTCATCCCCATTCCACCAAGGTGCGGAAATGTGTCACCGGACAGTATCATATAACATCATAAAAGCCCCGACCTCCTTCTTTAGGTGTTTGTAATTTTTCATTTGACCTCAATCCAGGAGCGACTTCTTTCCTGCATATGATTGCTGGCTGGTTTAATTAGAGTACTAGTGGGGTGGGCCCACATGTGCACTCTCATATCCACCTCCACACACTCAACCATTCATTCAGAAGCAAACATGCATGCTCATACCTACACCCATCCATTTACAAGTGTTAGACCTGAACCCTTCATGTAGCGTTTCTTGCACATACTGCATAATTCTGCACAATGAGAACGTGCATGTGCAAAAGCTCTGCATGGAAATCAATATTTCTGTTTTGTCATCTGACTATATCCCCAGCAGATCTAGGGGTGCCCCAGTCCCTTTCCCACGCTGGAAGAAGAGTTACTTCAGCTTTCATCTGGAGCACTTTTCTAACCTTTCCACAGTGGGTTATGGCTGGATTTCTGTTTGGGGATGTTAACAAACTTACAATACAAACCATGCCTTTCAACGTGTTGCATGTGATTTACTACTGCAGTATTGTCTACATTCGAGGCAGAGCTATCCACAGTAGTAAATCCTTTTACGCATGACAGAAATCCTTTTGTGAATTCTGGGAAGGTGTAAATGAGGCATTTCAGCCATAAACTTATGTTTACGGCCAGAAATACCTTTGTGAACTGATCCCTTCATGTTTATGGTGAGTCCATCGGCTCTGCAGCGCAAAGGGCTGTGATATATCTCCACATTAGGCTACACACAGAACTGTGTGACAGAAGACGTGATGCAATCTGTCTCTTTACCAGACTTTTATTCTACATTGTTGTAGATTTTTAGGTCTGGCCTTGATATTGTTTTTGCTGTCTAGCCACCTTCATGTAATAAAACAAATACATGCCTTTATAACTATATAGAGGGGCTTTGGGTCAGCCCTCTTCATCCTTTGGTCTGTTAGTCGCATTTTGCTTCTGTCCACTACAGTATGCAGCAATGGGCGACTTCAGCCACATGATGTCTTGTACTTTGAGTGACATCATTTTGCCCGATCACATGTGCACATCCACATAAAGAAGGCACCTCAGTGCCAGGACTGGTGAGTCAGTACATTACTAGGCCAATTATTTTTTATTACCCATTGTTTAATTATTTTAAATATTTTTTTTATTCTTTGTATATTCAAACTGCATGTTGAGGTTTAAGTAACTTAAAGTTAATAGTACCTTTTCTGTGTGCCATATTTTTCCGTGAGTTGTATTAAAACAAAAAAGGGTTTCTATGCCTGATGTAAATGCACCTAAATTCTAGGAAGCACACAATGTTCTATTAACATTATAAGCAATGTTTCAGTTTTATTTCAAATTTGTAATTGTTTTCGCATGCATATAACCACCCTGTTTAGGCAGCAGCTTGTTTTTTTTTTCTTTTTGTGGCATATTCTTGCGATAAAATAATAATAATAATGTAATCATTGCACTAGCTTTCCATGGCCAGACCTACTGGCGTTGCCCATGCTTGTTTGTTGTGATACACGCAGGAATATGTGTAGCAGAATACAACACAAACACAATCTTAATGATGCACGGGAAAGCATGAGAACTCATTTTGTAAACTAGTATTTCCGTTTTTGCCCAGGAATGCTGGGTTTTATCCCGAGATACCAAGCAGCTTTGACATTTAAGGCCTCATTACAGGTTCCTCATTAATTTTTGTGGGAATATTGAGGGGATAAGGGGAAGGGACTCCCTGATTCCGATAATTATCCCTGCACCAAATATATGGCATTACACGTTATTGACCCAAGAATACTGGTTGCTTTCCACCTGTCATGACCCATTCCCCCTGCCGATACCCACCTGCTTTCCCCAAGTTCTGAATGCAGTAGAGCAGGAGAATGGATGGGAAACATTGTCTGCTCTCTGAGTGATGCAGTCTTCAGCCTCAGCCCAGAACCATCAATGCACCTAACTAATTTAATAATTTTTCAGAAATCAGCCGAAACGCCTCGGAAAAGGGTAAGAATGCCAATACATTTTATGGTGGGAGTAAGATGCCCAGGACCCCAATGAGTTGTAGCTGACAAGGAAATGTAAGCTTGTCCATCCCTTTGTGATTGGGCAGATCCTAAATCCAGTTAATGTACAATTGGAATTGCCTCACTCTATGAGGAAATAAGATTTTTGACTCAAGTTTTCAAGAAAAAAGTTGCAATATTTGGAGGATTACAAGTGTTTAGGTCCCAAGGTACAAACATGGAAACTTGTTTCTCCTCATTATGCTCCACCTATGCTGTGGGGATTTTATGCAAGACATGCTGACAAATCAGAAGCCCCCCACCAAGACCTTGAGCGGTAGCACCACTGTCATTAAACAGGGCAGTGGTATTCCTTACTGCTTGAAATGTGGCAAACGTGGAGCAGCATTACTCTAAATATTCTTGTGCTGAGTGTTTTGCAGCGAAAGAGAGGTTAGCAGTCTCTTCAGAGTGTTGGTGCTGTCTGTGCTGAGGCTTCATGTATGCAGAGAGCACATTACAGAACAGCGTACTGACAACGGGCTACATTTCCCAGCTGACAATGAACTAGACTGGAGACGCGACAACCATCTTTGATATCTGAATATAATGTCCCTCGTGGCCCAGGGCGTCTTTGCAAGGTAATTGTGATTCAGTGTTACTGCAGCCAGTAACTGTTATGAGGATCAAGTATTTCATTTGTAAAAAGAAGATGCCTCTTTGGATTGCACTGAAGGACCTTCAAAATGAGAAATATTTCTGAATGTCTTGTTTATGATGAAAATTAATCTGTAACTATTTGATAGGAATTATTTGAAAACTGTGGGATTTTTCTCTGCAGGGTTATCCTACACCAGATTTTGCTCTGCAGGGTTATCCTACACCAGAACAGGAAGGATTGTTTAGTAAAAACTATGTTGCCCCTGCTAAGTGTTGAACTTGGCTCTTTCTGCAGGGTCATCCCTAAACTTTTTGCCTTCAAAGCTCCATTGTTTAATAATTTATTTTTGTTGGCCTTTGGGCTCTGTGCATTTTGCCATTGCTAACTAGTGCTAAAGTGCTTGTGCGATCCCCTTTAAACATGATAGAATTGGCTTACACCCAATTGGCTTATTTACTTTACTTGTAAGTCCCTATTAAAGAGGCACTAAATGTGCCCGGGCCTGTAAATTCAATGATACTAGTGTGTCTGCAGCACTGATTGTTCCACCTACTTACCTAGCCCCTTTAAACATGTCTAATGCCTGCCAGTGAAGCCTGATTGTGCATTTTTAACTAACATTTCGACCTGGTAAAATAAACCTGTTGCAATGCTCAAACCTTCCCTTTCTATACATATAAGGCCCTCATGGCGTAGGCCCTGGACAGCCAAGAACACAGGGTGCAGTGTGTTTAAAAAGGTAGGATATGCACTTTTAAGTTTTATATATAGTGGCAGTGAACACATTTGTTTTTTACTACTGCAAGGCCTAACCCTCCCATAGGATACCATTGCAATTACATTATTACACTTTATAAGTGTAATTTCTAAATAGGAATAGGTGCCACTATACGTTACGTTAAAATTATTTGTATCGCGCACTATCACCAACGGTTTCTTGGCGCTCGTTGACTGGTACAGTGATCTAGGATGAGAAGGTTAGTCATATGCGGATTGGAAGAGCTGGGTTTTTAATAGTTTACGGAAGCAGTCGTACTTTGGGCAAAGCCGGAGTGAGGGTGGCAGGGAGTTCCAAGTGGATGGGGCCTGGACAGAAAAGCTCAAACCACCGTGCTTTTTCCTTTTGAATTTGGGGACCTCAAGGAGATTAAGTGAGGCTGAGCGAAGAACTCTAGAGGGGATGTGACGAGTCAAGACCGAAGAGATGAACGCGGGGGCTGCATCCGAGAGGGCCTTGAAGGTTGAGCATGCCAGTTTGAAGGTGCAGCGTTTGGAGATGGGGAGCCAATGCAGACTGCGGAGGAGGGGAGTGACGTGCTGGTATTTGGGCTGGCGGAAAATCAGGCGGGCGGCTTGATTCTGCACCAGCTGTAGTCGGTGGAGGTGGCATGCAGGAATTCCCGCGTACAGCAAGTTGGCATAGTCGAGCCTGGAGGTGATGAGCGCAATGATAACTTGAATCAGGGCTTCTTTGGTGAGAAACCTGCTGATCTTACGGATCCGCCTGAGGTGGAAGAAGCAGGCTGAGGTGACCGCGTTGATTTGCGGTCTCATTGAAAGGTCTTCAGAAATGATCACCCCCAGGCTTTTGACTGAGCTCACAGGAGTGGGTGCTGTCCCCAGAGATGTTGGCCAGAAGGTGGAATTCCATGGGTGATTGGGGCCTCCTACCAGGACGAGCTCAGTTTTGGTGGGGTTCAGCTTTAAGTGGCTGTGGTACATCCACTCCGCTATGGTCAACATGGTGGACTGGAAATTAAGACGGGAAGAAGGAAGGGAGTCAATGGGGAAAATTAACTGAAGGTCGTCCGCGTAGTTGAAAATTGTGACCGGGGAGTTGCGGAGGGAAGCTAAGAGGGGTTGGAGATACAAATTAAATAGGAGGGGGGAGAGTGCAGAGCCCTGTGGGATACCACAGGAAAGGGATGTGTAGGGTGCCGAAAAAGTAGAAAGATGGACAGACTGTGATCTCTGGTGAAGAAAAGATCTGAGCCAGTCAAGGGCCACTCCCTGAATGCCGGCATTGTGGACACTGTCGATCAGGATGGTGTGATCGACCGTGTCGAAAGCCGCCGAGAGATCTAAAAGGACGAGGGCCTGGGAGGTGTTTTGTCAGCGCCCTTCCTGAGGGTGTCCATGACTGCTACTATGACCGCCTCGGTGGAGTGGAGGGGTCTAAATCCCGCTTGTTGAGGGTCCAAGAAGGAGGATTTCTCTATGAAAGAGCTCAGGCAGCGGGTGACGTAGGTCTCCAGAATTTCTCCTAGGTAGGGGAGGAGGGAGATGGGTCTGTAGTTGCTGAGTATAGTAATAATAATAATAATAATATGAAATTTATAATGCGCTCAGCTTACCCAGGGGCGTCCCGGCGCAACAGACCAGAAGGGGAGACTCAGCTAATCACTACTGTGGAAACAAGTGGGTCTTAAGAAGTTTCCTAAATGGTAGGATCTTGGGCTCTGAGCGAATCCTGAGGGGCAGAGAGTTCCAAAGAGACGCCACCTGCACCGAGAAACGCCTGGCCCCAGAACGAGATTTTCTTACTCTCGCTGACTGCAAAAGGTGTTTTTGGTCCGAGCGCAGCAGACGTGGGGGTTTATAGGGACGGGCCATATTAGCAAGGATAGGGGGGGCCTTTGCCATGTAAAATTTTATGGGCAGTACATAGCGCTTTAAATTTCACCCGCTCCTTCACGGGGAGCCAGTGAAGCGCTCTGAGGGCAGGAGCAGCAGACTGCCTTCTGGGAACATCCATAAGGATTCTCGCAGCTGCGTTTTGCACCTGTTGGAGGGTTTTGAAGGTCGCTTCGGGGGCACCGAGAAACAGCGCATTCCCATAATCGAGCCTCGATAGAATTAGGCCACGTATCAACAGCTTCCTTGCTGGATCAGGAAGCAAAGGTAGCACCTTTCGGGCTGATTTCAGTAAGCCAAAGCAAACCCCTGCGGTCTTCCTGGCATGAGTCCTGAAGGACAGATCTTCTTCCAACCATACTCCCAAGGACTTGATCTCCTTCTTGGGGGATGGTGGGTCACCAAGAGACCGGGGCCAACAGGTCGCAATAATGGAGGGACTGGGATTGCCCAGGAGCATCAGCTCGGTTTTACCTCCATTGAGCTTTAAGGCAGAGATAGACATCAAACGATAAACATTGGCGAGGCAGTTGTGTAAAACCTCAGGTTGTTCCGCCAGCTGAGTGAGGCCGACCACCAGCTGAGTATCATCAGCATAGCTGATGATCTTCACCCCCGAGGGGGCGACCACTCTTTCAAGTGGAGTCACATATATATTAAATAGAGTAGGGCTCAGCGATGAGCCCTGCGGGACTCCACATTGAAGAGGGATTAGGGCAGATTGCTCTGACCCTTCCCAGACTTGGTAGAAACGGTCAGAGAGAAAAGATCCCAACCATTTCAGGGCCGTCCCTGATACACCTACCTCTGACAGATGTTGGAGGAGCACTTGGTGACTCACAGTGTCAAAGGCAGCACTCAAGTCCAGGAGGATCACTGCCACTGACCCTCCTGTATCTAGAGTGCTCCTTGCCTCCTCCACTACTGCCAGCAAGGCAGTGTCTGTTCCATGGCCGGGACGGAAACCAGTCTGGGAGTCTCCTAGCAGGTGGTTAGACTCAAGATGGTGAGAGAGCTGACAGTTAACCAGCTTCTCTGCAATTTTTGAAAATCCAGGCAGAAGTGAAATTGGCCTAAAGTTGGTCAAGTTGGATGAGTCCATTCCTGGCTTTTTCAATAAGGCCTTCACCACAGCCTTTTTCCATCTCTGGGGCACTATGCCCTGCATGAGTGAAAGGTTCAAGAGGTCAGTCAGAGGAGTTGACAAGATGTTAGCCACGAGTTTAAGATGTTTTATGGGGACTGGGTCACTCGGGGAGCCACTCTTCATCTCTAACAGGACTTTTATGACCTCCTCTTCCGAGAAGGGGCCAAAGGATGCTAGCTCAATCAGGCGACTTGTAGGACTAGTAACCGATTCATCGCTTTGAGGGATAGTAGGTAAGGAGGATAATATTTTCTCTATTTTAGAGTGGAAGAAGCTGGCCAGTTCCTCACATTTTTCTTTGGGATTATCGTGCAACACTGGAGGGACCGGGGTTTTCAGAAGTTCCTTGAAGATTTTAAACGATTCTCCTGAAGAATTGCTTGCTCTCTCAATCCGATCGCTAAAGAAAGTCTTTTTAGCGTCCTTCAGTGCGCTTTTATATTTCCTTAGCTCCCTTTTATAATTGGCCCGGCTTTCTATAGTGGGATCTGCGTTGGGTTTCTTTAGGATAGGTAGGACGGCCGCTTGCTTGAAGGAGAGAGGGACCTCCCCAGTAGCAAGAGAGTTGTTAAGTAGTGCTAGAGGGGGGCCTGGACATGCGAGGAAGGCTTCTCTCAGAATCTGCGGGGGGCAACAGTCGTTGGGGGATCCCGAGCTGACTTTGTGAAGGAGTGCGGCAAATTCTTGTAGGGAGATAGGAGGGAACTCCGTCAAGATACTGATATTCCTGGGAGGAAGAGGAGGAGGAGTAGGTGATGCCGGGGTCGGGATGTTGTTTTTTATTGTTGTAATTTTCTCTATGAAGTAGGAGTTTAGCGAGTCACAGAGGGTTTGGGTCGGCTGGGGTTGGGGGGTGACCCTGTCCGGCAAGGAGAGCTCATTTACAATTGAAAAAATATCTTTCGTTTTGTTATTGGAGTCTAAAATTTTTTGAGAGAAATATGCCGTCTTAGCTGCCAGGATCGATTCTTTATAGGATTTTAAAGACTGAGTGTAAACGAGTTTGAGCTGTGGGTTATAGTGGCGGCGCCAACGGCGTTCAGTTTGCCGCAGGGCAAGTTTATCCACTTTGAGTTGGTCCGTAAACCATCGTTGTGCGTCGTGGGGGCGCTTAGCTTTTTATCTTTTTAAAAGGGGCAACTTTGTCACTGGCCAGACGTAGCCATTCATCGAGTTGGTCAGCCTGATCCCCTAGTGAGGTCACCGGCGTGGGTGCAGTGGAGGCCAGTGAGTCATGAAATTCAGGTAGATTGGCTCTTTTCCAGTTGCGAGCCATGAGATTCTTAATACGGGGGGGAGGACACAAAGGGTGCAGATGTAAGTGAAAGGAAATGAAGTAATGGTCGGACCAGGAGCAGGGGAGAACTGAAGGAGGTGAAATGTCGAGGTTAGATGTCCATACTTGGTCGAGGATGTGGCCTTTATGATGGGTAGGGGTGTGAACGTGTTGGGAGAGATTCATGCCTTTTAGAAGGTCGGTGAATTCCACCGACGATTGGCTTTCGTGGACATCAGAAGGCCAGTAATTGAAGTCGCCGATCACCAAGAGATTAGCGTGGTCGATTGCTAGTTGAGCGATGGAGTCGCTGAAGAGTTGGGGAAAGAGAGGCATATATTCGGGGGGGTCTATATACGAGAACACAGACAAAAGACGACTTAGTGGATGTAAATATTAGTGCTAAGTATTCAGTTTTAGGAATAGAAGTCACCGTGATCTCGGAGAAGATATGTTCAGAGCGGATGATAGCTGCCACTCCGCCACAAGTCTTCCCAGCGGGCCGGTTGGCGTGCATAGTGTAGTATCCCATAGGGATTGCTGCGTGAATGTCGGGGGCTGAGTCTTCAGTGATCCAGGTTTCTGCTAAGAGAAGGATATCAATGGAGCTCTGATGCAATAGTTGAAAGATCTCAAGCTGATGGCGGATAAGGGAACGGGTATTAAGATAGTATATCAGTAAAGAGGCGGAGGTCTGCGGCAATGAGGGGGAGGGGTCATGAAGAGAATCAAGAGCCGAGAAGTCAGATGGAACAAATATGCCACATGCCTGAGCCGCTCTGACAGCGCGGGCGGGAATGGGCCCTGAGGATTTGAGTCTCAGGCGGTCGGCGGAGGAGTAAGAGTAAAGTTGGGCATTACGACAGGGCCCTGGGCCTGGTCGGCCGCGGACGGGCGCAGACGGGCTTGACTTGTGCGCGACTTCGGCGCGAAGTCGGCGCTCCCGCTGCGCTCGTCCGCTGCGCTTCCTCCATACCGCCATTAAATACTAGGGGTGAGGGAGCACTAGACCGCTAACCTGCGAAGGTTTCGTGCAGGGCGGAAGTGGTGTCACAAGCAGGAAGTGACGCTCCTCAAGCTGACCCTCCGCACAAACGGCACAGAGCCGGGGCGGAACGGGGTCACGAGGGAAATGGAAATGCAGGTGAGTGCAAGGAAGTGCAAATTACAATTTTAAAATGCTTTCTAAGCGTGCTATTAAAATCAGCAGCAAAATACAGTTTTAAAATACAGCGTCCACAACAACACACACACAACCGCAGCCTAGATCGCCGCGTTTGTCAATGGGGCTGGGAGCTGAAAGCGAGGTCTAAATACTCTGCAGGCTCGGCAGCACTAGACCGCTAAACTATATGTTTGGTGTCTCTGGAATCACAATTTAAAATCCGGATTTTAAATTTAAATTATAAAAATGCCACTTTTAGAAAGTTTGCATCTTCTTACTTTAGCCATTTGATGCCTGCAACCAGTCTCTGGGTCACATGACTGGGTGTAGCTGACCGACAAACTTTGTGTATTCCTCCTAGACGGCCACTCACAATGGGGAGTTCAGGTGTGACCGATGGTCCATCACTGGGGAATGGGAGGGAGCAGCTGGTCCCAGCCCACTTACACTTTAATAGGCTGTGTCCTATCTCTACACAAAAGGCAGCATCCTCCTGTAGTTAGTCTGGAGCCAGGGCTAGAAAGGCAGGACAGCTGTTCACTTCAAAGGCATAACTCTGGAAGCTTCTCCTAACTTTAGAGGCAAAACTTGTATAAAACTGTACCACATATACCAACTCTTCAGTACACTTCTGGACCTGTGGATACTGTGCCAGGAAGAAAGACTGCTGTGCTGCTACCAGGACTGCCACTCTGCTGGACTGCTGCTCTGAAGGAACTGCCATCCTGCTGTGCTGACCTGCTGCCCTCTTGCCTAGGGAAGAAGAACTGGACCTGCAACTTCATCGTGAACCCAGGACAGCAGAGTGATTCCAAAGGCTAGGCTGCTGGCCTCCGGATCAGTGGCGGCTCTTACGCTAATGCGGAAGAGGTCCACCCCACAGTTTTACAGCCGTGAAATGAAGGAAAAATAAAATGATGATAACTTGGTCATTATCCGTTTATTTTGTCCTGCTGCTGCAGCTCTGCAGGGCGGGCGGCGCTGCTCTGACAACAGGAGCAGGGGGTAGTGGTGAGCACACTTTGTAAGTGTGCATAAATGTTTTACCGGCCGTCTCGGGCCCTCAAAACATTCATGAGCACTTAGCATGTTCTCTGCAGCCTGGGTGCTGGGTGGAGAACATGTCCAGGCTCCCATTCCTTAGCTGAGCGCCGAACCATGGCGCTCGGACCAATCACAGCACTGCATTGCAGTATTGTGATTGGCTTAGGGGAGCCTGAAGGTGCTTCCTGTTCTGTCGGTGTAGAGTGACGAGCAGCAGAGACGCAGTGGTAAGGTATATTTTTTCTCTTATTTTAGATCCCCTCTTTCCCCACCCCCACTCCGAATCCTCGCCAGCCCGACCCGTGCCGGCTGCCACTGCCTCTGTTCTGAGCCTCAGGGACATAATAAGCTTCCAAAACAGCCTCCAGACCAAGTTGCAGAAAGTTCCTGACCCCCCAAGTGGTGCCTCTGAGATCCCGGACCCTGTGGGGCCGATTCACAAAGGTAATCAGAGACAATAGTCTAACTTTAAGACTTTTGGTATTTACAGCGATCATTTAAGAGTCGTATCCATATATCGCTGTTGGGCTGGAATCTGCGCACCTGGGCCTTACTCTCTGGCTCCAGCCGGATGAAGTGTAATTAATGGGCCAGTTTGCAATTTTTACAAAAGGGAACATTAGGAATGTGTGGTAAATGATAGAGGAGGTCATTAAAATCAGTTTGGGCATGGAAAAGGGTATGGCCAGACACTACATTATACCCCAGAAAAGTTTGCTCCTTTGTATCATGTTACACGCAGGTCACAATTTGCGTTCCCCTCAATGTTGACTGTATTGTCAACACTACATTTAACACTAAGCCTTAGTGTTGACTATAGTGTTAACACTCCAGTCAACACTGAGGGAGCTCAAATTGTACCATGATGCAAACCCAGACTGTTTTTCATGACCTCCTCTACCATTTATCACACATTCCTATTTTTCCTAATGTTCCCTTTTGTAAATGTTGCATTCTGGCCCATTGATTACACTTCATCCAACCCGTGCTGGAGAGTACAGCCCGGGTGCGGAGAGTACGGCCTGACAGCAGACGTAAAGATACAACTCGTAAATGATCTCTGTGAATACAAAAAGTCGTAAAGTTAGACTTTTGTCTCAGATTACCTTTGTGAATTGGCCTCTTGGTGTGGCTAACTGGCACTTTAATCAAGCTTTTAACCTCCTCGCGACCGCAAACATACCCTTTTGCATGAGATCTCGCTGCTCGCATAAAAAGTCAGAACCAGCGGCCACCTGTCTTTCTCTTTGCACTGCAGCATTGAACACTGACACAGGACTGGCAACACGAAGCACCAGCCTGCCCATGATGCCCGTCCTGCTCTTCACACCACACTGCCACCCTCATGTGATGCCCTCCTTGGGGCCCTCTCTAACGAGAATGGGACTCCTGGCACAAAACATGAGAAGGTAAAACTTCAGCGTGACTGATCTGGGACTATATCCGTAGCATTCGTCCTGAACTGTTGACTTTGACCCAGTCCAGCACGACCAGAGAGCTGAGGATGGTGTCACTATTTTTACACTTTATTTTTTAAGAATTCATAACTCTGGTTCTACTGATTGAATTCTTTTCATTTTGGGCTTCTTTTATTTATTAAATTCAGCTCTATGTTTCCAACTTGCTGTGGGATCATTTTGTATGGTGATTTCACTGTTTTGTGTTTGAAGTGTTGAACAAATACTTTATATATTGCTTCTAATCTAAGTTAAGCTTGACTGCTCTGTGCCAAGCTTCCAGGGGATCAGCACAGGTTAATTTGGAGTTTGCTTGGGCCTTACCCTGACAAGGATTGGGGTTACTGCTTCACCAGGACTCACACCCCAGTCAACCAACAACCCAATTTCTCACACTATGTATGAATATCAAAGCTTGAGTGATACAAGGGTTACTTTGTCATTATGCACAGAGAGTGCATAATGACAAAGCTTCAGGTAGTTATTTCATTCAAGGGGAGATGTCTCAGTGAACATATATTAAGGTACACATTTCTTGTATGTTTAGTTTTGGTAATTACAAGCTGCATCAAAGTACAGAGTGCTGGTTAAACTGGGATATTGCTAAGGTATATTCATGCACTGTTACAGTTAACTGCAGAAAGATACCCTCTTTGCTTTTAGTTTCCTATGGTAGACGTCATTGAGTGGCAGATGTGACTAGTTGAAGCAGTGTATCCTGACAATTCATTTGTTTTCATTGTGTCATGATATTGCGCTGTTGGAGAGTTGTGGTTCAAAAAGTAAAGATAGGCCTACTTTGGCTTTCTTAAAGATGTAGCAAAATGACTCTGCTTTTTTATATGTTCTACTACTTTTGCCATTTGGAAAAGGCATCTATCTGATGACACATAGGCTTTGTTCAAATAGCTTTTGTCTATGTTCCACTGCTATTGCAGCTTCAAGATTATACAATCCCTCAAAATTCACTTGCTAGCAAAAACTCCTAAATAGTAATTACTAACAATGAACATGCACTGAGGATTTGTTTCGTTCCGCGCACACACACACACACACACACACAGACACACACCCACACACACACACACACACACACACCATGCCCTTTCCACAAACACTAACCTTTTTAAACAATCATTTTCTCCTTCTGCAACACAGTATTCCCAACCTATTATAACAAACACCTTTGCACTACTACTTCATACATATGGAATATAAACAATTTTCAAATTATGCAAATCTTTGCTTTTATTATTACACCTAGACACATGCAAACTTGCCTTTGTGTTTGAATGTACTATATGCAACCACCTTTTTTTTCATAACCCTTTTCCATTACCATCTAGAATCTTCCCCTTTCTTTTTTTTTTAATTTTCTTCTGCCGATAAAGCAACTTAGATAATGTAAAAAAAAAATAATTGTAAAAAAAAAAAATAGAACACATTATATCTTTAGAACAACTCTACACACATCATGGTAACAAACTAAATAATGAGTTCAACATAATAGCTTTTTATTTTCATTTGATTTCTTTGTGATATATTAGGTACTACTTTGTTGCCTGTGTCATTGTAGGTGATGCCTATACAGCACGAGCACCTCTGTTTGTTCACCTGTTTGTCATTCCCAGTATTAAGTTTGTGTAACTTTTCACAGGTCCCTAAAAATAAATCTGCATGTGATGCACTCATCTACACTCACATTTGTATGGCGAGCAATCAATCTTACCAAATTTCCTTCTACTCTTTACCCGTAGAAGAAATGAGGTACGGAGTCTTTCACATTATCTCTGCCTATTTAGACTGCTTCCACTTAGGCTTACTTTTCTAAAATGTGTTTTCCACTTGCCATCCATTACAGCCACAACCGAGGACTGGTTGCCACACTGTGTCCTGCAAGTTCCCTTTCTATTCCAACTTTCCAAAATACAAAACACACTCGGTACACACAGACTTCACTTCGAAAGCATAGGTTACTGTTCTCGGAAGAAATACATATCTGGCTTTTTCCCAAATGCAGAGTTCAACTACCTCCAAGGCTACAACTATGACTGTGTAATCTTAATACGCAAGGGTACAAGGAAACAATTGACAATAAATCTTTCATTTACCCTGCATAGCTCGTACCCCACTGAAAGTACCCTAACTTGCTAGTAAACATCGAACAACACAGAACTGATGAGCCATGCACAATTTAGAGTAAACAAGATTAACAATAATCTGAAATTACACCTGCATTATTTAAAATCTGAAAAAAGAAAGAACCTGAAGTCATTTCATGCTTTCACCAACAGTGCAATAGATTATGGTGTGGATCCAGAATTAAAAAACATAGTTGTTTCAAAGTCAGGGATCCTTATACAGTAGATCATACAGACTGTTCAAATGAAACATTTATTATTTGTATGTTTGCATTGCATTTGAACCCCTTTCATATGACTTTCAACCACATTTGACAAAATAATGAGAAAACCGTGCCAAAGAGAGTTCTGCATACTTCCTGATAATGCATTATTTATATTGCATAATTTAGTCAACCCGGCTGCATAATCTGGTACTCTAGGGTCTCAGCGATAGGGGAAGAAGTCAATTTTAGAGAATTTAAATTTCTTTAGGGCATTTTTCTATAAAAAAAAGACCATTAAGCTGAACATAATGCATTAGAAATATCCCCATACATTGTCACCTATGTAGTGACAAACTTCTGGTGATTTAGACGACAGGTGAACACTTTTGCACCGCCTACTGATTTTAGACTACTACTCTACGGCTTTTTAAAACCACTCATCAACTATGGTCTGATCCGATGCAATCGTGTACAATTTGTCCAACTGTAAATATAGAGGCTGGCCGATTCTGAACAATGACAGATCTGACTATTGCCCTATCCGATCGCTCTCTGGTTGTATGAAGCCGGGCTGCTGATGTCTGTGGGATGTATAGCTCTGGGACGCAGACCAGAGAAGGTCCCCCATGCACCCTAGCATGTTGATTTGGGAACCAGAGTGAGCAGTAATGTTAATAAGGCATCCCATGGTACCCAGAGAGTTTATTATGGGGTTACTGAAAGTGTATCATGGCCCTTTCCCCCCTCTCATGACCCAGGATTCTCTAGCTTTATGACAAAATAGATCTACTCACTCTCTGCCTCCTGATGTATGTGTGCTCTCTTCATAGCTGCCAAGGTTTCAGATTGCTTATGTTTGACATTTTCATAATTTCAGTTTAATTATGAGTGACATTCAACGACTG
This sequence comes from Lissotriton vulgaris, assembly GCF_964263255.1. Classification (NCBI taxonomy): domain Eukaryota; kingdom Metazoa; phylum Chordata; class Amphibia; order Caudata; family Salamandridae; genus Lissotriton; species Lissotriton vulgaris. The sequence goes on from NW_028240948.1 coordinate 925,780, forward strand.
TGAGTGACACTTTGTGGCGAGCAAAATAATGCAATAAAGTCCCTGGAAACAGACAAATATCAGAAATGACTCGCATTTGAGCAACAGGAAACTATAAGGAACTCAGTAGCAGGTGCTGTTAAACCTACTATATCTAAATGCACAGCATCCTCCAACCCCTAACCTCAGTGCCAGGAGCGGCTGAACTGCAAGCAACAAAGGGATCTCTGTGACAAAAGCAGTAACCCAATGAGCTATCCCCATAAAATGCAGTTCTGTGTTATGCTGATACACGTTCCTTGCAGCAGGCTCATTTACCCTCTATCCTACTTTATGGTTGGAGTCTAACCTAAGTACAAAAAGGGGGAAGGGGGTACTAGGGGATGTTTACCGACCGAGCATTGCTACTACCCCTATACATACATATCCACCAATAAAAAGTAGCAATGGGTCAAAGAGAACATACAAACTAACTATGTATCTGTGAGAACGTGACCTCAACTGTAGATGTAAAACAGCTAAATCAAACCTAGGGAACTTTCTCAGTCAGAAAAAATTCCCATCAGATTACCAACCTGTGCCACCCTACATCATATGGGATCCTTCACCATGAAGGTAGATTGTTGTACCCTCGGTAGATTTGGCAAAGCTAAGCCTAATCTCACCTATATGTCCCAGTCCCAAATGACTACTAAAATGGAAATTGGGCCAATATCCATTTTAGTAGTCATTTGTTTACACTACTATTTGCACTGTTTTTATTAACGTGGGAGTGAAGAGGTGCTCATTAAAAATATTTTACCCTTCACTACCCAATTTTATGTGGTTTCACACTAGTCACTTATTATTTTCACTTTTTCAGCACTGCTAGTCAGTTGCCACTTGACACCTAGATGCATCACACTAGCACTGAGACATATAGTTGAGATTAGGCTGAGCTTTGCCAAATTTACCGAGGGTACAACGATCTACCTTCATGGTGAAGGATCCCATATGATGTAGGGTGGCACAGGTTGGTAATCTGATGGGAGTCTAACCTGCCAGAAGACAAAACTCTGACTTTTCCCTAGCAGGAACATTAATCCCCAGTGTTATCTTTATTTTACCAAGTTTCACAGTGCTGGGAAAATGAAGCCTGCCCCTATCTCTGCAACTGAACTGACAGATTTAGCGGAATGGATAGACAATAGCTGGCTCGGGCTAAATGCTGGAGAATCTGAGGTTCTCCTTGTGGGGAAACAGCCTTCGATCTGGTCCTCTGCTTGGTGGATAGATGTACTTGGCCCGGTACTGATTCCCAAGCCAAAAGTGAAAAATCTTGTCATCTGGTTTGATGCTAATCAACCACTTGCCAGTCAAAGGTCCTGCTTGGCAGGTATGTGCTTTCGAATCGTAAAAAGTTTGAGCTAAATTCTGGGGCTTCTCTGAGAGGCAGCAGGAAATCAGTAGTCCAGTCTTTGGTTGTGTCCAGGCTGGCCTATTTTAATGTGCTATGCCTGGAAGCTTCTCGGGGTAGTCTGGTCAAATTGCAGAGTGTAGAATGCGGCAGCATGGATGCTGCTGAAAATTCAGAGGCGGTCATCGATGGGGCTGGCTCTCGCCAAACTGCACTGGCTTCCTCTGAGGAAGAGAGTCTCTTTTAAAGCTTTGGGTCTTTGCCAAAGAATTGTAAACGGGAAAAGACCCTGTTATTTACATTAGTTGGTGAGGTTATATCAACCTTGCTGAAGTCTTAGGTCCACAGGGACATTGCTTGCTGCTATCCTCAGAGTAAAACATGTTCATATGGGAAGGCACTCATTTAGCTTTTTGGCTCCCAAGCTAGGGGATTCCTTGACTTTAGATCTGAGACAGGAAAGGTTAGAACCAGCTTTCCGTAAGTAACTCAAGACTTGGGTCTTCAGGCAAAGTTAGGGCCTGTTTAGCATGTAATGTTGGGGCTTGCACTGGGGTTGCCTCATAGCGCCGGGACACTCTGTCAGGAGTAACCAGGCGCTTTATAAGTGGTTATATTATTATCATTACTAATTGGCAGTCAGCGCTGTCTGAACTGCTTGACAGGCAGAGCTGAGAAGGCGCTATATGTGTGACTTTGCATTTCAGTGCGGTGATGCGGACTACGACACTGAAATGCGTTTGTCTAACGCCTGATGCGTAGTTTATGAGTAATACGATAATTAATACCCGCTACTCAGTTGCACAATCACAAAACTCACACAGACGGATATATTATTCCGATCCACCCAATACACTATTAATGAAGATAAAATGCAAAGAAAGAACAGTAGGTTATGCTTTATCAACATATCATATACTTGGCATGTTATTGGAATAATCGATCTCCGCATTACAATGAAGTACCTTAATACAGTCCTCCTCACCTGGTAGTCCAGGCCCAGTTTGTGACAAAGGTCTGATATTTCCTTAAATGTCATCTCTTTGATGTGCCTCTATGATAGATTAATGTCCCTAGCTCACTTTCCCTTCTCAAGTAGAGACTAAAGAAGTCTTGCCTCAAAAGTAGTGAAAATAATGTGATTCCTACTGGTGCTGTGAGCCCATAGCAATAAAATAATGTGTGAAATAAAATGCCATTAACAGAACTAAATAATACATAGGTACAGACAAGAATATTTTGGATTGTATAATTAATTTGTTTTGAGAGGAGCATCAACAGGGAAATATTGTTCTTTTCCTTAATTCAATATAGGCTGTGCTTTCTTAACGAAATGATTTTGGGCAGGTCTATTCACTTTACGGCATGGATCCAACTCGCTGGAAACACTGGCTGGTTGAAACTTTATAAAAATGTCAAATAATATAAATGGGATTTAGTTTACTCACAAGAACAATCGCCATACAACTGACATTTAGTTTATCTAAAATGTACAATTGTAGTTCAAAGTTTACACCAACTTCAGGAAATGTAAGAAATGCTGCTACTGCATCGCTGAGCGGACTTCTGCAAGAAAGATGTATGATGCCACGGTAGGGAGCAATAAAAGACTTCATCAGGCCAATGCCCCCTTCGAAATAGAATTTTAAGTCTCAAGCACATCGCTGAGGTCATATTTTGGCAACAGAAAAAGGTAAAACTGCCCATGGACCGAATTGACTTGCTGCTTGCATTGTTCATTGTAAATGGCAACATCTCCTTCTGGAAATGTATCTTTGCCATACTGTGGCTGATAGAACACCATCTACAATACAACAAAGAAATGGTAAGTTGGATAGTTTCTCCTCCTGCCCCTAGAATCTTGCTCTGTAGTGGTATAACTAAGCATTATTGCCTTCCACTTTTAACAGTTGCCAAATGCCCACCTCACAATTATAGAAAACCACATTAATGTGTGTTGTTACCCTATAAAACCGTACAGTGTTAGAAAGACCATCCAACCGGAATTGTTGCCCAGTTCTTGGCTATCCTCCCGCAGCATGGCGAGCAAGCTTCTACTCCTATGAGTTTCAGAAAACTAAACTCACCGTTTTGAGTACCAGGTTGATGCTGCTGCATAGAGTCAAAACATAATGCTTTTATTCACACAAAGTGAACCCAATGAGCGAAGAATGTACTATGTGTACAAAGCGAATGAGTGGGAATATTTATAACAATATTTTGATGTGATTATGTCCTTGTTTGCAAGCCAAGAAACAACAATGGAGCTGGTATAAATCCAAAATACACAGACCGTGCTCAATCGAAACCTAAGTGGGCTGTATTTCATTAGATTAATCGAGGCAAAGCTGAAATGTGGGTCTGGAGCACTTGTTTCAAAGAAAAGGCTGAATAACTGAGGGACAGAGACAAGCGGAGGTCCTCCAAAGAGGCACTTCTACTAACAGGGATTTGGATGTATTCAAGTCGATTGAAAAAGGCATGTACAAGAGTACTCCTGTAGTAATTCTTCTCTTAATCATAAATTCTTTTTCTTGAGACTAATCCGGTGGGCCTTATTTAGGAGAAGTGTGCATTGCTGCGTGAAAAGAGTGATGCATCACTTCTGAATATGACCCCCTTGCGACATGATGGATGCATGATATTTACTGTATGATGCCTCATGTCACAAGGAATGACAGATATGTCAGTATTACTGATGTATCTGTCGGTGCAAAACTGACGCATTGCTGGAGTTGTGTCGGAAGCCTGACGCAACTCTAGCAATACAGGGGGAGGGCTAGGAATATAACACTGTGTCACCCTTATGCCTGCTATGAGGCAGGCTTAAGGATTTGACGGAATGGTGTCCTAGAGGTGGCACACTGAAATCTTATAGATTTCAATGTGCCACTTCTACAAGGCATTGATGTGGGGGAACGCCCACTCTGCATACAATATACCTGGCGCAGGTATAATGTGGCGCAGGGGTTTACAAAGTGAGGCATCTGCCTAGATGCGTCACTTTATAAGTAGGGCGCAACATGATGCATTTTATACACTGCCTGTGCATCACAAAAAGTGACGCACCGTTGGCGCAAAAGTGACGCATAGGCTCAGCCCCTGTGATTTTTCTTGCAGCACAGAACATTGACAAATGAGTCTGTGGCTTATATTGTTTTGATAGGACAATTTATTCTGATTCTTAGCATGGCGGCATAGAGAAGCTCTGTGCTCTCTAGCACTTTCACCTGCTCTTAATTATTTCACTACAAATGCAGCCTCACCCTGCTTGATAATATCAGCAAGTTGTGTGAACTGCATATACCATGACTCCATAGAAAGAGGCGGTGGCCTCACTATAAACCAAGTAAAGGAGTACACACTAGAAAATCTAATAATATTATTTGAAATTAGTAAAATAGTATTTTTGAAAGCTTTAATCAGTAGAATGCAGCTCATTTAGAGGTTGGTGACAAACCTTCGTTTAGAGGCAGGGGGAGAATTGTTTCTGGTGGTTGAGCCTGGGCCCGGCTCCACCCTCGGATGCAGCACTGGCGGCTGGCGTCCTAAGGTCTGCCGTGTTTTGGGAAGGCGTCTTGGGCCGTATTGATTCCTGTCTGGGACCGCCATGCACAGCAGGTCAGTTCGGGGAGGAAACAATAACCCTGTTCCTTATGTGCTTGGAGGAAACCTCCTGAGTCTAGGGACCTTACTTTTTCATTCTCTGAATGCTGAACTCCCCGCCGCCTGGCATAGCGCACCGGCAGCATTGTCAGTTTCCTACAAAGAGGTGCACTCTTGACGAAAATAAATGCTGACACAATGCTGAGAAAATGCAGCAAGGTGACTTGTGGGTAACGCAAATGAATGTGAAAGATATGCACAACAAGCACACGGTTGCCAATAAGTCAAAAACCTTCCTTACTCTTCTAGAAACAGAGGGCTACTAATTGATCAGAGTTGGCAAACACCCAGTGTAAGAGAAGGCCAAGTGCAAGGCCCTCAATTCTAGATTGTCTTTTCTCCATTGCAGGCGTGTTCGTCTTTGAGCAGTGGGAGCTGGATGTCTTCCAGATGTGCTAGATATGTGGATGAAATAAAACTACACACAGTGGCCTCGATTCACACAGACGTTGCTGTGAATGACTCTCGCACATCTCTTAAAACCCAGGAGAGACTCAGGACTAAGCCAAGAGTACTCCAGAAATATATTAGCAAGTCAGGCGTACTAAAGGGTAAATCACACGCACTCACACACCAGTCTTTAGGAATTGGGCCACAGACTCAAACTGAGAAGTGTTTTTAGAAGTCAGCTTTTTTCCTGATGATCTACCATGTATTTAGCTGTCAGGGGCCATTGTTAGGATCCCTAATGCCTCTACTGCTTTAATTTATATGAAGAATTAGAGTGTTATGCATGCATTCTTGTCACCACAGGGACTGTTGAACTAAATCTACTTCATGGTAAGTGTTATTTAAATCAAAGACACTGACTTCAGTTGCACTGTTTGTGGCACACTTTTTTTTTTAAGGGTATTATCTAGCGCGATCTACACCCAAAGATATCTGATGTCAGAGCGCTTTACATAGCACCAGTTTCGTTACACAAGGACACATTAATTTTTGTAAGGCATGGGGAGATTAAGTGATTTGCCTAGAATCACAGGATGTTAAACGTTGTGTCGAGACTCTAACCCGGTTCCCCAGCTTCGACGTCTACCGCTCTAGCCGTAAGGCTACATTGGAAGGAAATCACACAGGTGCGCCATTGACTCACTCACCTAGGACCCATGGTAGGATCATCCACTCGACGACGGTTGGAGGAGGTCCCTGCATGTGAAGGTCGGTCCTGACGATGTGCTGGGAGGCCAGGAGTAGCAAGAAGAGGAAGGTCAGGTATGAAGCGGTATGACAGATGAACTTAATAAATGGCTTTTTGATGAACAGTCCCAGCCTGCTCTTCGGTGCAAACAAATAGGCCACAGAAAGCACTGGAAAAAGCAGTCCAATAGTGATGCAGGTCAAGAGTTTCACCGCCCAGTGCTTGCGCCGCCATCCAGGGAAACCATCGTACCAGAGGGTAGCAAGTAACTGCTGGCAGTTCGGCTGAGCAACAAACTACAAAAGAAAGAGTTAAGAAGAATTAGAATACATGGGATATTGTGGAAATCTAGAGCTACTAAAAGAAACTAATTAACAAAAAAAATGGAACATTGCTTTCTTATTGACAAATAATTCTGGTGTTGATGTCCCTAAACTTCTAGAGCCTATACATGAATTCCACCAAGTTCTCTGAATGTACTATGGGTTATATTCATATCCGTTACGCCACTGCACATAATAGATATTCCTTATTTGATAAAAGGCTAACAGTGCATGTAGCATATTCATTATAATTCAGGGTCTCCTTAAAAATCCAATACAGTATCCTTCGATGCTATCGTTATATCCCTTGACCATTTCAATTGAGTTGATCGATCTACGGGTGTCCTCTTCTGGTGCACTAATGCATAGTTTTGCCCAATAAAATGTGGGCTGTGTTGCCTTTTACAGAGACACAAGTCAAGACCACAAAATCCCCATTCTCTATACTGGACATTCTTTTTTAAGAACACATTTTATTGATTTTTTATGGTACCATCTGGGCAGCAGACCTACATACACATATTGAAAACCAAATAATTCGGATGTTCCAAGCAGCTTGTATACATTATTAACTGCAATTTGCATATATAGCAACAAAAACTTTGTGCAGACAGTTCCTGTACCCATGCATCTTAGTAAGTATAATTGAGTACCCATATAGGCAATGATGAGATATAATGTGTTACAAAAGGGGATGATGGACGGAGCGTTTGAGCAAATCAAACACTCACCCCCAGTCAACTGATCTGGTTTTTGCTCAAACGCTCCGTCCATCATCCCCTTTTGTATCACTTTGTTCGCCCTAAGTTGGCAGGGTGTGCTCAGACGTGAGTCCCTTGCTCACTTGGCCACTGGATTCAAGATAGCTTGGCTGAGGAGGATTATGAATCCGAAACCGGTCCCAGGATGCTTGTTTCCGGTCCAGGTAAGACATGGTTTGGCAGTTCGGGCTGGACTGTTTCCATGCGGCACAGGGTCAGACTGATTTGCATATGACCATGTCTGAACTGGGGTGGCTGAGTGAGCTAAAGAATGGTGATGGATTAAACCCAGATCGGTTGACTGGGGGTGAGTGTTTGATTTGCTCAAACGCTCCGTCCATCATCCCCTTTTGTATCACTTCGAGATATAATGTGTGGCATGTTGTGGTCGAGGAAGTGCAGGGAACTTCACCCATCAGGAGGTCTACGAGGGAAGGGTAGGAAGATCAATACCCCGATATGTTGCCAATCTGGACCATATTTTCCTGTGTTTCTGGGGGCAGCCTTGCACTTGGAATACCGCAATCTCTGCTCGCATGCATCTATCTAGTTCTTTTTGCCATTTTCCCAACGTCGGGGTGGAAGCCCCCTTTCATAACTGAGTGTTGTCATGCTTAAGGATAGTGAGGGCCAGGAAGAGCAGGTGCTGTTTATACCCATACTGGACATTCTTAATCAAAAATGCATTCGCTTCCAGTATTTAAAGGAACACTGCCTTGCTAAATCATAATCATTTGGTAGCTCTGGGCAGCAAACAGCCAACCTCTTTGTCATTCTGTAATTGTAATGGTTAAACATTCTTTACAGCCTGCACTGATAGAATATTATCATCAGAGAGGGTTGCTGTTGCAGTTTTTATTTCTGCAGGAGAATAAAGAAACGGTACCATTTTATCCCAAACACTGTTCTTAGTGCTCTGAGCTTAATTTCTTATTTTTGAAGCCCACAACACAACCATATTTTATATTTATTCCTATTTATAGTCTTTAAAATATGAGAGTCATAACATTTGGCAATATATGTTTTTCGGTGGTAGGTCATACGCCATTTATTGAAAAATGTATTTTAAAACATGATTTTTTTTAAGAGGGAACAAATGAATTATTATTTAGTTTACCTCTTTTAATATGGTCAAAATGTATATTCCGATAATCGTAAGTAAGCCAGCATACGTATTGCGGTCAAATACGTCTTAATACAAAGTATGGCCAATTGTATTTATTCCAGCTTCAGCGGAAATAACACAAATCAGTATATTCTTGTACCCATTCATAATTGTGAAAGAAAAAAAGTTGACCAGGTAGCAGAAAGACTTATAAAGTGGGTGCAGCAGATAGTCCAAAGATTTAGAAATTTGGTGCTGCAGTTTAGTCCAAAGATTTAGAAATGGAGTGAACAGGCAACACAAAGACTATTTGCACAAAAATACAGATAGAGGAACACTCTGCATGCATATGCTAATGAATGCTGTCCTTGGTATACACTGAGATCTCTTTCTTCTTTATTCATGATGAGCCATCTTACTAAAACGAGTGAATATTGCTATTGCTTAATTTGCACAGCGATCGCCAGGGCTGGTCTGATTGTGTGTTAATGGAGTTAACTTGACTAGTAAAAAGTAACCATCCATATATATTTCTTCCTGGATTCATGAATTTGTCGTCTCTGCTCATAAGTCTAACCTATTGCTTAAGCCACTCCTTTTTCAGTGGGGATGCAGACTCAGACGCGGGAGTGCAAAATGGCAATTTTCATTCACACCGGCTGTGATGCAAACTGGGTAGTTGTTGAACCTACGTTGGACCCTTGGTTCTTTCCCAGGTCAGATCATGCGTCATGGTCAGTACAGGTTTCCCTAAAGAACATATCTTATGTGTGGCATGCTGGCAACCCACGCCCCCAGTATTTACAGTGCTAATAAATGCTGGCATGTATGATTTGCAAAAACTACACAAAAGGACCTCCTTAGCGGACAATGGTTGGGCACGAAACATGTTGACTGACTAGAGTTGGACCCTAAAGAGGGAGCTCACATCAAACTACTAGGGTGCTTTATGACCCATTTGATAGCATTTACCTATAAACGGTTTTTAATCTGACAGGGCGGTCCAGCTTTTAAAAGTAGTTGGTGAAATCCCGGACTAGTTTTAACCCACATCATCACACATGAGATACCACCCCACCTAGACTCTACCTTGCATTCATCATATGGCATACCAATAAAAGATCTCTGCCAAAGTGACCCTTCGGGGGACCCTTTGGGCAATTCAGAGCCAGCCCAATGAGGAGCAAACGCCCTATGATGAAGCATGACTTCCCTTTGGGATGTGTGAGGGTAACATGAAACTCCTGTTGACTGCCACTGTGCATATGCCCGAGTCCTGCACAACCTGTCGATATCTCCTCTTTCTCTTTAAGAACAGTAGCCCGATATTTTGCTTGTGACATAAACCAAGGAGCACGGGCACTGGACTTCTCATCCAGCGCCTAGTGCCCAACCACCTCTCTCTAGGAAATCCTTTGATACATTATGTACATACATAAATAGGTCTTCAGGTTGTCATGAAGGACTTCTTTTCAATGTCACTTAGGTATTTCTTGTAACTGTTGCATATATATGTATTGCAGAATGTTAACACGAGTGCAGAATTGGGTTGTGTAGTTCTCTAGTTCTAATCGTAAAATGCATACAACCGCGACATGTGTTGCGCTCGTGTCCAGTTTGTAACATGCATGCTGTGGTTACAAGGAGCGTGGAACTAGAAAAATGCATGCTCGCTCCTTTGTCCTGCTGTGTTTATTCAAATTATGTGAGTGTGGATTGGCAGGTTGCTGAGATACATAAGATGGTTGGTTACCTTTGTGGTGGATTCATTGGACTTGGACCAGCGTACTGAAATAAATGGAGCTTGCTAGAATACGTTCCTGTCTGCTGGTTATTTATGTGGTGCACTGCAGGATTTCTTACACTGACAACGAGCGGGCGCCGATTGGCGTGGACATCTCTGAAATGTTGGAATCTTAGCAGTTCCTGCAGTTCTGTGTTTCTGCCGTTCAGACATTAGCAACTTTTCTATTTGCCATGCCTGTCGCCTCTGCCTATTGGAGATGTGGATCGCTGTTGTACATTGGCTGCATCGGGCTATATCAAGTGGGGATTAGTTGGCATTTCTCCACAAGTCTACTGCCGACTGGTACTGATGAAACTGCATTTTTATTGGCTGTTTTAACCACATGCACTATGGAATATATGCGACTACATTTATATTGCAGTTGCATCTCTCCGGGGAAACAGCACAACTCTTGGTGCAATTAATGCGATGTGTGGCATATCTGGTTCTATTGATATGGTGGGTGTACACTCACTGTATCCTGCACTGGTCGCATGGACCTTAAACCGTTGACAAACCGTGCATTCCAACGCTGTGATGTGCACACCTCTATGTAACATATGACGACAGTGGGTACCTGATGTTTATATTTAAATTGCTATATTTCTTGGGTTATTTGTGCTTTATTTCCATTTAAACAATGTCAGTAATTGTTCAACCTCCCTCATTTCTTACAGCGCCAGGACAACCACCAATGGATTGAGAGACATGGAAGGCAGTGTTTTTAGCCTACATAGAAGTTTTTGAGGGGGGTTATCGTGGTCCAGAAAGGAAGAGAGCACTTTTAAAACATTGTTTAGGGGGCATGGGACTGTAAGAATCAAAACATGTACTGTTAATTACTCTGGGCAACACTGAAGTGTATGCAGCAGCCAATGCCGCTCAAGAGCGTTGGGGCAACACCCTCCCACTTGTGTCTGACAGGAAGGAAAAACAATTGTGCCATTCAAAACTTCCCTGTGTGTGTTCCTAAGTTCCAGTGATTTTTTAAAAGCCAGTAACACTACAGATGCAAGGAGCGTTTACCTCTGTTGACTACCCATTTCCTAGTGTATATCAGCGGTGGCAGTTCTGACAGAAATGAACATGTGTACAGGAGGAGCTTGTCTGTAATTTAGTCGTACCCCCTTGTGAAGACTGTACTTTTGCTTTCAACGGAATACAACTCTCTTGCATTCCGTTGAAAGCAAGAGAGTTGCTTTTCTGAATCTGAAACATTTTTGTGTAGTCTGCCAAGAATTAGCGTATAAATAATGACCTCTTTGGAGGCGTGTTAGGCTTTAGGGGGGCGTGTGAGCTGTTATAAGGACCAGTTTAGACCAGAGATCATATGGGTTAGGTACGTGATCGTTGCGGGTGCAGCCTGGTAGATTGCGTCCGAGGAGAGACAAAGAGAGGTGGGGGTTTCTTGCTCATATTTTTTTTTTAGAGAAGTCCTTGCACGTCTTATTTTTGGCAGGGAAGATCACATTCCTCTGTGGACTTGTGAAGGGCGGGCTGTTTTGCTCCTAAGCACTGACAGGCAGATTGATCAAGATCAGGGTACAGAGACCAACAGATGGAGAAGGTTTAGAATTTACAGCCTGATTCATCATAGACCCGTTTTGCGAGTCTATAATAGCGATTCATAAGGAATCGCTATTACAGACTCGCAAAACGGGATTCATGTAGGAATCGCAAAAAGATTTGCGATTCCTACACAATCCTTATTTGCGATTAGCAAATTGCTAATCGCAAATAAGAAATAACTCCACATTCATTCCTATGGGCCAAAAGGCCCATAGGAATGAATGAGGAGTATTCCTTATTTGCGATTAGCAATTTGCTAATCGCAAATAAGTTAGCGATTTAAAGGGTGCCAGGGGTGTCCAAAGGACACCCTGTAGCACCCCTTAAATGCAAATTGAAACAGGTGTTGCGCACACACATGTCCAAAGGACATGTGTGTGTGTGCAACATGCAACTTAGAAAAATGCTTTTAAAAGCATTTTTCTAGGTTTACGCTATTTACCACGAGGTTTGACCTTGCGGTAAATAGCAGGCCGAAATTGCGAATTCGCAATTTTTTAATGGATGATGAATTGCATTTAAGGAATCTCAAATAGAGATTCCTTAAATGTAATTTCTCGCAAAATTGTGACATCGCTATTACCGATTTTTGCATTTGGGATGATGAATCCCAAATGCAAAAATAGAGCTCGCAAAGGGCCAGATTCTCAGAATCTGGCCCTTTGCGAGCCGATTTCGGCTTGATGAATCAGGCTGTTAGATGCTAAAATTCTAAGTTATGCTTTGACTAATTAACTTGTTTTTAAAGGATTTATTTGTCTTATCCATCTATTTCTCTTTATGGGAGATTTTTGCCATTTAATAATTATTAATTAGCCTTGCAAGACTCACTCATTTCTTAGAAACTCTTTGAGTTTTGACTGACAATTTTGCGGCACATTTTCTTCCTACATGGGATGCTTTATATGCAGACAGTAATATGTTCTGTATTAATGCTGTTTTTCCTAATTTCCAAATTCTGTAACCTGCTTGATATTTAACTAATGAATAAAGAGTCAGGGAACTTTAACTTTTAACTAGAATATAAAACCCTTTAAAATACTTAACAACTCTCTTTATTGGCTTAAATAATAATTGCATTTTTGACTGTTTATGTAAAGTCTCCTGAAGGTAATACATGGTGTCAAGAGCACAACACCTTTTCAGTGGTTAAATAGAGGTAGATGAGGTTTTGCATTGAGAAATTACTGTGAAATTACAGCAGTATCAGTTTCTGATAGCAAGAGGATGGCCATTATTGAGTAGTTTGGTGATTAAGGACTCTTGATCTTACCATCAACTATTCAACTAATGGATCATTGACCATAGGAGAGAAGTAAAATAATTGCCCACGTTAAGTAAATGCCCAAGTCCTGAGTCCTGATTCCAATGCTCAGAACCTGAAGACTGGCAAGGCAGTACTGGATGGTGATTGCTGGGGTGGTGTGAGTATCAATAGGGCTGTGAAATATTGTTAATGTGCTAGGATGTATTTTTGAAGTGTTGAAAAGGGTTACCTGTTAAGGGTTTTGAATGCAGGTGAAATGTTGCTCATTTTAAATTGATGATGTTATTGATTATATTGGTAATTTCATAGGACAACATTTTTGATGATTGATTATCAGGGAAGAGGTGTGGCACCGCGGCCAGGGTGACTGACAACGGACACTGAGGATCACGATTCGATCCCCGGGTCTGGCAGCAGGGGTCGGCCCTGCACCATGCGACTCTGAGCAATAGCCGGGATGCCTCCGGGTACTTGTTCGCTTTTAAAATACTGGATTTATTATTATATGTTCTTAACATGAAAAGTTAGTGTCTTGTTTTATGTTGTATGGAAATACCGGGAAGGAATAGCGGGTGGTAAATGGCAGCCACACTGCAGTGAGGTTACTCGTCTGTTGGAAATAACACTGAGAAGCTAGGTAGGGCTGGCAGTGTTAAATTAGGGACTATTTTCTGTGTAAAAGTGATAGCAAAGAGTTCGCTGGTGAAACTTTGGTGTTATATCACCTAGAAAGGGTAACACTGAAGGAGTAGCAGGTTTTTCTGAGCTTGGGTGAAGGGTAAGTGGAAGGTATTTACTTGCAGTAGTTGAAGAGTAAACAGAAGTTCTTACTTTTTGAAGAGTAAGCGGAAGGCGTTACTCGCAGTGAAAATAAATCTATCCTTTATTTAGTAGAACAGACAGAGTAGCAAATGTTTTATGTCGTTAACAACAGAATTTTTGATTAAGAAAAACTCAGAAAAATATTGCAGTAACATTTTGAGGAGGGTCAGTTGTAAAGAGTTAAACTGACTCAAATTGAGACTGACAACTTTGGAGAAAAGAAACTGCATTGAACTATTGCAAAAATGAAATTGTTCGAAGGTTTAAAGAAACTGTTGGGAGGTAAAGTGTTTTTAATTGGTGATGCTCCTGAAGGAACACCCTTGCATTTTATGTCCACCAATTTGGGACAAAATTCATGTTGGTGGGTTCACCAATGGTGCAAGATCACTGAAAAAGAAGGTCCTTTGAGGTTTACAAAAGATGGTACTTTTGATTTGCAAATTATTGACAAATGAAGGGAAGTGTTATGTGAAATTAAGACACCATCTAGAGCTGCACAATTTGAGGCCTTAAGCATGTGGGAAAATACAGCAAGAGACAAAGCAAGTGAGGATAAAAAAGTAAAGCACCAGATGCAGGAGAAGGGAATTAATTATGACAAAAAGCTTCAAATAAATAAAAATTCAGGGCATGAAATAATGGATGCTTTGTTAACTGAGTGTCCCCACTTTATATGGTTCCCATTGAAAATAGTGTACCAGTAAGTAATACAGTGGCTACTGCTTCTGTTGAACAGAGAGAAACACAGACTGAGAGAACTGTGCAGACATTTCAGAGTGACCCACTATCTGTTGAATCAGCACTGATAGTGAAACCGCCAGGTGTTACTGCTTCAAATGTGACTGATTCAGTCCAAGAATTACAAACTGCAGATGCACAGATAATGCCTATAAAAATGATGGCTGTCCCAATTAATATGGTCCCTACTCAAAGGGTTCAAAGAGCTGCAGAAGGAGTGATTTTGTCAGGGTTTATTTCAGAAACTCCGAATTCTCAGATTATTGAACAGAAATTACCCCAGACAGTCCAAGCACGGAAAGGTGGGGAAAGAATGTCTTTACAACATTTGCAGCCCAGGATAAAGTGAATGTATTTGAAATTGGGATTTTTCAAACCTGCTTTGAGGAAGCAGCAGTGATTAAAAAGATAGAATAACAAATTAACCCAGACCCTGAAATAGAGAGACAGCTTAGAGTTTTAAATTCAACATTTGAACATGAAGAAATTTACAGTCCCTGCTGTTTAAATCATGAAAACGTGAACCAGTGTCAGGAAAAAGAATGAATTTCCCTGAGTAAGTAAACAGCTACATGTGCTGTAACTACACATGATGGACTGACAGATTTGACTCAAAAATATGAAAATGGATGTTTTCCATTTCAGAAAAGTTTCAGGGTACTTTTGGAAGATGGAGCTAATGAAAAAATGTGTTGTTCAGGAATGCATTTGCACATTGCATAAAAAATAAAATATATTTTCAAGTGCTATGGGTTTGAGAAATTAGGAGACAAATGGGCAAGAAAAATGAGAAGAAAAAGAAACCACCAGACCTTGTTAGGGAAAATAATAAACAGATGAGGGAGAAACTTTTGCTTACTCATCGAGAGAAAAGGTGAGAGAAGTGTATGTTCATAGGCCACAGAATAAAAGTGAACTTGCAGCATTTCTGAACACATTCCCACAATTGAGAGACAAATGTATGTTGTGGTACCCACAAGTTGATGGATTTGTTGAAATTTTAAAAGAGCTGTGCATTAATTTGGAAATGTTATTTTACATTGCCATGCTAACTGAATTGTTGTTTGAATTGGGCCTGGGCGGTAAATTCTGTTCCGCTCAAGGAATTTGCAGAATTTGGGTGATTTCGCGCTCCGCGGAGAATGCGGAATTGACCAAAATGCTGCGTTCCGCGACTTCGCAAAATTTTTGCTTGCTTGTTTGCTCTCTCAAAATGCGTGTTCGCAAGATATTTCCTCTCCCACCCACCTCGAGCACGCAAACAGCAGTTGTGGACAGGAAAAAAGCAATGCGAACAAGCAATTCCGCGTCTTCCCAGAATTTGTGCGTGTTCGCAGAGATTTTTTACCGTTTCACAGAGATTTGTGTAACACGATTACGCAAATCCGCCCACCCCTAGTATGAATCTAAAGTTGTTGTGCAAAGGTTAGATGAGGAGACAATAAAAAGGGTTTGCATGAAAGCACCATCATTTTCTGTTGTAATGGAGAAAAACGTAGCAGTGATTACTTGCCCGAAGGGCAGAGTGCCAGCAAAGGATGTTGATTGTGTGCAGATTAAAAGAACGCAGGATGGAAGTAAAGGTGTTTTGGTCTGTGCAAATTCAGGTATGGATGTTGTACTGCTGGAAATGGTGTCCTTTTGCCATCTTTATAACAGGTGTGAGCATTGGAAGAAGAAATGTAAATTCAAACATGATGCTCCAAAACATAGAGAAATGCAGATGCAAATTATGCCAGTTAAGCAGATGGAAATATCATTTCAGAAACAGGTACCAATGGCAGGAATGTTTTAAGCACAGATGGTCCCACAAAATATGGAAAATGCTCAAATTATTTTAAATAAGTTGTCCAGAGCAAATGTGAATGAATTCCAGAGACAAAATCAGAGCCCAGTCCAACAGGTTACTGTGATTGAAAATTAGCGTTTTTAACCTTCACAATTCTGAATTTACCAAGTCCATCTTAAAAGCAGAGGAAGGTCCAGACTTAATTGTAGGAGTTTTAAACAAAAAAATGTCCAACCCAGTTTTAGAAGAATTTGCACCAAAAATAGGCCCATTTGAAGAAAATTGCCAAGTTGTTGTTTGTGACTCAGGCCTAACAGGAAAACAATTGTTTTGCAAATTAAACAGCACAAATTACTGTACACCAGATGTTAATTTTCAGATTCCTGATGAGGATGTACATTTTAAAATGGCACAACAAGAGACAGCTGTAGCATTGTTTTCAGAAAAGACAGTTGAAAAATTACCTTCTGATTTGAAATAAATAATAAACACAGATATAAGAGAGTTCACAGAGAAGGATGCCAGATTAATAAAATGTGCAGAACAAGTCTTATTAAAATTAGAACCAGATGACGGGTATTCAAGAACATTATCAGTTGCAGAAATGCTACCAATAAAATGATTTTTGATGGAATTGATTGGAAGTGTATGTAATTTTCTGATCACAGGGTCACCGAAACTAAATGAAAAGAACAGATTAGTGCAGGAGATTAAAAGCATAACTTTTCCATGTTGTCCTGTGGTACTGAATCCAGCCAATATATTTTTTCACATTCCATACGCTGAAGAATGGCTTACTGTTATTGATTTTTGTCAAGTTCATGTCACAGTGCCATTGCATGAGAATAGTCAGGAGTACTGTCAAAAAGAAGATGAATACCTGGGATACAAAATTGGAAAGGGAGGTAGAAAGGTGTCACTAGAGAGAGTGGAAATAATTCACCAGATGAATCCACCTCAAATTTAGAAAGAAGTCAGGACATTTTGGGGAATGGTAGGCTGCTGTAGAGAGTGGTTACTAAACATTTCTCTAGTGGCTAATCCTTTACTGAGGCTGACGCACAAGGATGTGTTTGATCCGCTTTCATTGGACAACAATTGCACAAAAGCATTCCTAGAGTTGAAAGAGAAAAAGTGTCGCACCCCAGCACTAGGAATGAAAGTTTATTTGAAAGAATATACACCAAATTGTATTGAGAGGGAGGACTCCACTCTCTCAGCGCCTATTAAAAAACATGAATGCGTTCAAGGGACTGTGATGTATTTCCCAATGACCTTTGACCCTAACTTCACAGAAATGTCAGCAAATGAATTTGGTTCCTGATTTAACTGAATAAGAGTGTCTAGATGGCATGAAAATATGCATAAAGCCAAGATAAGACTTTAAGAATGAAAGTCTGATTCAGCTCAACAATGTCCATTTTGTTGATGGCCCATGTTCGAAAGGTAACAATGACACACTAAAAGCAGCACCTGCTGTGCTCCTTATGCATTATGTGGTCAAAGCTTCATGACTTTCAGTAGTTACCTCAGCCCAACATTCAAAATTGATTGCCCTTACCATAACATGCAGTATATCTGCTCAATTGGGAGTCACTATTGTCATGGGAGAGAGAAATGCTAATTCAGTTGTACAAAATTGTGTTCTATTAGCATATACATTCAATGGATTCTTCAAAGGTGAATTAAAAGAGGCCCAAGAAAATATTTTAGAAGCAGAAAAACAGGGTTGTATCAGAACTGTTTTTGAGAAAAGTGACAACTGTATAGTGGCAAATGTGTTATTGCAAAAACTGATGCCCAGGTATAGATTTCCAGTTTCTCTGAAATCTGATCATAATGAGGTCTCAAAGATGATGAGTGCAGAACAACAGATTGGACAAGGAGTGGATTGTAGCTATCTTCCTGAAGTTTCAAGCATAATAAAGAAACACAAATGGAGCACAGAGTTACCTTTTGCAAAAGACTGTGTTTAAGCATCACCGAAGTGGCTTGAAAATGCATATGCAAATGCACCTGTGGAAAACACTGATGACAACACTAGCCATTGCTGTGTGGGTCTGGTTGATGTAGAGTGTGCAGTTTCTCGCCAGATTGCGGCTGCTACACAAGATCTGCATAATGCCAATGGGTGCTCCGTCACAAACACAACAGATATCCTGTCCACCTTGTTACAGGCGCATTATGTCTGGGGGCGGAGTGATGGTAACCAAAATTATTCCACTCAAACTGGAGCAAATGGGCTAACGTGTTTATACTTTCTCATTAATTATAGATTATAGTACAATGAAGGGGTTTTAAAAACAGGAGTCAAAGGATAAGCAGAGATGCCAGTGCACTCGCGCCATGTAATACACTTTCATCTAGTCTTGGATTTTAAGCCAACAGCATGTTGCATCATGGTACTTGTATTTGTATTCTTGTTATGGCAAGTACATTGTAATACCTCCATACACTGTGCAGCTGTTTTAGAAGGCTGGGATTGCTGAAGGTGGTACATATGACATAGAGCCACTGGACAGCTATGGTTATATATTCCAGTACACAAAATAACAGACTTGGTGTAAGGACATTGAAACAGCCAATCATACTCACACATATCACATAAGAAATATAAAGCACTATGTACTGAGGAATTGGAATAATATCCCCATATCCATCAGGACCGCCCATCGCTGCTGCAATTTAGGAATGTGCAGGAGACTTACCCGTGGAAGAATACTACATCACAACAATGCATTAACCATTAACAACTCGGCTTCCTCTCCTATTACTCGCAGACTTAAGTTTGCCTTTGAACCTGTACAGTGATCTGCTCCATTTTGGCTGGGTTAACTAGGATTGACAGGGTGACAGGTAGAGGAGGAGGGGATAGCTATCATTTTCAAACACCCCCCCCCCCAATGTTTTTTTTAACCTATCACTATTGTTGATAGTGAAGTGGGCTCTTTTATGATTAAGGTTAGTCCTAACCTTACGGTGAAGGGGCTCTTGGTCTATAGACCACCAGGCCTACAAACATGATTTTAGCGCAGTTGGCTGGAGGGTATTACTCATCTGGCCCTACGACATGATAAACTTTTACTGCTGGGCTATCTGAATCTCCATTTGGACGATCCCTTGAATAGGGGGCTGCTGACTTATGTCAGGAACTATTGATGCTCCATCTAAGTTTGAAATCATATGCTCCTACCCATCAGCACGGCCATCTACTTGATCCTGTGTTCGCTAATTGGTAGGATATAGGAGTAGCCACCCCGCTCCCTGTCCCATGGTCAGACCATTTCCTGGTTCCCTTCGTGGTGAAGGTCCCAGAGCCTAGAGTCCAGGAAAAACCTGTGTTGAACCACCCTTGTCGAAAATAGGCGGGTGTCTCATGGTATAAATTTAACAGAGCTCTGGCTCTGGGTGGGCTCCCGGGGGGCACAGATATTGAAAACGCCTGCTATAATTTAGAGAGGCGCATAACAGAAGCACTAGGCCAGAGGTCTTCAAACTTTTTGATGCCGAGACCCCCTTGTAAATTCTTTTTACGGGTAAGGACCCCCTTCTGACAAAAGATTCTAGAAACTGGTACTCCTCATCATCAACACCTATCGACAACCACAAATGCGCCTGTTAGACCTCATGACATCCATCTCTCTATCCATCATTCATCCACCCACACTTTCACACATCCATCCATCCTTCATCCATCCTCCCTTTCATCCTTCCATCCATCCTTCATCCTTCATCCATCCATCCTTTCATCCTTTCATCCATCCTTTACCCATCCACCCATCCATCCATTCACCCATCATTCATCCACCCACCTTTTCACACATCCATTCATCCATCATTCATCCATGCAACCTTTTATCCATCCATACATCCATCTACCCTTTCGTCCTTCCATCCATACATCCATCCTTCACCATCCACCCTTTCATCCTTCCATCCATCCACCCTTTCATCCATCCTTCATCCACCCACCCTTTCATCCATCCATCATTCCATACATCATTCATCCCCCCACCTTTTCACACATCATCCATCCATCATTCATCCATGCAACCTTTTATCCATCCACACATCCATCTACCCTTTCGTCCTTCCATCCATACATATATCCTTCATCCATCCATCCATCCACCTTTTCACACATCCATCCATCCTTATCCATTCATCCACCCTTTCATCTTTACATCCATCCACTCATCATTCTTCCACCCACCTTTTCACACATCCATCCAACCTTTCATCCTTACATCCAAACCACCCATCCTTCATCCTTCCATCCATCCACCCACCCTTTCCCCCTTCCATCCATACATACATTCATCCATCCACCCTTTTATCCATCCATTCACCCATCATTCATCCAACCACCGTTTCTGTGCCTCTCTCATGGGAGGGGGGGGGGGGGGTCACTATCTCTCTGCGTCTTCTTCCTTTTTCAAGAACAGACTCTCAGGCACATTTCTCCTGCACAGGGCTCGGGCTCGTGGGACTTGAACCAGGCGCGCAACACGCATTGGTCTCAAAGGGCTTCATGTTCTCTTCCCCCCCCACCTTCCTAAGCCCTCCCACCCCCGTCATGTGTCGCAGTCCGCGATGAGACACTTCCCGGGCCTGTTTACAGGTGTGCATGTTAAAGGGGCTTCTAAAAGCCCCTGCAGCTCAACTCTGCTGATTGCCTAAAGATTCACCCCCTCCCCCCGAAATTGTTTCTTAGCCCCCCCCCTCAAATTTGACTCTAGTTGTGCCTCTGACTTGAACCAATGTTTGTAATGTCCTTCTGCTGTTTATTGTGTGTTTGTAAAGCGCTCTAATACCTACGGGTTAAGCTAGCGCTATATAAAACGTTAAAAATAAAAATAAACCCACAGCTCCAGGACCGCCATTGAACTCAAGGGGCTACAGCCTCCTCCCCTAGCCCCACACCCCCTTCCCCCTGTATGTGAGCCTGGCTGAAACTGCTTCAGGCACACACAAAGGCACACCCGAGTACTTGACAGGTCTTTAAAAGACCGTTTACTTGTTATTGAGGTTTTGATGTATTTCACCCCTCGGAGTGAATTAGGCCTCCGCAGTGAGCATTTCAAGAAACTGTCTGACAGATTGTGCGACCCCCTTCCCAGGACTCCACGACCCCCCTGGGGGTCGCGCCTCACAGATTAAAGACCTCTGCACTAGGCAGTACGGCCACGCTGTTGCCTAATAAGATTCCGGGTAGGGCACATAAATCAGCACCTTGGTATAATATTGCTTTGCGTTTGGCTAAAGTAGAGTTTAAACGCCTTGAGAGGCGATGGAGAAAGAGATTTTTAAGTCAGGACAGATTGGAGTAACTTTAAAAACTGAAAAAATATCATGGGCTTATCAGACGGGCCAAGGCCACGCACTACCAGGATAAAATTGGGGCAGTGGGAAATTCTACGAAAGAACTATTTAAAATCTATAAGAAGATCTCCTCCCTTTCTGCTTCTGCCGCACCAATTGCGGGCTCAGCTGAGTCATGCAACCGTATTGCGGACTTTTTCCCCAGAGAAAGTGGAGAAAATCTAGTCCTCTGTTCCTGAGACTGTAAAGACGGACCCGGAGTTTGTGGAACAGGTCAGAGGAGCTGGGGAAGGCATGAGGCTGGATAGTATCACCATCCCTTCCCCTGAGTTGCTCAGCAGAATTTGTCTGAGCTTCAAATCTGGCTCGCCCAGAGATTTTGCCTCACCTTAAGTGTTGGGTGAGAGTATTGCCATCCTTGAGTCCTAGATAAGGCATCTCCTGGAGGTGTCTTTTAGAACGCATACGGTGCCTGGTAGTTGGAAAAATGCAATTGTTCTTCCACTACAGAAGAAACCGAATATCAGCCCTGACAAACTTGAAAATTTACGACCCATGTCGCTGCTGCCTTACTTGGCTAAAGTGGCAGAGAAGATTTTAAACCAACAGCTGCTCATGTCGATACATCCAGCCTTCTGCACTCCTCTCAATCTGGCTTCCATGCTTTACATCCTGCTCTACTCCTGGCCACGGAAACCATTAGACAAGGAGCAGATGCTGGCCAAACAATGGCCCTCGTCCTTTTGGACCTGAGCGCCGCATTTGATACAGAAGCTCATTACACCTCGCTGCAGTGTCTGAATAAGGGCGGTGTCTCAGGCCCAGCTCTAAAATGGTTGCAATCCTTTCTGGCAGGGCTTAGTTTTCAAGTTAGACAAGGTGCCTACTATTCCAAAGCTATCAAATTGGAACAGGGTGTGCCACAGGGATCGGCCCTGAGTCCTACCCTGTTTAATCTATACGTAACCACTTTGGCGGAGATAGCGGAGGGCTTTGGAATCAGAGTCGTGTCATATGCTGATGACACCCTACTGGTGGTCTCCCTATCACAGGCACCGGATTCAGCAGCTTCCAATTTCAGGGCATGCATGCAGGAGCTTGCCTCCTGGATGGCTTATAACTGCCTGAAACTTAAAGGAAATAAAATGGAAGTGCTTGTGGTAGGAGGTGTTCCGTCAGTATGGTCGTCGGCATGATGACCTTCGAGCCATATAGTAGGTCCCACTTCTATACCATGCACCCAGGTGAAGAACCTGGGTGTATGGCTGGACTCCAATCTCTTGTATGAACATCATACTAGATGTGTAGCGGGTACGTGTTTTGGAGTCCTTAAAGGCCTACGGAAAACTATGGACCTCCTCCCTACAGATGCCAGGAAGATTCTGGTGCATTCCCTCGTGACATCTTGCCTAGATTATGGCAACATACTCTATTTGGGTGCCACGGCTAAATGTTTAAACAGACTCCAGGTTTTGCAGAATGCAGCCACACGGTGGTCCTTATGCAACCTAGGAGGGCTGCCTCCGAAAGAGCCTTGAACACCCTGCACTGGCTTCCAGTAAGGAAGAGTGTTGTTTGAGGCACTCTGTATATGCCATCGCATCATCCAGGGCACTGGTTGTTCCTATCTGAGGAACCTTCGTACTTGCTATGTGCCTGCACGGCTCCTTAGATCGAGTGGGACTGGCTTGTTGCTGGTCCCTAGGGTTAAGAAGGCCAGGATGGGAGGCAGGTCCTTCCGGCTGCTAGCTGCTCAGAGCTGGAATAAACTCCCGATAAGCCTCCGTATGGAACCATCCGAGATGAAGTTTAGGAAGGATCTTAGAACTCATCTGTTTTCATGCTAATAACATTGTATTGATTTAGGCCGATGTTTCCTCCTCTTACCTCAGAGTGGGGGCACGCCGGTTGGCGTAACCAGGCGCTTTTTAAATTCTCTTATTATTATTATTAACACTATAGAAAAATCACATACATACAAAAAAACCTAGGTGTTACGAGAGGGAGTCTTGATGGGGATACCTGGGGGTGTCTTGCTGGCAATGGGCACTCACATCTATATGTACTTACACACACAACTGATGCGCGCATATAAACACTGCGGCATGACAGGAACTCACAACAGCATCGTACCGTACTCCATGGAGCTAGTGCAGCATCTCCACCTCCCTACAAGCTGCATCAGCCTCACATGAATGGCCCAGTGTTAGCCTGGAACTAGACATGCAATCAGGGCTCACACAGGCATCTTCCCTTCCTTCCTGCTCTCATAAAAAAGACAGGCTGCATCTTCCTATGGTCTGCATCCACTGCAGCTTTCCATGTTCATCTCTTTCTTTTATATGCGGATGTTGAGGCTGTTGGCAGTTCTCTGCCTTCTTGTGTTCTCCCGGGAGCCATCTTCTCACTCATAATGCTGTGCAGCTCCGAGCTCTTCTCCCTGTGTGTGTTAGTAGCCCTCTGTCTCAGCAGCTTACTGCTTTCATCCCTTTCTATTTTTAGTAGCCCAATGATTCTGCAGCTCTAGATCCTCACTTCTTTGTGCTCTCAATTGCCGTAGAGAACGGCGGCGACCTAACAGGTTCCGGGGGTACGGTCACAATGTGGTGTCCAAACATCACCGTTTAGAAGTTTAAATTCACAATACATGAAATTGCATATTAATATGGATTTACTCATAAGTTTAGAATTCCACTGCACCTGCTGCACCAATGGTAGATACGCCCCTACACACTGTAGTGTTGTGGCATTTGCTGCCAGTGCATAGAACAGTGAGCCACTCGTAGGGTCACGTGTCCAAGTGGCCTGGTGGCTCATTACAGGCGACAAGAATGCCAAAAGAGAAGTCAGAAGGCAGCTTTGTAGAGCAGCCGATGCTAAAGCTGGAACACAGCAAATGCCTCAACGGGAACATTCCTCATTCACATTCCACACTAGGACAGCCTTGTATGTGGTTTGAAACACAAATATGCTCTCTGCTTAAAGTTCACTTAACAATGACAATAAATTCTAATTAACTCTGAGTTATGAGTTGACGCTGTTGTAAATAAATGGCTGGAAAAGGCAGACTAATTATTACACTGTGATGAAAGGCGTTTATGGATTTATGAAAAGCAGATGTGTGTTAATGACAAAGTAATGAAACCACGCACTGTTTCTACCTCCAATTTATTTTGTGTTTTGTCAGTGCAAAAATGTCTGGTGAATGAATTAATATTTTAGCCAACACTAATCTATTGGCGGTTCGAGGTGTAGACGAGTCCCTGCTGCCAGTTTCTGGCAGGAGGACTAGTTTGAAAGTATGTATGTATGTATGTATGTGTGTTCTTATATAGCGCTCGACTTACCCTAGGGCATCTAGGCGCTTGCATTGGGAACCCGTCCTGGCTTTTCCCTGTGAGATAACCCGTACTGGGCATCCCCAAGGTGAAGGCCAGGCATCCCGCCGCCGGTGGTGGGGGGGGGGGGGGCGTTTTGGAGATTAAGCAAGCTTAATGCCCAGAGCTGCATAGTGTGAACCCGTGCTTAGAGTGGGCCCCGAAGCGAGAATTATCGAGTCCGTGGACAATTGGGCTCAAGATCCTGCTGCGTCTGGAATTGAACCCTGGTCCCGGGTCTGACCTCTGCTTCAGGGTATGCCTCCTCTAACCAGTGAGCCACACTTCCTCGAGCGCCTCTAGCACTGCATCAAGGCACATAGTGTTTTTTAAAGTTCTGTCTTGGAACAGATCATGTTTCTTTTCAGCACTTCAAATATCTTCTGCATTTAGGAATCCCTAAGTTCTGAATGCAACAAGTCTTAAACAACCCATATATGGTTGTGTTCCCAAGATCTGATAGATACTGATAGATACTCCCACTCCTGATTTGAGACCAGGCCAGTCCCCTGGAAGTTGGGGGAGATCCTCTACTCCCCAGATCCCAGGTTTCCAGAAGTGAGTATCTCATTCAGGTCAGTTATGTTATGTTATGTTAATTTATTTCTTCTATAGCGCTCAGCTACTCCAAGGAGCATCCCGGCGCTTTGGCGAAGAATATCAGCAGGTAAAACAACAACACAACAGCTAAAATGCAGACAGAAAAAGAAAAGGAAAAAAGAAACTATTTAGTAAAAAGCCACGTTTTTAGGTCTTTCGTAAAAGCAAGAAGACTGGGAGCCTGTCTCAGGGATAGTGGTAGTTCGTTCCAAGCCTTCGGGCTAGTTAACGGAACGACCGACCTCCCATTCTTGCACGCCTAATGGCAGGAACTGTCATCATGGACAAGCAGGATGACCTCAAGGTCCTGCTGGGTAACAACCGGGAAAGACGTTTCCCAATGTACTTGGGGCCTGTGCCATGTAGAGCTTTGAAAGTCAATGTCAGGCTTTTGAAGAGAATTCTCTTTGAGATAGGTAACCAGTGTAAGGTGTTCAGTAAAACAGTGGCACCTGCTCTTCTCGGGAGTCCATAGATGGCTCGGGCTGCCGAGTTCTGTACTACATTGCAAACGGGTCAAAAGATATTTCGGTAGACCCAAGAAAAGAGCGTTTGCGTAGTCCAGTCGAGATCCAATCAAGGCCTGAACAATTATTTTCCTATGATGGAGTGACACTAAAGGAAGACATTTTCTCAGCATCCGCAGAATGCCGAAGCATTTTCCTGAAAGGCACGAAATATGAGGCCCAAAAGACAGTTCACTGTCCACTATCACTCCCAAGTTCTTGGCCTTGAAAGACACACTGTCAGGGGGAAACATATCTTGTGGCCACCAAGATTTCCAATTTAGTTCGGGAGCGCATCCAAAAAAGAGAAGTTCCGACTTATCGGAATTGCACTTTAAGCCATGACACCTAAACCACTCAAAGACCGCAACAAGACAATCCCTATTCTGTATGCCATTGAACGACCCGCCCCTATCACATGTGAATAGGAGCTGGGTGTCATCAGCGTAGGATATGATCTGGGCGCCAAAAGACTAAGCGACTACCGCCAGAGGGGCCATAAAGATGTTAAAAAGCATGGGGCTGAGAATGGAACCCTGAGGGACCCCCACCTCTAGCGGAGCCATATCAGCGGAGAAAGGGGGCGCCCAGATCGTTTGCCGGCGGTCGGCCAGAAAGGATTTGAACCAGTTCCACACCGTTCCGCGAAGGCCGCATTCCCAGAGTCTTACAAGGAGGCCATCGTGAGGAACGGTGTCGAAAGGGATGTATGTCACTACCACACGCGCGGTACAACGAAGTACCATTACAACGCGGTTGTAACAACGCAAGTCATTACAACGACTTGCCTTGGGGGGGCGCAAATTAAAAAAAAATAATTTACTATTCCAACACCAGTCCCCGTGGATAGTAGGGAAGGTGTTGGGATAGTAAATTAAAGGATTTATTATCCTTGAGCGCCACCCAGCGCAATTCGTTGTAACAACTTTCGTTGTTATAACTGCGTGGTAATGGTACTTCGTTGTACCGCGCGCGTTGTAAACGTTGTTTACCGTCGAAAGCCGCCGACAAATCAAGCATAACTAACATGGCCTTTTCCCCCAGAGTCGAGCACTTCCCTGATGGCATCAGTGACCTCGAGTAAGGCCGTCTCCGTGCTAAAGTTAGCACGGAAACCGGATTGCGATGCGTGTAACAGGTCGTTTCCTTCGATGAAACTGGAAATCGTCCTATGCACGTATCTCTCGGTCACTTTCGCCAGAGCGTCAAGAGGGTCAAGATTTGTGACTTAAGGCACTAGTCTTGTTTTTCCCTGCCGATTCCGTTATCTGTAGTTCTCCTTATTCAGATTTGAGGACTGCCAGAGTATGCAGAACACCCTGGACTGGATGATTTCCTCACACATGGAATAGGGAACCCCTCAAAGCTCTCGGGTTTAGTCGGAGAGAAAGTGCTATGGTCCAGCCCTGCCCTAACTGCAAACACAAAGCAGGAAAGAGGGTCTTTAAGGACCAGCTCATGGAGGAGACATCAGGTCTGCTAAGGGTGCTTCTTCCAGGACCTTTAGGTGCTGGCCATGTTTCTCCAAATATTAATAATTATTATTTCTATTTGTAAAGCACAAACATGTGATCCCCAATTCTTCTCTAAACTGTTTTGCTATTTGTACCATTCCAGGAAGCTACTAAGGGGCGAGTATTGTTATGTTATCTCTGCAGAGGCGGAGGGGCCGACATACCAAAATATATCCTTAATATAATAATCCCCTGAGGATGGATACATATTTGCGTGGCGGCCCCTGGCAGGGATTGGGCAGCCTCGGGCTCTCTTCCACTTCCAAACACCCTGCGCCCCTCCCTCTTCACTGGCCTCCCGCTCCGCCCCGCCTGGACCCCCTCTTCCGGGGCCCCCTACCTACGCTCCCTGCCCAGGGCCGCCATGAGCCTAGAGGCGCCCCTGATCTCTGACATACAATCTTGTTATCTGGCTGTCGAAAGGCAGCTTTGTAGAGCAGCCAATACTAAAGCTGGATGGATCGCCCTCCCCTTGCCCTGCGTACCATCCAGGACCCAGTTGCATTCAAGAGGGAACTGAAAACACACCTATTCTCCTGAAAGCACACCGTCCCTACCCTGCTAGGCACCGCGCCGGGATACTCATGAGTAGCTGTGCGCGTTATAAACCTATGTAACATAACATATAACATATGTTGTTGTTATGTTATCGGTATTTGTAAAGCACTCTAATCAGCCGTCAGCAGGTGCCTGAGACCATCCCTGGGGGATTACTCAAAAAGCCAGGTCTTCAGCTTCTTGTCAAAGTCAAGAAGAGCAGAGACCGCTCTGATGTGTTGAGGGAGGCCGTGCTATGCTTTGGGGGCAGGTACAGGAAGGCTCTGCGTTTGTGTAGTGTGGGGTGTGTGCTAGTCAGAGACCAGCAGTATTATGACTTTATTGGGTTATACAAATCATTTGCTGAAGGAGCATGTAATGGAAACTTTTTCTTAATCTGTGCAGTCCTGATTTTGAGGGACTTCACTGCAAAGCATATGATGATGTTGGTTTAGATTTTGTAATGATTTTAAATGCCCTTCAATAAAGTTATACTAACTGATAATGATGTGTTGGCATGGCTTGCATCCTTTTCTTAAAGAACATTTCATTCATTTTGTTATTTAAAGTCACATAATCAGAGAAAACAATAATACCCACTAACATCGAAGGCCTGCATACTTCTAGTACCTTGCAATGTATAGATACTAACAGGTCTACAGTATTTGTATGGCTTATTACCAATTGTGATATTTGATTTAGCTATAGTCTTTGGGCCTTCTTCTCACTGTGCTTTCTAGGGTGGCAGAATTCCTTCATTCATTTGTCACAGTCCAAGGACTGTCCTTCATTTTCATCCTATTCTCAAACTTCTTTTGACAGCCTATACTTTCAAACACACATTTTCCGTCGGCAAGCCCCAATCCATGCTCTGCATCCATACCTTTAAAGTGGGAGCCCCCCCTCAATTATCTTGCAATATCCCCCCCACCCCCTAACCCCAATATGTCTCAGGTCGTAAAAAGCTTTTTCTTACTTAGGTGGTGCATCTCCACTCCATATGCCAAATATCTCTGCTTCAAGGGGAAATTCAAGTCAGGGTCCCATATCACTCCCATATAGTTAATTAGCTTCCTCCAATATGCCTCAATTTCAGGACATTGCCAGGTAACATGATAAAAGGCAATAAGCTGTCCACATTTCCCTAGACACTATCGGCCACATGCATCATTGTTGCTGTTTGCGATTTCTTAATTGCGAAAATTAAGGAATCGCAAACGGTTATGCACCAAGAAATCACATTTTTTTTGCGATTTCTTAAAATTTCTTAATTGCGAGTCACAATTTGCGAATCACAATTAAGGAATCCCTTCCCATTGATTCCTATGGGCCTAGAGGCCCATAGGAATGAATGGGAAGTTATTCTCAATTTGCGATTAGCAATTTGCGAATCGCCAATTGAGAATGCAATTTCGATGGTGCAGGGGGGGGTCTAAAGGACCCCCCCTGCACCCCTGAAATATAACTTTAAGTGCATTTTTCACACACACATGCCCCAAGGGCACGTGTGTGTGTGAAAAGAAACTTTCAAAAATGCACTTTTGTGCATTTTTGAAAGTTTCCGCAAATTACCATGAAGGTCAACTTCATGGTAATTTACCTCTCCCTATTTGCGAATTCGCAAATTTAAAATGTTCTTGCATTGCATTTAAGAAATCGCAAATTGCAATTTCTTAAATGCAATCGCAATTTTAGAAATCTCAACATGATTGCGATTTCTAAAATTGTGAAAAACATGATGTATCCCAATTTTGTAATTGCATTCGCAAATGGCCGAAATTTGCGATTTGCACCGTTTTCGAATGCAAATGAAATGATGATGCATATGTCCGTATACTTCTTGCACCCTGCCAAATATCTGCCTCTGTTCTCGTTTAATATTCCCAGACCAATCAGAAACCCGACCTTATCTCAAACAGTCTGTGGTATTCACAATCCTCAACCCAGTCTCTCATCAATGTGCCCTATATCTTTGTCCAGTGTGGCAGGGTTGCAAGTGATCAATTATTGTATGCTTGAGGTATTGCATTTTTATGTACCTGGTTAGTTAGCACTTTATCCTCTGCCATGCACGTCCTTCCTTTCCTTCTTTTTCCTCGCTATTGAATATTTATATTTTTGTGTTTCCGACATTTCATTCTCCATCTGTAAATACTTAATTGTTTCAGCTTGCCTTGTACCCATGCATCTTCTATCTTTATCCCGTTAAGTGCTGCGAACGTTCGGCGAACGTCGCGTGCACTACCTCGCTAGTACTGCGCACGTCCACTGAACGTTCCGATTCCGCCCGCGCAATGGAACGTCCGCACTGGGGCGGAATTTGCGGCGCGCTTAACGGGTTAAAAGAGCAGTGTTTCCATGGTAGTAAACCCCACTTTAATGGCTGCCTGTGCAAGGCCTGGTAGCTGCCGGTTTTTCTATTGTCATATATTCTGGCCACATAGCCTCTTGGACTCATGGCCTCTCTGTCTATTCTAACAGAGGGGTTATATTGTGTGATAAAAGCTCAAACATTCACCACCATTACATTGGAGTCTCTTTTGTCATGTAGTGCTATTCATTCATTGTGTAGCCCTCTCCCAAGTGTCTACAGGGAAAATCTAAGTGTCTTCCTGTACCATATTAGGATACACATTGTTCAGCTATCTACCTAACCTGTCTTAAGGATCTTGGACAAAATATTTTTCAGCACATACAAGAATTTAGGGAATGTAATCATTTTGAACATGACCACTCTACCCAGTACTGAAATGGGCAATCTTCCCCAATGTCCCATTCCTTGCCTGAATTTTGTGACACATATACATAGGTATTTTAATGTTGTTGTTGTGATTTGCAGTGGGTATTGTGATAACTTCATTGTGCTCCACCAACCAACTGGAATATGACCGATTTACCCCAGTACACTCTGAACCCCGAGTAGTGGCTGGGAAACAGCCTTTAGCACGACGCCAGAATCACGCTGTGCCTTTACAGCACTGCCAATTGAACGGGCGGGTCATTAACACTCATTCGTTTAGCACGCAAGTCGTTACAACAACTTGCTTTAGGGGGGCGCATTGGTGCAGAGGTATTGGATTTAAAATCCAACCCCTTCCCTACTGCTGTGCAGACTGGAGTTGGATTAGTAATGTATACTATTCCAAAATCCAGCACCCCCCTCTAGGGTAAGTCGTTGTAATGACTTTCTCACAAAAGAAAAACGTTGTTACGACTCGTTTGTACTAATGATAGCGTTCAAAAAGCATGCTTTGTAAACGCATGCAATAATTCTGACATACAATCGTAGTGGCCATTTATTTTGTAGGTAGTTTAGGAGTCTTTTGATATATGTGTCTGGCTCAGCCAGACATAAGATGAGATCATCCACGTATAGCGATTTGTGACCCTCCCATTCCTTTGTCCGTGTAGGCTCTCTTATCACAGGGTCCTCAACATTTATATCTAACACATCTGGGATGTCATTCTATCACTAACAGGATTGGTGAAAGAGGGAATCCCTATTGCTTACCTCTTTCTAACGGCACTGATCTTGGTAGTACCCCATTGATACCGACCCTACCTGTTAGTGTATTAGAATTTTTAACCATTCTCTGAGCTTCATGCCAAATCATATTTTTTGTAACATCTTGAATAGGAAAGATAATTCAACAGAGTCCAAAGGTGTGTTCCGCTTCTAGTGAGAAAACTACCACCATTTCATTCACTCTTTGTACCTTCTCCACTATACATTGCATTTGTCTAAGTTTGTGCCTTGTTGATCTTATTGGCATTAAGCCATGCAGGCCAAGAAGTATAGCGCTTCCTATAACCTTGTATAGTCTGTATGCAAGGATCTTTGCAAAGACTTCATTTTCCACATTTAGCAACGGGATAGGAAGACATGAAGAGCACTGATCTGTTCGTTTACCAGGTTTAAGAATCATGATCAATGTGGCTTGTCACATATCTGGGAATAGGGCTCTCTTTTTCCCAGGATGTTTCGTACACGCATTTAAGGGTACCTGTAAGTGTACTGGCAAGTCTTAGGCACCCTATTTGATCCAGAATCTGTTCTACCACTATTTAATTTGGCTATTGTATCCTTTCCAGGTTACATCTGCCTCTAGGAATTCTACATCTATTGTAGCCAAACATGGGATAGTAGATCAGCCACAAAGTATTCCAACAAGTCATGGTTTGGTACGATATATATGTATATATTCCCCTCCAATGATGGACCTTGCTATCTCTCCAGCGCTAGAATCTCTCTCTCCGTCTCTATGGCTTTTTTTGGTTTCCTTCTGTTTTTCCTCACTGTTTGAGATATAATCTGCCTTCTAATTTCAGCCTGGAATACTTCCTATAGGGTTTCATCAGAGTCAACAATTCTCTGATTTTATTTAGCATATTGCTGGGTAATCTTTTTCATGATAATCATCAATGTCTCATCTTTTAGCACTTTGAACTTACAGCTCTTTTTGGTGAAGTTATCCCCATTGGCGAGTGTTATGAGACTCTCCCCACCCCGGTTAAATATTCTTCTTCAACAAATCTAAGTGAGACTGTGCCTGTTGCAAATATATATTTTAATCTTGATTATTTTTAAGGTGCTCTGAGCAGAATGAGAATTGCTTAGCTCCAGTATTTATTCCCCTCAAGAGGTCCACAGACACCAGTCCCACAATGTATTTTCCTAGCCTGAAGGTCCCTTCTCTCGTCTCTGACCTTTGATCAGATGTATCCAACCTGGTATTATTAACAAGATTAGTCACCTGCCATTACCAATACATCAGCTGGGATTGTTCTCACCATCTACGGTTCTCCCAATGTAGTTCCCCATGGAAACAAGCCTGATTGATATGGAACTGCATCAATTTTCTGATAAAGATCCCCACCCCTCGAATCTGCATGTGTGGCCTATATATCCACCCTCATGTTTGTCAAGGTGGGCCCTTCTACTGGCACCATACATATCCTCTAGTGTTGCCTCAGATAATTTGAATTTTTTTTAACACGTTCCTCTTTTTATTCCTCACCCCACATTCCCATGCATTAGGTCTCCACTTCAAATGCCGCAGGTGTCTATTTCCCTAATAGTTGTAATATAACTATCTTTCAGGTGTATTGTGTGGTCTCCTTGAAAACCAAATGTAAGTACATGGCTCAGCAGGATACCTCAGCGGCCCCCATTCCTAACCCCTATTATTACTTCCTGCACAGCCACGCTCTTTTACCTTGAAGTGGACCTCAGCTAGGAAAGTCCTCAGACTTGCTATTTTGTATTTCTTTCTTTTTTAATAATCCTACTGAGGTTCACAAAAACAATCAATTTCAGCAGCCATTTGTAGCTGTTGGAAACAGCCCCCACTTGGCGCAGGCATTACTGTTACTGGTACTTTAGGATATGGGGGCTTTGGGTTTGCCACATGCACATTATTGGATGATACTGTTGTTCATTTCAATCCCAAGTCTCTTGTCATGAGGTAAAACCGATACTGGGGCATGCATCTCGAATGCGCCTCAGTGGGCCTGCTGCAGTGGTTGTGCGATGCACAGAGGTAGCTCATCGATTGTACCAGAGGTTTGCCCTGGTGGGGTCTGTTTGTATGGATTACTGTTACTCGGTTTGGAATTTATATAGCTATGTGCCACGGTTCTGCATGTCTCCTGCTATATCTGAGTTCTCCCTGGTGACAGGGTACAGTGTTGAGAAGAGGTTGAGCAGGTATGTGTATGTGTTACCTGCAAGAGTTGTGAAGGACACTGGATGTTGGGTTTGGTATGATTGGGCCAGCTACTCGTACTGTATTAGCACGAGGGGGTGTAGGGAAAGGCTGTCAAGCATTATTTCCTACGGGCAGAATGGTAATAGTATAGTATTTGGTATCAAAGAGTTCATAATGGCGAATCCTCTCTGGTAGTGGGAAAGGGTTTGACATTACAGGGCTAGAAATGTCACTTCGGGAAAGTGAGCATTTTGATGCTCGGGTCTGTGTGCCTGGCTCCTAATGCACACTGGGAGCTGGGGGGGATGGAGGGGGGGGGGGGCAGCCACATCTGTGCAATCCTGATAGAGGGGCATAAACTAAACCGGAAACTGCGGACCTCTGACTCTTAGGGGACTTTCTGGGATGATACGATGGGGACGGAATTGGCACCTGAGTTCCATGGGGCAGGGTCTTGGACCCACTAAAGATTGGGATCAAACTTCCCGGGGTAGAATGGTAGACAGGACAAAGTTTAGAGAGGGTCTGTGCATTTCAAAGGTGGTGTTTTTAACTGATCATATCTTCAAAGCCATGGTGGATATAACTACTGGGGCTTTGGCTTTGGCCCCTGATAGTAGAGACACGTTGTAGCCATACTACGCTGATTCAACACTTGGACATTGACATGCGAAGTTATTACGGCAGGAGGGACTGCATCTGGACTATCTGTAGACTTGTAGTGGCCTGGTACTTGTCGTGCTCCAAGAACGGTGCTATCACTTTGTCGATTTTGTCTTGAAATTGCTGGCCTGCTGCTAAGTTGCAACTTTCATGGCCTGGGTCTTGAAATACCCTCTAAGGTCCGGTGATCTGGCCTCCTGTCCACGAGATCTCAGGGACACAGAGGTTCTCACTGTCTTCTCCTTATGGTTAGGACTGCACTGGGCGAGGCAGAGACAGGTGGAAGTGTTCTTGGTTGGTATAGGGACTGTCCTGAAAAACACCATCATCTTGCTGTAAAATAGGAGTGTATGCGCAAGATCAACAGCCATCTGAGATGCTGGGACATGAGGAGTTCGAGGGGTGCAGGGGAAGCTTGCTGAGTTTGAGAGGCCAGTACTTGCAACCAGGGGACCTGAGCTCGCTTGCGATCCAGAGCTTGTAGTGTCCAAGGGGTGTTGGGGGAACCTGAGCCAGGAGCTGAGACTGTCTTCGTCATCCAGATCGGGAGGAAGACAGAAACTGACATCGTGGCCTGTGTCCGAGTTAATTGGCTCCCTCTATCTGGACCCAAGCTACAGGGTGCTTTGTTTTGGAAAACAGTGTGATGAGATCAGATAGGTTTGGTGTGTCGTGTGGGCATTTGCAACTGGCTGTCGGGGATCTACGGCAGGTCAAACCTCTACTTGAGGGTAAAGCATTTCTGCAGACTTGGGGGCGCACCTACTTCCTAGATCACAACCTTTTGTCTACCCTTGGATATCGATCCTGCACTTATGAGGTACCATCAACTGGAGGTCTAATCCAGATGGATGAAACTAAGTAATTGTTTCTTTCCCTGTTAGGTGGTTCCGACTATCTAGTCAACAGGGCGCCAGCTGAAGCAATGTGTATCTTTGGCTGGTGTAGTTGAAGACCTAGGGGCTGGGTCACGAGGTGAAGTAAAAAAAACTGAGACTGTTTAACCTTTCTGCTAATGGGAAAGTCCGACACTTGCATATAACTGTAAAGTGTGTATGCAATGTGTATCCCTTTTTGATTTCAGTGTTTTTGTGTACTACAAAGACAAGTGTTTTTATACATATGGTGTGGAATCTTTTTGTAGCGTACGATGTATGTTGCTAGAGGGGGTGTTGTGCCAATACTTTACAGTTGAGCCCTGAGGATAAGCCTGACTGTTCGGAACCAAGCTACCGAAGGGTGTGCACTGGTTATCGGACAAGTCTATATTACTCAACCTATTTGGAATGGTGGACTCTGACTGGCTTCAATGCAGGAAACACATACAGACACCTACCCAACCTCTTCCCAACACCGCACTCTGTTGTCAGGGAGAATCCAATAGGGAAGGAGACATACAGAACCTTGGCATGTAGCTTTATAAATGTCAAACTGAGTGACAGTAACCTCACCAGTGCAAACCTTTGACACAATCGATGAGCCACCTCTGTGGATGGCACAACCAGTCCAGCAGGCCCCCTGAGGCGCATTTGAGATACAAGCCCCTGGCATAGGTTTTACCCCATGACAACGGACTTACAGCTAACTCAAATCAGTCAATCATATATACACTGATCCCCGGGATATATATGATGAGCACAGTGCTTTGAGGCTTCCCGGCAGCGACACACGCGCTCAAGTCTAGCAAAAGAAGGTCAAAATATGAGGTCCACAGCCAACAAAGGTTAATGGAGACCACACCAGCATAGGCCCGGTCTAACATTCCGACTGCAGAAAAAAAAGTTAACCAATCTCCATAAGCCTCAACTAACTACCAGTCTGACTCATCCTAGTCCTCTTCCAAATATCCCCTACTTCCACTCTCTGACTCATCCCAAACCTCTTTTACTATATTGAACTCCCAAATAACCCATATCAAACTCTTTGTTCCTCTATCCATCTTTTATCCTATTCATCCAACTAACAGGCTCTCTAACTCCTCCCAAATCTCTTTTACTGCTATGAACTCCCTAGTAATCCTTTCTAAGCTTTTCCCTTCTCTATCCATCCTTTATCCTATTCATCCAACTAACAGACTCACATGTCTACACTCCCAATAACAATTTATATTTCCCTCCACTAATCCACCAAAAATCTACCTTTGGATTCCAGAGTAGTGTGCTGAAAAGTGCTTCAGTACCTCATCAGGGTATTTTGCGCTATATAATTACAATTACCTATAAATCGTGCCATTTTCTGCATGCACAATTTGATGATAACATCTGGACAGGCCGTGAGAAAAAAAGAGCTCACCAACATCTTTTGAGTTTCTAAGTTGCAATGAAAATGGCTTTAATTGTACTCACAAGAAAGCAGCACATCAATTTTCAGTACATACTAGCACTTGTGAGAACATACTGTCAGCTTGCAGGAAAACCTAGGGCAATGAGAAAATTTAGCAAATGCAGAAAGTTTTGTGATCAGTGGTTGAGACAATATTCGCGATCTGTGTAAGAAAAACTTTGCACATGCATATGCAAAACATGTTCTTTATGGGGTTGATCATTCCATTACAGTAATCCTATTCACAATAACTAATTCATAAAGTCTGGTAACATTAAGAGCTGCACTTCAGATAGTGTCTGTTTTTGTCAGCTATCTGGTTTTTAGGGAAAAACCCCTTGCTCAAAATGACTTTGTGTAAGACAGACCCCTTCTGCTCACTTGAAATGAGAATCTACCGCTGTACTTAAAGAATGACTGCCCAGCTACTGATATAGTGGTTGGAGCCAGAACAGGGGCCATTGCGTTGATTATCTGTACAATGCAATCACAGCCCGTCGATGGAGAGCCAGTTAAAAGATGGATGAGTAAGGCTGCGAGGAAATCACTTAACATCGGAGGGACTGAAGGTGCCTGAAACTGTCAGCCAAGAGAAAAGTGAAAACAAAGCAATCTAGTTCTTAATGCCAGAGATAAGGATTTAGTGTGTGACACTGACAGCATGAGGAATTCCATGGAAGGCTACTGTGTAGCAGGGTTCGGTAATTTCTATGGTTAAAGAAAACGTTAGACTGAAGGTATGGTATGATATGAGTATTTATAGAGCACATACTTTCACTTTAATGCATTCTTTCATTCTGCTTGTCTGCTAATCTATTTTCCACCCTGTCTGTCAAACCGACTTCATGCCTGTCTCCCTGCCTGAGGTTTACTATATGTCTTATATATCTTCAAGGTACGTAGAGGTGGAGTTAAGAATAGTAAGTCTAACTATATGCAATTACCCTAACAGTATTTTAGTTCTCGATTATTTAGGCCTCACTATTTTGACCCCACAATATTGTTTTGCCTAATATTTTGACAAAAAATCATTCTCAAAGTTAGAATGATTCTGTTATACAATTTGAAACCTCAGGTGAGACAATGCTTTTCCTCTTTGTAGCTTGATTAATATTTTGGCTGGTAAACACTGCAATGCAATGATTGATAAGTCATAAGGCTACAGATAGGTCAGCGTTTGAAGAAGAGAATTAATCCTCTGGAGATTAGGGGATAGAAAAGCAATTTTTTATAGAGGTGACCTGGGAGGAGAAGGACAGGTCTGTATCAAAGATGACGACTGTGTTTTCAACTGAGTTATGTGTTTCTGACAAATATTCCTTCATCATTATTTATATGTACCAGCAAGGATGTTTATATGGTCAAGTGGGAAATGTATGTGACCATTTCAGAATTATTACACTAACACTAACAAATAGGATATATTTAAAGCATCTTTAATAAGCTATCATCGTGGCTGAAGAACTGCCCATAGGAATAATGTGCCAGGAAGAGTAATGAATGACACTTTCACACTGCCATATATACATCAGAAAAAGCGCCTTATTTACACTGTGGCGGATGAGCTACTACATCACAAACGTGGCAGACATCTGCCATACTCTAAATAAGGAACAAACTTGTAATTTGTTTAATTTTATCAGGTACAGGAATAAAAGGAAAATTGGAAGCATAGATTTGGTCTAGCTCTTACCTGAATTCAGGCTATGGAGAAGTATTTTAGTACGACTTTTTCTACTAGAACAAATAGTGTGATTCGAAGCAAATCCCCTTGTAACTTCAATCCCTTATTATCACTGGAGCAACTGAAAGTGTCATAGTTTTTTGGTGTAATGCACAGTAATATTAATTAAGCATGAACTAACTTTTAGCAGTCCAGCCTTCATAAACAAAAACAACAGATGATGGTTAGAATGCTGAACAAATCAAACATTCACCCCCAGTAACAGATCTGGGTGTAATCCATCATTTTCTTGCTCACCACATCGCCCCAGTTTGGACCCAGCCATATGTAAATCAGTCTTGACCAGTTCCCCATGGGAACAGTCCAGCTTGAACTTCCTGGGCAGGTTCTCCCTGGACCTGAAACAAGAATCCTGGGACCAGTTTCGGGATATCACCCCTCATCCGCCAGGCTAGCTTGAATCCAGTGTCACAGTGAGCACGGACCCACGTCTGGGCATACCCTTCCCACTTAAGGTGACACAAGCGGAAAGAACAGGTGATGGACAGAATGCTAACCAAATCAAATATTCACACCAGTCACAGATCTGGGTTTCATCCATCCGTTTTTTGCTCACTACGCCACCCCAGGTTGGACCCAGCCATTCGCAAACTAATCTTGACCCTGCTCCCCATGGGAACAGTCCATCCCCAACTGCAAGGCCAGATCCTCCCTGGACCAGTAAAAAACATTCTGGTACCCTAAGTTTGATGGAAATGCCCAGAGGTGGGCCCCTTACTCACTGTGCCACTGGAATCAAGCCAGCCTGGCTAATGAGGGGTGATGCCCCAAACCCGCTTCGGGGCTACTTGTTTACAGTCTAGGGAGCACATGGCTTGGCAGTTCGGGCTGGACTGTTCCCATGAGGAGCAGGGTCAAGATTGGTTTGCATATGGCTGGGTCCAAACTGGGGTGGCATGGTGAGCAAAAGAATGGTGCGTTTAACACAGATATCTTGACTTGGGGTGAACGTTTCATTTGCTCAGCATTCCGTCCATTATTTGTTTGCACAGCAGCATTCATAAAGAGTACGAGCAAGAAGGAATACATTATTGCAGATTAGGACATGTCTTGTCATTACAGCTTTATTTACCTGAATTAATTTGATTTGACAGGAATTAAATACAGACTGCAATTTGTTTGAAAATGGAGGGTCTGCATGCTTGAAGTTGCATGCTTCGTGGCATCTAAATCTGATTCTATCACTATTTTGGCATGCAACTTGCCAATCGGATTGTAAGTCATTCATATTTGTGGGCTGGATTGGTGTATTGTTTGCCCAATTTATTGGACCAGCCGTTGGGGTGGGAGATAAGGGGGTAGGGGGTGCATTGCTGCTTTTGTTACTGGGGGCCAATATTGCAGCACCACTACAAACCTGCCCCCGTAACACAACCGGCACCCAACGCTGTAAAAATGTCTCCCAGCATTCCAATATCCCGGGTAAACACTAGATGCCCGCTACGGCAAGTCCGGCCCTGTTGGTAAGTCTCCAGTGATATTACAGCAATGAAGAAAGAAGGCAGTAGGGCTATCCATTGATGATTGCCTCCCAGGTATTTACTGGCCTATAGGGTAATCAGGCTGTGCCCAATGTACTAATATTACAGATCGGGGTGCGGACCGTTTTTTTAGCAGTGTGTGGGCCTGTTCTATGGCTAGATGGCTTGTTTCTTTCCTGTTGATTTCACTGATATTGCCACAAGCATTGCCTGCAGCAAAAACAAAAGCTTACAGTCTCTCATCTCTTGCAAAATACCCATACAGCATGGCTTTGCAAGTCCTAAAGTGGCCTGATTTGCAAATGTGGGACACTTTGTCACCTGTCTCGCTCGCTAGTGGGTTCCACTTTTTTTTGGGTGCCTAGGAATTTTATTTTGTCCCAGTCTCACCATGTTCCCACCCTGCTGCTTAATTCAAGCACACGCAAAGAGCTTAGTTCTACATGGCTGCCCACAATGTCTGCTCGTGTCCTGTCCTTCCAGCACCTATCCCCCTCTGGGGCTGCCGGGGCAGGTCATTTGTCTCTTGCTGTCTGTGCACAAATGCACAAGTCCAGTATATCCCACCCCCACCACTTATTCTTGCAGTTCTCGACCAACAACACTTGGCATGTAAACTCGGGCTAGGGGAGGTGTTCATGTTCCCAGCAGACTGGGCTGTTACCTCTCCTTTGGAGATAGACCAGTGACATGGCCTGTCTCGGGCGGTCAAAGACTTTTTGCACAGCAGCCGCCTGGACTTCCCAGTCCCTGGTGCCACCCACCCTCTGCAGAGTCCTACATTGTCTAGTGAGAATGCCACGTAGTGAGCAGCCTTACTGATGCTTGTCACAACCATCAAGGACAAAATGTGGCACAAATGGACAACAGAATTTTCACATGTAAAAAGCATGTTAATTCCCATTTTTATAAATTAAGTTTCCACTTATGTACATTAGATTAAGTCTCCAAACTGGAACAGAGGTGAGTGGAGCATGTCAGGCTCCAAGCTGTCTTTTAATCGCCAAAAGAGTAGACGTTTCTAGAGAAGGGAGTGGTATCTGGGTGCAATTGGACAGGCAGGAACACTTGGTGATCCAGGAGATGTGAGTTCTAGTGCATGTTTCTCTGCAGGAATATCATGATTGAACTTGGATCTCCTGCCTCTCAACACCCACCACCAAGATACAGAAGACTAAAATGTCAAGATGGAGGATGCCACAGTGTCACCTGCAGATGAGTTCTGTAGATGAAAGTCTCAGGTGTGCAGTTGAGAGTCCTAGTGTGAGAGGATTTGAGAGGACGAGAGCGGACACAATGGTGGCAGTTCTCTCATCCGATTTTGCTGTCAAACTAGAGACGCCATCCATGCATCACAGGCATGGATGGGGAAAAACTGAGAGCACAAGTCATTTGCAGCCTAAATGTCTTTCTTTTGTTGTAAAGACCTCAGTATGTCA